>NC_067308.1:572195-921360 GCF_020740795.1 Apus apus | reverse complement strand
CTAGCAGGGCCCACAGGTGTCCCACAGCTTCTTGCCTGTAGCGGGGCAGGACACAAGGGCTGCAGGCGGGAGAAGCGTAGGAGGGTCGGCAAAGGTGCAGAGGCCCCCCGAGCCCTGGGTGGCCCCGGCGCCGTAGAGGCCCCCCCAGGCCCAGGGAGCCCCCAAAGGCGGGTGCTCCGGAGGAGCCCACCACGGCTTGCTGGGGGAAGGAGCTGAGGATGGGGCCGGGGAAGGTGACCACCACCGGGGGTGGCTGGATGAAGGCCGAGAGGAGTCGGGGCACTGGCGGGCGCCAAGCTCGTTGCAGCTCTCAGCGATGGGCTGGGGGACGGCAACGCCGGTTTTCGGGGGGCACAGGTCGGAGCAAGACATCTTGGTGTGGGATGGGACGGTGCTCTGCAAGAGGGGAGAGGCTGCAGGAGAGCAGCAGAGGGGAGCCCCAGGCAGAGGGGCCAGGAGGAGCCGCGCTCGCAGACTTACCCTGTTCCCTGAGGAGAAGGCAGCCAGAGCAGTGGATGGGAGAGCCTGGCAGAGGCAGAGCTTTTATAGCGGCCCCGCCATTGCTCAGCACCACCTGGGCCAATCTGCAGAGGCCAACTCCCTGCTGCTAATGAGGATGATGGGGCTGGCTGCTCCTGCCCCTCCCTGACTCAGCAGCCCCTCCCCACACCAGCACATTCCTCCTCTTGCCAGCCTTTCCTCCCCTTCCTGCTGGGTGGGCTGAAGACCCGCAGCCATCTCCCCCAGCCATGGGGCTCCAGGCACATCTGACAGGAACCTTGTAGGCTTTGGGCCTGGGGCGAATGTGCCCGGCTGGGCTCTGTGCTCCTGGCAGCGGGAATGCACCTGAGGGAGCAGCACGAGGGCTCCTTCTGCCCCAGACTCAGCCAGGCTGCTGGGCAGTGCCTGCAGGCGGCTGGAGGCCGGCTGCGCTGGGCTGGCGAGCGCTGCCTGGTGCTGAGCAGGCAGGGCCCCAGAGGAGTGCCTTTGCTTTGGCATTTGGTCACCTGGCCCCTCTGGAGGTGATGGCCAGACGGCCTCCGTCACTGCGGGCGCCGGCGGGCGCCAGGCCTTGGCAGGGCCAGCAGCAGGAGCCTGCTCTTCCCCTGGGGCTCTGCTGAGAAGGCGTGTGGCCGCCGCGAGACCAAGGCCTTGGCCGAGAGCTGTGGCAGCAGGGCGCTGGCAGTCAGCCTGGCTCACGCTGCGTGCCCTCTTGCAGCCCCAGGGAAGGAGAAGGCAGCGGGGCTCCTTTGGGCCATGAGCTGGCAGCTGGCAAGCCACCAAGGGGTAATTGCAGGGGCTGCTGGAGCGGGTTGGGGCCTGTGGAGGAAGCGGCGTCAGCAGAAGTGCCCCGTGCCAGGCAGGGAGGAGGGCCGGGGCTCGGCCACCACGGGCCACGTGCCCCCAGGCACCGCCAGCTCCTCCCCGCCTGGCCGGCGCGGCATAAAAGCGCGGCGCTGGGCGAGCGCTGGCATCCACTGCTCCTGCCTCGCTCTGCTCAGGACAAGGGGAGGTGGGTGCCTGCTGGGGCAGGGGCCAGCGTGGGGCCCTGGCTGGGCAGGAGAGCTCTGAGGGCCCAGCGGGGAGCAGGAAGGAGCCCGCCTGGCTGGGACGCCCGGAGCCAGGCCCTGCACAGGCTCTCGGGGAGGGCTGGGGCTGGGCTCTGTGTGCCCCAGAGGGCAAGGGGGGCTGTGGAGAGCAGGGCTGTGAGTGGGCACAGGGCAAGCGGCGGGCAGTGCGGCAAGGCGGGAGCTCGGAGCCCCTCCAGCTGCCGGCTCCGCAGCCCCTGACTTTGGGACCCCCCCCCCTATGCTCCAGGCTCAGGCTCTCTGACCACACCACACCAAGATGTATTGCCTCTGACCTGTGCCCCCCCGAAAACCAGCGTTTGCCGTCCCCAGCCATCGCTGAGAGCTGCAACGAGCTGTGCGCCCCGCCAGTGCCCCGACTCCTCGGCCTTCATCCAGCCACCCCCGGTGGTGGTCACCTTCCCCGGCCCCATCCTCAGCTCCTTCCCCCCAGCAAGCCGTGGTGGGCTCCTCCGGAGCACCCGCCTTTGGGGGCTCCCTGGGCCTGGGGGGCCTCTACGGCGCCGGGGCCACCCAGGGCTCGGGGGGCCTCTGCACCTTTGCCAGACCCTCCTACGCTTCTCCCGCCTGCAGCCCTTGTGTCCTGCCCCCGCTACAGCAAGAAGCTGTGGGACACCTGTGGGCCCTGCTAGACACAGCCCCAGGAGCTGCCCCACAGCTGCGGGGCTGACTCTGCTTCACGCCTCCTCTCCTTCCCCTCTCTCCGTGCTGCCTCTGCCCGTGCCCGCATGCACGACTCCACCATCATCCCAGCGGGCGCTCGCTTGGCTCGGCAGCAGCCACCCCCTGGCAGAAGCCTGGGGGAGCAGCTCTCTTGAAGCCAAGGGGACAACCTGCCTGCCTCTGCCTTCCCGCTCTTTTCTCCAGCGGCTGCTTTCCTGCCCTGCAATAAAAGAATCCTGCAGCCAACTCCTGCCTCTCCGTGTGTCCCTTCCAAGGCCCAGCGTGGGCTGCAGGGCTCCCTGGGCCTGCACGTGGCCCCCGCCAACCGCCGGGCCAGCCCAGTCTCTCAGCCCCCAGCAGAGCGCGGCTCAGCTGCCTTTGGGCAGAGCCCACAGCCCCCGGCAGCACCAGCCACACCACGCTGCTGCAGCTGAGCTCCAAGGGCCCTGCCTGAAGGCAGGCGGCTCCCCTGCCTGCAGGACACGCAGCTGGGGCTCTTTGCAGACCTCCAGCCTCCCGGGGCCCCCCACTGGGGCTCTGCCCAGGGCTTGGAGCCAGCCTGGGGCAACGGCTGCCACGGCTCCAGCCCCTTTGTGCTTGCACAGCTCCACTAAAGGCGCGAGGAGAGAAAGAACAGAGAAAGAAGGCTTTGCTTTCCAACCCTCTGTCCCGTTGCCCTTTCCTGCCGTCATCATCTTCCCTTCTCTTTGACCTTCCCTTTCATCATCTCGCTTTCTTTTTCCCCTGCCAGCTTTCTCTTTTGCCATGGATTTCCTTCTTCCAGTTCCCATTCCTTTTATCCTTCCCTTTCCCCTCTTACTTCCCCTCCTGCTTCTCATTCCCACCACAGACCAACGCGCTTGGTGCTGCCTCTTTCTCTGCCACAAAGACATCAGCCCAGAAATCACAGCCTTCTTGCAGTGGAAAGAGCCTTTGCAGGCCACCTGAACATCCTGCTGCCTCAAGCAGGGGGGCCCACAACCAGCTGCCATCTCCACGGCCACACGGCTCTCTTGCCGTCTTCTCTCTAGGAACGAGAAGCATCAGCTTCCCGAGAGAAGCAGACAACTTCGTCTTCCTCAGGGTGAAGAAGTCGTCGGGATGTCGAGGCAGGGACTCCTGCATTTTGCTGCTCCCCCGGTGCCTTTGGACCTGCACCCTTGATGGCTCGGAAAGAGCCTGGCTTCATCTTTTGGACACCTTCCCTTCAGGCAGGCGAGCACACGGACAAGATTCCCCCCCGAGCCTCGTCGGCACCAGCAGCCCATGGTCCCAGCTCCCTCGGGCTCTCCCCAGTGGACACGTGCTCCCTGTCCCTTCAGCATCTGCCTGTGGACATTTGCTGGCCTCTCTCCAGGAGCCGCAGAGCTCTCCCGGGCTGGGGAGCCCGGCACTGGACACAGCGCCAGAGGGGTGGGCTCGGCAGGCCCAAGGGGAGCTCAAGGATGCCCTCCCTCTGCCTGCCTGCCAGACGCGCAGCCCAAAACACCTCTGGCCACCATATTCCCCAGACGTGCATGTGCTCAGCTCGTGCTCACCTGGGTGTTCCCCAGCACTTCGGGGCGCTTCCTGAGCAGCTGCTCTGCAGCCATTGAAAGCCACTTCCCAGAAGGGGCTGGAAGCCTGGCTGTGCTTCAAGCTCCTCTTCAGCGGCTCTGTCTGCCCTGCCTGATGCCTGCAGCCTCCCTCTCCCCAACACTGCCCACTCTCCCCTGCCCGTAGCAACTCAGGAGCCTTTGCCAAGCCGGCCCAGGAGTGCACAAGCACCCTTGGGTCTTCCCGAGTGGGGACAAGGAGGGAGGGAGACATGACTTGGGTGCAGGAAATCTTTATTGTGCCCTGAGGGGCAGAAGAGATGGCGAGGGAGCCGGTGGGCAAGAGGGCAGAGAGGCGGTTGCCACAAGCTCTGGGAGGCAGAGGGATCTTCTGCAGAGCATGGCCTCTCCCTCTAGGTGCCCCTGCGGGCAGGTGCTCCTGGGGCTGGGCTGTGTCTAGCAGGGCCCACAGGTGTCCCACAGCTTCCTTGCTGTAGCGGGGCAGGACACAAGGGCTGCAGGCGGGAGAAGCGTAGGAGGGTCTGGCAAGGTGCAGAGGCCCCCCGAGCCCTGGGTGGCCCCGGCGCGTAGAGGCCCCCCAGGCCCAGGGAGCCCCCAAAGGCGGGTGCTCCGGAGGAGCCCACCCGGCTTGCTGGGGGAAGGAGCTGAGGATGGGGCCGGGGAAGGTGACCACCACCGGGGGTGGCTGGATGAAGCCGAGGAGTCGGGGCACTGGCGGGCGCACAGCTCGTTGCAGCTCTCAGCGATGGGCTGGGGGACGGCAACGCCGGTTTTCGGGGGGCACAGGTCGGAGCAAGACATCTTGGTGTGGGATGGGACGGTGCTCTGCAAGAGGGGAGAGGCTGCAGGAGAGCAGCAGAGGGGAGCCCCAGGCAGAGGGGCCAGGAGGAGCCGCGCTCGCAGACTTACCCTGTTCCCTGAGGAGAAGGCAGCCAGAGCAGTGGATGGGAGAGCCTGGCAGAGGCAGAGCTTTTATAGCGGCCCCGCCATTGCTCAGCACCACCTGGGCCCAATCTGCAGAGGCCAACTCCCTGCTGCTAATGAGGATGATGGGGCTGGCCTGCTCCTGCCCCTCCCTGACTCAGCAGCCCCTCCCCCACACCAGCACATTCCTCCTCTTGCCAGCCTTTCCTCCCCTTCCTGCTGGGTGGGCTGAAGACCCGCAGCCATCTCCCCCAGCCATGGGGCTCCAGGCACATCTGACAGGAACCTTGTAGGCTTTGGGCCTGGGGCGAATGTGCCCGGCTGGGCTCTGTGCTCCTGGCAGCGGGAATGCACCTGAGGGAGCAGCACGAGGGCTCCTTCTGCCCCAGACTCAGCCAGGCTGCTGGGCAGTGCCTGCAGGCGGCTGGAGGCCGGCTGCGCTGGGCTGGCGAGCGCTGCCTGGTGCTGAGCAGGCAGGGCCCCAGAGGAGTGCCTTTGCTTTGGCATTTGGTCACCTGGCCCCTCTGGAGGTGATGGCCAGACGGCCTCCGTCATGCGGGCGCCGGCGGGCGCCAGGCCTTGGCAGGGCCAGCAGCAGGAGCCTGCTCTTCCCTGGGGCTCTGCTGAGAAGGCGTGTGGCCGCCGCGAGACCAAGGCCTTGGCCGAGAGCTGTGGCAGGCAGGGCGCTGGCAGTCAGCCTGGCTCACGCTGCGTGCCCTCTTGCAGCCCCAGGGAAGGAGAAGGCAGCGGGGCTCCTTTGGGCCATGAGCTGGCAGCTGGCAAGCCACCAAGGGGTAATTGCAGGGGCTGCTGGAGCGGGTTGGGGCTGTGGAGGAAGCGGCGTCAGCAGAAGAGCCCCGTGCCAGGCAGGGAGGAGGCCGGGGCTCGGCCACCACGGGCCACGTGCCCCCAGCACCGCCAGCTCCTCCCCGCCTGGCCGGCGCGGCATAAAAGCGCGGCGCTGGGCGAGCGCTGGCATCCACTGCTCCTGCCTCGCTCTGCTCAGGACAAGGGGAGGTGGGTGCCTGCTGGGGCAGGGGCCAGCGTGGGGCCTGGCTGGGCAGGAGAGCTCTGAGGGCAGCGGGAGCAGGAAGGAGCCGCCTGGCTGGGACGCCCGGAGCCAGGCCCTGCACAGGCTCTCGGGGAGGGCTGGGGTGGGCTCTGTGTGCCCAGAGGGCAAGGGGGGCTGTGGAGAGCAGGGCTGTGAGTGGGCACAGGGCAAGCGGCGGGCAGTGCGGGCAAGGCGGGAGCTCGGAGCCCTCCAGCTGCCGGCTCCGCAGCCCTGACTTTGGGACCCCCCCTCTGCTCCAGGCTCAGCTCTCTCACCACACCACACCAAGATGTCTTGCTCTGACCTGTGCCCCCCGAAAACCAGCGTTGCCGTCCCCCAGCCCATCGCTGAGAGCTGCAACGAGCTGTGCGCCCGCCAGTGCCCCGACTCCTCGGCCTTCATCCAGCCACCCCCGGTGGTGGTCACCTCCCCGGCCCCATCCTCAGCTCCTTCCCCCAGCAAGCCGTGGTGGGCTCCTCCGGAGCACCCGCCTTTGGGGGCTCCCTGGGCCTGGGGGGCCTCTACGGCGCCGGGGCCACCCAGGGCTCGGGGGGCCTCTGCACCTTTGCCAGACCCTCCTACGCTTCTCCCGCCTGCAGCCCTTGTGTCCTGCCCCGCTACAGCAAGAAGCTGTGGGACACCTGTGGGCCCTGCTAGACACAGCCCCAGGAGCTGCCCCACAGCTGCGGGGCTGACTCTGCTTCACGCCTCCTCTCCTTCCCCTCTCTCCGTGCTGCCTCTGCCCGTGCCCGCATGCACGACTCCACCATCATCCCAGCGGGCGCTCGCTTGGCTCGGCAGCAGCCACCCCCTGGCAGAAGCCTGGGGGAGCAGCTCTCTTGAAGCCAAGGGGACAACCTGCCTGCCTCTGCCTTCCCGCTCTTTCTCCAGCGGCTGCTTTCCTGCCCTGCAATAAAAGAATCCTGCAGCCAACTCCTGCCTCTCCGTGTGTCCTTCCAAGGCCCAGCGTGGGCTGCAGGGCTCCCCTGGGCCTGCACGTGGCCCCCGCCAACCGACGGGCCAGCCCAGTCTCTCAGCCCCAGCAGAGCGCGGCTCAGCTGCCCTTTGGGCAGAGCCCACAGCCCCGGCAGCACCA
The DNA here is from genome assembly GCF_020740795.1 of Apus apus. Taxonomy (NCBI): domain Eukaryota; kingdom Metazoa; phylum Chordata; class Aves; order Apodiformes; family Apodidae; genus Apus; species Apus apus. The sequence continues at coordinate 914,481 of NC_067308.1, read as the reverse complement.
GCCACACACGCTGCTGCAGCTGAGCTCCAAGGGCCCTGCCTGAAGGCAGGCGGCTCCCCTGCCTGCAGGACACGCAGCCTGGGGCTCTTTGCAGACCTCCAGCCTCCGGGGCCCCCACTGGGGCTGCCCAGGGGCTTGGAGCCAGCCTGGGGCAACGGCTGCCACGGCTCCAGCCCCTTTGTGCTTGCACAGCTCCACTAAAGGCGCGAGGAGAGAAAGAACAGAGAAAGAAGGCTTTGCTTTCCAACCCTCTGTCCCGTTGCCCTTTCCTGCCGTCATCATCTTCCCCTTCTCTTTGACCTTCCCTTTCATCATCTCGCTTTCTTTTTCCCCTGCCAGCTTTCTCTTTTGCATGGATTTCCTTCTTCCAGTTCCCATTCCTTTTCTCCTTCCCTTTCCCCTCTTACTTCCCCTCCTGCTTCTCATTCCCACCACAGACCAACGCGCTTGGTGCTGCCTCTTTCTCTGCCACAAAGACATCAGCCAGAAATCACAGCCTTCTTGCAGTGGAAAGAGCCTTTGCAGGCCACCTGAACATCCTGCTGCCTCAAGCAGGGGGGCCCACAACCAGCCTGCCCATCTCCACGGCCACACGGCTCTTGCCGTCTTCTCTCTAGGAACTGAGAAGCATCAGCTTCCCGAGAGAAGCAGACAACTTCGTCTTCCTCAGGGTGAAGAAGTCGTCCGGGATGTCGAGGCAGGGACTCCTGCATTTTGCTGCTCCCCGGTGCCTTTGGACCTGCACCTTGATGGCTCTGGAAAGAGCCTGGCTTCATCTTTTGGACACCTTCCCTTCAGGCAGGCGAGCACACGGACAAGATTCCCCCCGAGCCTCGTCGGCACCAGCAGCCCATGGTCCCAGCTCCCTCGGGCTCTCCCCAGTGGACACGTGCTCCCTGTCCCTTCAGCATCTGCCTGTGGACATTTGCTGGCCTCTCTCCAGGAGCCGCAGAGCTCTCCCGGGCTGGGGAGCCCGGCACTGGACACAGCGCCAGAGGGGGTGGGCTCGGCAGGCCCAAGGGGAGCTCAAGGATGCCCTCCCTCTGCCTGCCTGCCAGACCGCGCAGCCCAAAACACCTCTGGCCACCATATTCCCCAGACGTGCATGTGCTCAGCTCGTGCTCACCTGGGTGTTCCCCAGCACTTCGGGGCGCTTCCTGAGCAGCTGCTCTGCAGCCATTGAAAGCCACTTCCCAGGAGGGGCTGGAAGCCTGGCTGTGCTTCAAGCTCCTCTTCAGCGGCTCTGTCTGCCCTGCCTGATGCCTGCAGCCTCCTCTCTCCCAACACTGCCCACTCTCCCCTGCCCGTAGCAACTCAGGAGCCTTTGCCAAGCCGGCCCAGGAGTGCACAAGCACCCTTGGGTCTTCCCGAGTGGGGACAAGGAGGGAGGGAGACATGACTTGGGTGCAGGAAATCTTTATTGTGCCCTGAGGGGCAGAAGAGATGGCGAGGGAGCCGGTGGGCAAGAGGCAGAGAGGCCGGTTGCCACAAGCTCTGGGAGGCAGAGGGATCTTCTGCAGAGCATGGCCTCTCCCTCTAGGTGCCCCCTGCGGGCAGGTGCTCCTGGGGCTGGGCTGTGTCTAGCAGGGCCCACAGGTGTCCCACAGCTTCTTGCTGTAGCGGGGCAGGACACAAGGGCTGCAGGCGGGAGAAGCGTAGGAGGGTCTGGCAAAGGTGCAGAGGCCCCCGAGCCCTGGGTGGCCCCGGCGCCGTAGAGGCCCCCCAGGCCCAGGGAGCCCCCAAAGGCGGGTGCTCCGGAGGAGCCCACCACGGCTTGCTGGGGGAAGGAGCTGAGGATGGGGCCGGGGAAGGTGACCACCACCGGGGGTGGCTGGATGAAGGCCGAGGAGTCGGGGGCACTGGCGGGCGCCACAGCTCGTTGCAGCTCTCAGCGATGGGCTGGGGGACGGCAACGCCGGTTTTCGGGGGGCACAGGTCGGAAGCAAGACATCTTGGTGTGGGATGGGACGGTGCTCTGCAAGAGGGGAGAGGCTGCAGGAGAGCAGCAGAGGGGAGCCCCAGGCAGAGGGGCCAGGAGGAGCCGCGCTCGCAGACTTACCCTGTTCCCTGAGGAGAAGGCAGCCAGAGCAGTGGATGGGAGAGCCTGGCAGAGGCAGAGCTTTTATAGCGGCCCCGCCATTGCTCAGCACCACCTGGGCCAATCTGCAGAGGCCAACTCCCTGCTGCTAATGAGGATGATGGGGCTGGCCTGCTCCTGCCCCTCCCTGACTCAGCAGCCCCTCCCCACACCAGCACATTCCTCCTCTTGCCAGCCTTTCCTCCCCTTCCTGCTGGGTGGGCTGAAGACCCGCAGCCATCTCCCCCAGCCATGGGGCTCCAGGCACATCTGACAGGAACCTTGTAGGCTTTGGGCCTGGGGCGAATGTGCCCGGCTGGGCTCTGTGCTCCTGGCAGCGGGGAATGCACCTGAGGGAGCAGCACGAGGGCTCCTTCTGCCCCAGACTCAGCCAGGCTGCTGGGCAGTGCCTGCAGGCGGCTGGAGGCCGGCTGCGCTGGGCTGGCGAGCGCTGCCTGGTGCTGAGCAGGCAGGGCCCCAGAGGAGTGCCTTTGCTTTGGCATTTGGTCACCTGGCCCCTCTGGAGGTGATGGCCAGACGGCCTCCGTCATGCGGGCGCCGGCGGGCGCCAGGCCTTGGCAGGGCCAGCAGCAGGAGCCTGCTCTTCCCTGGGGCTCTGCTGAGAAGGCGTGTGGCCGCCGCGAGACCAAGGCCTTGGCCGAGAGCTGTGGCAGGCAGGGCGCTGGCAGTCAGCCTGGCTCACGCTGCGTGCCCTCTTGCAGCCCCAGGGAAGGAGAAGGCAGCGGGGCTCCTTTGGGCCATGAGCTGGCAGCTGGCAAGCCACCAAGGGGTAATTGCAGGGGCTGCTGGAGCGGGTTGGGGCTGTGGAGGAAGCGGCGTCAGCAGAAGAGCCCCGTGCCAGGCAGGGAGGAGGCCGGGGCTCGGCCACCACGGGCCACGTGCCCCCAGCACCGCCAGCTCCTCCCCGCCTGGCCGGCGCGGCATAAAAGCGCGGCGCTGGGCGAGCGCTGGCATCCACTGCTCCTGCCTCGCTCTGCTCAGGACAAGGGGAGGTGGGTGCCTGCTGGGGCAGGGGCCAGCGTGGGGGCCTGGCTGGGCAGGAGAGCTCTGAGGGCAGCGGGAGCAGGAAGGAGCCGCCTGGCTGGGACGCCCGGAGCCAGGCCCTGCACAGGCTCTCGGGGAGGGCTGGGGTGGGCTCTGTGTGCCCAGAGGGCAAGGGGGGCTGTGGAGAGCAGGGCTGTGAGTGGGCACAGGGCAAGCGGCGGGCAGTGCGGGCAAGGCGGGAGCTCGGAGCCCTCCAGCTGCCGGCTCCGCAGCCCTGACTTTGGGACCCCCCCTCTGCTCCAGGCTCAGCTCTCTCACCACACCACACCAAGATGTCTTGCTCTGACCTGTGCCCCCCCGAAAACCAGCGTTGCCGTCCCCCAGCCCATCGCTGAGAGCTGCAACGAGCTGTGCGCCCGCCAGTGCCCCGACTCCTCGGCCTTCATCCAGCCACCCCCGGTGGTGGTCACCTTCCCCGGCCCCATCCTCAGCTCCTTCCCCCAGCAAGCCGTGGTGGGCTCCTCCGGAGCACCCGCCTTTGGGGGCTCCCTGGGCCTGGGGGGCCTCTACGGCGCCGGGGCCACCCAGGGCTCGGGGGGGCCTCTGCACCTTTGCCAGACCCTCCTACGCTTCTCCCGCCTGCAGCCCTTGTGTCCTGCCCCGCTACAGCAAGAAGCTGTGGGACACCTGTGGGCCCTGCTAGACACAGCCCCAGGAGCTGCCCCACAGCTGCGGGGCTGACTCTGCTTCACGCCTCCTCTCCTTCCCCTCTCTCCGTGCTGCCTCTGCCCGTGCCCGCATGCACGACTCCACCATCATCCCAGCGGGCGCTCGCTTGGCTCGGCAGCAGCCACCCCCTGGCAGAAGCCTGGGGGAGCAGCTCTCTTGAAGCCAAGGGGACAACCTGCCTGCCTCTGCCTTCCCGCTCTTTCTCCAGCGGCTGCTTTCCTGCCCTGCAATAAAAGAATCCTGCAGCCAACTCCTGCCTCTCCGTGTGTCCTTCCAAGGCCCAGCGTGGGCTGCAGGGCTCCCTGGGCCTGCACGTGGCCCCCGCCAACCGCCGGGCCAGCCCAGTCTCTCAGCCCCAGCAGAGCGCGGCTCAGCTGCCTTTGGGCAGAGCCCACAGCCCCGGCAGCACCAGCCACACACGCTGCTGCAGCTGAGCTCCAAGGGCCCTGCCTGAAGGCAGGCGGCTCCCCTGCCTGCAGGACACGCAGCCTGGGGCTCTTTGCAGACCTCCAGCCTCCCGGGGCCCCCACTGGGGCTGCCCAGGGGCTTGGAGCCAGCCTGGGGCAACGGCTGCCACGGCTCCAGCCCCTTTGTGCTTGCACAGCTCCACTAAAGGCGCGAGGAGAGAAAGAACAGAGAAAGAAGGCTTTGCTTTCCAACCCTCTGTCCCGTTGCCCTTTTCCTGCCGTCATCATCTTCCCCTTCTCTTTGACCTTCCCTTTCATCATCTCGCTTTCTTTTTCCCCTGCCAGCTTTCTCTTTTGCCATGGATTTCCTTCTTCCAGTTCCCATTCCTTTTCTCCTTCCCTTTCCCCTCTTACTTCCCCTCCTGCTTCTCATTCCCACCACAGACCAACGCGCTTGGTGCTGCCTCTTTCTCTGCCACAAAGACATCAGCCCAGAAATCACAGCCTTCTTGCAGTGGAAAGAGCCTTTGCAGGCCACCTGAACATCCTGCTGCCTCACGCAGGGGGGCCCACAACCAGCTGCCCATCTCCACGGCCACACGGCTCTTGCCGTCTTCTCTCTAGGAACCGAGAAGCATCAGCTTCCCGAGAGAAGCAGACAACTTCGTCTTCCTCAGGGTGAAGAAGTCGTCCGGGATGTCGAGGCAGGGACTCCTGCATTTTGCTGCTCCCCGGTGCCTTTGGACCTGCACCTTGATGGCTCTGGAAAGAGCCTGGCTTCATCTTTTGGACACCTTCCCTTCAGGCAGGCGAGCACACGGACAAGATTCCCCCCCGAGCCTCGTCGGCACCAGCAGCCCATGGTCCCAGCTCCCTCGGGCTCTCCCCAGTGGACACGTGCTCCCTGTCCCTTCAGCATCTGCCTGTGGACATTTGCTGGCCTCTCTCCAGGAGCCGCAGAGCTCTCCCGGGCTGGGGAGCCCGGCACTGGACACAGCGCCAGAGGGGTGGGCTCGGCAGGCCCAAGGGGAGCTCAAGGATGCCCTCCCTCTGCCTGCCAGACGCGCAGCCCAAAACACCTCTGGCCACCATATTCCCCAGAAGTGCATGTGCTCAGCTCGTGCTCACCTGGGTGTTCCCCAGCACTTTGGGGCGCTTCCTGAGCAGCTGCTCTGCAGCCATTGAAAGCCACTTCCCAGGAGGGGCTGGAAGCCTGGCTGTGCTTCAAGCTCCTCTTCAGCGGCTCTGTCTGCCCTGCCTGATGCCTGCAGCCTCCCTCTCCCAACACTGCCCCACTCTCCCCTGCCCGTAGCAACTCAGGAGCCTTTGCCAAGCCGGCCCAGGAGTGCACAAGCACCCTTGGGTCTTCCCGAGTGGGGACAAGGAGGGAGGGAGACATGACTTGGGTGCAGGAAATCTTTATTGTGCCCTGAGGGGCAGAAGAGATGGCGAGGGAGCCGGTGGGCAAGAGGCAGAGAGGCCGGTTGCCACAAGCTCTGGGAGGCAGAGGGATCTTCTGCAGAGCATGGCCGCTCGCTCGAGGTGCCCCCCTGCGGGCAGGTGCTCCTGGGGCTGGGCTGTGTCTAGCAGGGCCCACAGGTGTCCCACAGCTTCTTGCTGTAGCGGGGCAGGACACAAGGGCTGCAGGCGGGAGAAGCGTAGGAGGGTCTGGCAAAGGTGCAGAGGCCCCCCCGAGCCCTGGGTGGCCCCGGCGCCGTAGAGGCCCCCCAGGCCCAGGGAGCCCCCAAAGGCGGGTGCTCCGGAGGAGCCCACCACGGCTTGCTGGGGGAAGGAGCTGAGGATGGGGCCGGGGAAGGTGACCACCACCGGGGGTGGCTGGATGAAGGCCGAGGAGTCGGGGCAACTGGCGGGCGCACAGCTCGTTGCAGCTCTCAGCGATGGGCTGGGGGACGGCAACGCCGGTTTTCGGGGGGCACAGGTCGTAGCAAGACATCTTGGTGTGGGATGGGACGGTGCTCTGCAAGAGGGGAGAGGCTGCAGGAGAGCAGCAGAGGGGAGCCCCAGGCAGAGGGGCCAGGAGGAGCCGCGCTCGCAGACTTACCCTGTTCCCTGAGGAGAAGGCAGCCAGAGCAGTGGATGGGAGAGCCTGGCAGAGGCAGAGCTTTTATAGCGGCCCCGCCATTGCTCAGCACCACCTGGGCCAATCTGCAGAGGCCAACTCCCTGCTGCTAATGAGGATGATGGGGCTGGCCTGCTCCTGCCCCTCCCTGACTCAGCAGCCCCTCCCCACACCAGCACATTCCTCCTCTTGCCAGCCTTTCCTCCCCTTCCTGCTGGGTGGGCTGAAGACCCGCAGCCATCTCCCCCAGCCATGGGGCTCCAGGCACATCTGACAGGAACCTTGTAGGCTTTGGGCCTGGGGCGAATGTGCCCGGCTGGGCTCTGTGCTCCTGGCAGCGGAGAATGCACCTGAGGGAGCAGCACGAGGGCTCCTTCTGCCCCAGACTCAGCCAGGCTGCTGGGCAGTGCCTGCAGGCGGCTGGAGGCCGGCTGCGCTGGGCTGGCGAGCGCTGCCTGGTGCTGAGCAGGCAGGGCCCCAGAGGAGTGCCTTTGCTTTGGCATTTGGTCACCTGGCCCCTCTGGAGGTGATGGCCAGACGGCCTCCGTCATGCGGGCGCCGGCGGGCGCCAGGCCTTGGCAGGGCCAGCAGCAGGAGCCTGCTCTTCCCTGGGCTCTGCTGAGAAGGCGTGTGGCCGCCGCGAGACCAAGGCCTTGGCCGAGAGCTGTGGCAGGCAGGGCGCTGGCAGTCAGCCTGGCTCACGCTGCGTGCCCCTCTTGCAGCCCCAGGGAAGGAGAAGGCAGCGGGGCTCCTTTGGGCCATGAGCTGGCAGCTGGCAAGCCACCAAGGGGTAATTGCAGGGGCTGCTGGAGCGGGTTGGGGCTGTGGAGGAAGCGGCGTCAGCAGAAGAGCCCCGTGCCAGGCAGGGAGGAGGCCGGGGCTCGGCCACCACGGGCCACGTGCCCCCAGCACCGCCAGCTCCTCCCCGCCTGGCCGGCGCGGCATAAAAGCGCGGCGCTGGGCGAGCGCTGGCATCCACTGCTCCTGCCTCGCTCTGCTCAGGACAAGGGGAGGTGGGTGCCTGCTGGGGCAGGGGCCAGCGTGGGGCCTGGCTGGGCAGGAGAGCTCTGAGGGCAGCGGGAGCAGGAAGGAGCCGCCTGGCTGGGACGCCCGGAGCCAGGCCCTGCACAGGCTCTCGGGGAGGGCTGGGCTGGGCTCTGTGTGCCCAGAGGGCAAGGGGGGGCTGTGGAGAGCAGGGCTGTGAGTGGGCACAGGGCAAGCGGCGGGCAGTGCGGGCAAGGCGGGAGCTCGGAGCCCTCCAGCTGCCGGCTCCGCAGCCCTGACTTTGGGACCCCCCCTCTGCTCCAGGCTCAGCTCTCTCACCACACCACACCAAGATGTCTTGCTCTGACCTGTGCCCCCCGAAAACCAGCGTTGCCGTCCCCCAGCCCATCGCTGAGAGCTGCAACGAGCTGTGCGCCCGCCAGTGCCCCGACTCCTCGGCCTTCATCCAGCCACCCCCGGTGGTGGTCACCTTCCCCGGCCCCATCCTCAGCTCCTTCCCCCAGCAAGCCGTGGTGGGCTCCTCCGGAGCACCCGCCTTTGGGGGCTCCCTGGGCCTGGGGGGCCTCTACGGCGCCGGGGCCACCCAGGGCTCGGGGGGCCTCTGCACCTTTGCCAGACCCTCCTACGCTTCTCCCGCCTGCAGCCCTTGTGTCCTGCCCCGCTACAGCAAGAAGCTGTGGGACACCTGTGGGCCCTGCTAGGACACCAGCCCCAGGAGCTGCCCCACAGCTGCGGGGCTGACTCTGCTTCACGCCTCCTCTCCTTCCCCTCTCTCCGTGCTGCCTCTGCCCGTGCCCGCATGCACGACTCCACCATCATCCCAGCGGGCGCTCGCTTGGCTCGGCAACAGCCACCCCCTGGCAGAAGCCTGGGGGAGCAGCTCTCTTGAAGCCAAGGGGACAACCTGCCTGCCTCTGCCTTCCCGCTCTTTCTCCAGCGGCTGCTTTCCTGCCCTGCAATAAAAGAATCCTGCAGCCAACTCCTGCCTCTCCGTGTGTCCTTCCAAGGCCCAGCGTGGGCTGCAGGGCTCCCTGGGCCTGCACGTGGCCCCCGCCAACCGCCGGGCCAGCCCAGTCTCTCAGCCCCAGCAGAGCGCGGCTCAGCTGCCTTTGGGCAGAGCCCACAGCCCCGGCAGCACCAGCCACACACGCTGCTGCAGCTGAGCTCCAAGGGCCCTGCCTGAAGGCAGGCGGCTCCCCTGCCTGCAGGACACGCAGCCTGGGGCTCTTTGCAGACCTCCAGCCTCCCGGGGCCCCCACTGGGGCTGCCCAGGGGCTTGGAGCCAGCCTGGGGCAACGGCTGCCACGGCTCCAGCCCCTTTGTGCTTGCACAGCTCCACTAAAGGCGCGAGGAGAGAAAGAACAGAGAAAGAAGGCTTTGCTTTCCAACCCTCTGTCCCGTTGCCCTTTCCTGCCGTCATCATCTTCCCCTTCTCTTTGACCTTCCCTTTCATCATCTCGCTTTCTTTTTCCCCTGCCAGCTTTCTCTTTTGCCATGGATTTCCTTCTTCCAGTTCCCATTCCTTTTCTCCTTCCCTTTCCCCTCTTACTTCCCCTCCTGCTTCTCATTCCCACCACAGACCAACGCGCTTGGTGCTGCCTCTTTCTCTGCCACAAAGACATCAGCCCAGAAATCACAGCCTTCTTGCAGTGGAAAGAGCCTTTGCAGGCCACCTGAACATCCTGCTGCCTCAAGCAGGGGGGCCCACAACCAGCTGCCCATCTCCACGGCCACACGGCTCTTGCCGTCTTCTCTCTAGGAACCGAGAAGCATCAGCTTCCCGAGAGAAGCAGACAACTTCGTCTTCCTCAGGGTGAAGAAGTCGTCCGGGATGTCGAGGCAGGGACTCCTGCATTTTGCTGCTCCCCGGTGCCTTTGGACCTGCACCTTGATGGCTCTGGAAAGAGCCTGGCTTCATCTTTTGGACACCTTCCCTTCAGGCAGGCGAGCACACGGACAAGATTCCCCCCGAGCCTCGTCGGCACCAGCAGCCCATGGTCCCAGCTCCCTCGGGCTCTCCCCAGTGGACACGTGCTCCCTGTCCCTTCAGCATCTGCCTGTGGACATTTGCTGGCCTCTCTCCAGGAGCCGCAGAGCTCTCCCGGGCTGGGGAGCCCGGCACTGGACACAGCGCCAGAGGGGTGGGCTCGGCAGGCCCAAGGGGAGCTCAAGGATGCCCTCCCTCTGCCTGCCTGCCAGACGCGCAGCCCAAAACACCTCTGGCCACCATATTCCCCAGACGTGCATGTGCTCAGCTCGTGCTCACCTGGGTGTTCCCCAGCACTTTGGGGCGCTTCCTGAGCAGCTGCTCTGCAGCCATTGAAAGCCACTTCCCAGAAGGGGCTGGAAGCCTGGCTGTGCTTCAAGCTCCTCTTCAGCGGCTCTGTCTGCCCTGCCTGATGCCTGCAGCCTCCCTCTCCCAACACTGCCCACTCTCCCCTGCCCGTAGCAACTCAGGAGCCTTTGCCAAGCCGGCCCAGGAGTGCACAAGCACCCTTGGGTCTTCCCGAGTGGGGACAAGGAGGGAGGGAGACATGACTTGGGTGCAGGAAATCTTTATTGTGCCCTGAGGGGCAGAAGAGATGGCGAGGGAGCCGGTGGGCAAGAGGCAGAGAGGCCGGTTGCCACAAGCTCTGGGAGGCAGAGGGATCTTCTGCAGAGCATGGCCTCTCCCTCTAGGTGCCCCCTGCGGGCAGGTGCTCCTGGGGCTGGGCTGTGTCTAGCAGGGCCCACAGGTGTCCCACAGCTTCTTGCTGTAGCGGGGCAGGACACAAGGGCTGCAGGCGGGAGAAGCGTAGGAGGGTCTGGCAAAGGTGCAGAGGCCCCCCCGAGCCCTGGGTGGCCCCGGCGCCGTAGAGGCCCCCCAGGCCCAGGGAGCCCCCAAAGGCGGGTGCTCCGGAGGAGCCCACCACGGCTTGCTGGGGGAAGGAGCTGAGGATGGGGCCGGGGAAGGTGACCACCACCGGGGGTGGCTGGATGAAGGCCGAGGAGTCGGGGCACTGGCGGGCGCACAGCTCGTTGCAGCTCTCAGCGATGGGCTGGGGGACGGCAACGCCGGTTTTCGGGGGGCACAGGTCGTAGCAAGACATCTTGGTGTGGGATGGGACGGTGCTCTGCAAGAGGGGAGAGGCTGCAGGAGAGCAGCAGAGGGGAGCCCCAGGCAGAGGGGCCAGGAGGAGCCGCGCTCGCAGACTTACCCTGTTCCCTGAGGAGAAGGCAGCCAGAGCAGTGGATGGGAGAGCCTGGCAGAGGCAGAGCTTTTATAGCGGCCCCGCCATTGCTCAGCACCACCTGGGCCAATCTGCAGAGGCCAACTCCCTGCTGCTAATGAGGATGATGGGGCTGGCCTGCTCCTGCCCCTCCCTGACTCAGCAGCCCCTCCCCACACCAGCACATTCCTCCTCTTGCCAGCCTTTCCTCCCCTTCCTGCTGGGTGGGCTGAAGACCCGCAGCCATCTCCCCCAGCCATGGGGCTCCAGGCACATCTGACAGGAACCTTGTAGGCTTTGGGCCTGGGGCGAATGTGCCCGGCTGGGCTCTGTGCTCCTGGCAGCGGGAATGCACCTGAGGGAGCAGCACGAGGGCTCCTTCTGCCCCAGACTCAGCCAGGCTGCTGGGCAGTGCCTGCAGGCGGCTGGAGGCCGGCTGCGCTGGGCTGGCGAGCGCTGCCTGGTGCTGAGCAGGCAGGGCCCCAGAGGAGTGCCTTTGCTTTGGCATTTGGTCACCTGGCCCCTCTGGAGGTGATGGCCAGACGGCCTCCGTCATGCGGGCGCCGGCGGGCGCCAGGCCTTGGCAGGGCCAGCAGCAGGAGCCTGCTCTTCCCTGGGGCTCTGCTGAGAAGGCGTGTGGCCGCCGCGAGACCAAGGCCTTGGCCGAGAGCTGTGGCAGGCAGGGCGCTGGCAGTCAGCCTGGCTCACGCTGCGTGCCCTCTTGCAGCCCCAGGGAAGGAGAAGGCAGCGGGGCTCCTTTGGGCCATGAGCTGGCAGCTGGCAAGCCACCAAGGGGTAATTGCAGGGGCTGCTGGAGCGGGTTGGGGCTGTGGAGGAAGCGGCGTCAGCAGAAGAGCCCCGTGCCAGGCAGGGAGGAGGCCGGGGCTCGGCCACCACGGGCCACGTGCCCCCAGCACCGCCAGCTCCTCCCCGCCTGGCCGGCGCGGCATAAAAGCGCGGCGCTGGGCGAGCGCTGGCATCCACTGCTCCTGCCTCGCTCTGCTCAGGACAAGGGGAGGTGGGTGCCTGCTGGGGCAGGGGCCAGCGTGGGGCCTGGCTGGGCAGGAGAGCTCTGAGGGCAGCGGGAGCAGGAAGGAGCCGCCTGGCTGGGACGCCCGGAGCCAGGCCCTGCACAGGCTCTCGGGGAGGGCTGGGGTGGGCTCTGTGTGCCCAGAGGGCAAGGGGGGCTGTGGAGAGCAGGGCTGTGAGTGGGCACAGGGCAAGCGGCGGGCAGTGCGGGCAAGGCGGGAGCTCGGAGCCCTCCAGCTGCCGGCTCCGCAGCCCTGACTTTGGGACCCCCCCCTCTGCTCCAGGCTCAGCTCTCTCACCACACCACACCAAGATGTCTTGCTCCGACCTGTGCCCCCCGAAAACCAGCGTTGCCGTCCCCCAGCCCATCGCTGAGAGCTGCAACGAGCTGTGCGCCCGCCAGTGCCCCGACTCCTCGGCCTTCATCCAGCCACCCCCGGTGGTGGTCACCTTCCCCGGCCCCATCCTCAGCTCCTTCCCCCAGCAAGCCGTGGTGGGCTCCTCCGGAGCACCCGCCTTTGGGGGCTCCCTGGGCCTGGGGGGCCTCTACGGCGCCGGGGCCACCCAGGGCTCGGGGGGCCTCTGCACCTTTGCCAGACCCTCCTACGCTTCTCCCGCCTGCAGCCCTTGTGTCCTGCCCCGCTACAGCAAGAAGCTGTGGGACACCTGTGGGCCCTGCTAGACACAGCCCAGCCCCAGCACCTGCTCTCAGACGAAACACCAATGCCACCAGCACCCATGCTGGGCTGATCTGGTGGGCGCGGGGTAGTTAGCAGTATCCGAGCAGACCCATCCAGCACCTGCCTGGTCAGCTGCCAGGGCCTTGCACCCTCCAGCCTTCCTTTCTATCTTCTCCTTCTCTCTTTCTCTCTTCCCTGCCCTGTCCTTTCAGACGTGTTATGGGGCAGTAGGTAGACTCTAAAAGCTCTGTGGAACTGATGGGCCAATAGTCAGGATCAGGAATGCTGTATGAAGGGGGCATCCGGAGGGACATGAAATGCTCTTTAGAAGATCCCTCTGCCTCTAACAGCGTGTGGCAACCAGCCTCTCTGATTCTTGGCCATGTTGTCTCTGCCAATCTCTCCTGCGACTCCTGGTACAATAAATATTTCTTGCACCCGACTCCTGTCTTCTCTTTTTGTTACAAGTTCTGTGTCCTGTATGTGACAGAGTGCAAATGTTTTTCTTTCCATATTTCACAAGGGGATATCTTTCCATACCCAGTGGAGAATGGTGATTCCTTGTTTCCTGTTCTTCAGCTCCAGATGATTGTTGCTCATCTCTTAGAAAATCTTCTTTTCCCTACCTGGGGCAAGGATGATGCAATTACAGATAAATTGCAAGTATTTGGGAGCAGGTGGTTGCACTATAGATGCCTCCTCAATAAGATTTTCATGGAGATATTTAAATATGTGCACATATCTATATTTGGTCCTTAATATCTTAGGAGATGGTGACTTAGCTGCTCTTCATGGTCTTCCAGAAGGTGTGATTCTGCCTTCTCACTCTCCAAACCTTTTTCACAGCTACAAAACTGCTACTGTATCATATTCAGGGAAGTAATAAGTCCCTCTTTCTTTGGGGTATAAAAGCAGACAGAGATCACGTTTTTCTTAGTTTTACTCAAGATGACCCATCCCACAGCATTATTTTACCCCTTACTGTGGTACATGTGAGATTCATTAACTTCCCCCATTCAAATGTCTTGGATTCACTCTGTCTTCTGGAGAAGGAGTGAAGTGCTGACAGTAAAAGGGAAACTGGATGTGCTTTCCCCCTTGTTTTCACAGGTCTTGCTTATATTGCCACTGCTTTCTGGTATCCTGTATTTACAATGCCTTCCCCTCAAGAACATGCATCCTCCTTATACCTTCCCATCAAATATTTGGTGCTACTTAGAGAATTATCCCTCTTCTGACACTTCTTTCTGCTTGTAGCCTGTGTTCCACCAGGTCTTTTCTCCTGCTCCACTGGATCAGGGCTTTGCACTGTGATGCTGAAGATCCTGTTGTTACTGTTACTCCCATCAGTTAAACCATCTTGTTTTTCCAGTTTTAAAGGTTGATTCCTTCCAGTTTAATGCCACTCAGCTTTATGGTATCAGCAGAAAAAAGTGAGTGCTCCTGAGTTATGTGCCAATGCCATTGATGCAAAAATATAATCAGAGGTTTTCTGAGACTGATCCTTGGGTAACAGATATAGTCAACTCCCTCCATTCCTCCAGCTCCCATAGGATCATGGAATGCTTTGGATTGGAAGGGACATTAAAGATCATCTATTTCCAACTTTCCTGCCTGGACAGGGACACCTCCCACCAGCCCAGGCTGCTCCAAGCCCCATCCAACCTGCCCTTCAACACTTCCAGGGATGGGGCAGCCACAGCTTCCCTGGGCAACCTGGCCCAGGGTCTCACCACCCTCACAGTGAAAAATGTCTTCCTAATGTCTAACTTAAATCTCCCCTCTTCCAGCTTAAAACCATTTCCCCATATCCTATCACTACAAGCCCTTGTAAAAAGTCTTTCCCCATACTGACAGCAAGGGTATCTCTGTGTACTGTTTTGCAATCAGACATGAGCTCACCCTGAACAGGTATCCAGCCCAAATAGAAGCTGCATAATCATGTTAGTTGGGTGTTAAGAGCTCTCACTAACCTTGTTATCTTGGGCTAGGTGCTTGCTATCTGACACAACACTCAGCTAATAGCATGCTGCTGGGTGCCTGACACTGCTGGGTGATTCCTGCCACTGCTGGATGATTTCTGACACTGCTGGATGCCTGACTGACACTGCTGGATGATTCCTGACATTGCTGGGTGTCTGCCTGCCACTGCTGGATGATTTCTGACACTGCTGGGTGCCTGCCTGCCACTGCTGGATGATTCCTGACATTGCTGGGTGTCTGCCTGCCACTGCTGGGTGATTCCTGCCACTGCTGGGTGATGCCTGACACTGCCAGGCTGAGAGAATCAGGGATAAATTTGGCAGCTGGAACTCAGGAGTTCAGCTCTGATCATGTATGAATAAAACTGAAGGTAGAGGTTGTGAGTGAGAGAGGATCTTAGTGTTGAGCTGAAGAGAAACAGGAATCCAGGCATCAGCTTCTGTAAAGCTGTCCCAGGAGGTGCCCTGGGCTGAGCAGGGAGCTTTGCTCCGCAGAGGAGAGGTGCCTGAGCCAAGGACATGCAGGGCTGGTGCAGCACACACCCTGGTTGCTGAGCTCCTGGGAATTCTTGGCAGCAGTGTCCTTGCCTCAAGCCATGTGAGGCTGGAGAGCAGCCCCAGGGACACAGCAGTTTCCTTGTGCCCAACAGGCAGGAGCTGCTGTTCTCCACCTCAACTGCCTTGGCTCCTTGTACACCTCAGGCACCCAGGAAACAGGGACTGGGCTCTGAAAACTCCAGTTCCTTCCCAGACCATTCCCAAAAAACCCAAGACCAAGAGGGCACACACTTTTGGGACTGAGAAGATGAAGGAGAGAGAAGTGAAACTTGCATTGAAGGGCACTGTTTTTTTTTTCCTTGTTGTTAAAATATTCTCAATAAGTATTAATCAGTTAAAACAGAAGTTTTTTCTTTGAAGGGGGAGATTTGTGACTACCACAGACTAGTTTTCATTTCAACCTGTTACTGCTTCCAGCAGCCAGCATCTGAAATACCCAGTTACACTTGGGGGTGGCAAAACTGAAACTACCTATTAAAATCAGACTTGCTGTTCCCACGGCACCGACAGAGGTTTGACATCAAAAAATTTTACATTCATCCACGGAGTTTCTCTTTCCTCTGAAATACAGTAATTAATATTCTTTTTGCTTCACCCAGCTGACCTAATTGAATATTCATAGAATAATATCATAGAACAATTTGGGTTGAAGGGACCTTAAAGATCATCTAGATCCAACCCCCTGCACGGGCAGGGACACCTCCCACCAGCCCAGGCTGCTCCAAGCCCCATCCAACCTGCCCTTCAACACTGCCAGGGATGAGGCAGCCACAGCTTCCCTGGGCAACCTATTTCAGGGTCTAACCACCCTCACAGTAAAGAATTTCCTCATGTCCAACCTAAATCTCCCCTCTTCGAGTTTTAGCCCATTGTCCCTTGTTCTCTTGCTACAAGGCCTTGTCAAGAGTCCCTGTGTAGGCCCAGGGAGCCCTGCAGCCCACGCTGGGCCTTGGAAGGACACACGGAGAGGCAGGAGTTGGCTGCAGGATTCTTTTATTGCAGGGCAGGAAAGCAGCCGCTGGAGAAAGAGCGGGAAGGCAGAGGCAGGCAGGTTGTCCCCTTGGCTTCAAGAGAGCTGCTCCCCCAGGCTTCTGCCGGGGGGTGGCAGTTTCAGGGAGAAGCAAGGGTCCTCTGGGACAATGGTGGAGTTACACGTTTGGCCACCAGCAGGGACAAGGAAGCAATGAAACAAATGAAGAAGAAAATGAAAAGTGTATTTTACGGAGCTATTCTGACTCCACTGCATTAAGTGGAAGACTTTGATGCTCTGCCCCTTACTCAGGAGGCTCAGTTGAGGGTCAAGATGTTATGGTGCATTTGCCAGGCATTCTGTAGGTGATATTTCCTGGGGATTTAGCAGGGCCCACAGCTGCCACGGCGGTTCCTGCCATATCGGTAGGAGTAAGGGCTGCAAGAGCCAGAGCTGTAAGATCTACCAGAGCCATACAGGCCCCTGTAACCCAGGGAGGAGCCTCCATAGCCCCCCAGACCCCCATAGCCCAGAGAGGAGCCCCCGTAGCCCCCCAGGCCCCCATAGCCAAGAGAGGAGCCCCCGTAGCCCCCCAGGCCCCCATAGCCCAGGGAGGAGCCCCCATATCCATTCAGACCCCCATAGCCCAGGGAGAAGCCCCCAGAGCCCAGGGAGCCAGAGCCTCCATAGCCAAGGGAGGCTCCATAACCCCCAAAACCCCCATAGCCCCCAAGGACGGGCACTCCAGAGGATCCCACCACAGCATCCTGAGGGAAGGAGCTGAGGATGGGGCCAGGGAAGGTGACCACGACCGGAGGAGGCTGGATGAGGGCTGTGGAGTCGGGGCACTGGCGCACACAGGGCTCGTTGCAGCTGTTGGCAAGAGGCTGGGGGCAGGTGACACCGCAGGCAGAGACGGGGGACAGGTCGTAGCAAGACATCTTGAAGGGTGGGAGGTCAATCCACAAGACCTGATTTTACCAAGTACAAGAGATTAGTTCCATACATAAGAAATTCTCTAGAGCTGCCTGCCTTTCATCATACAAGGGTGCTTTGAAGTACACCAATTTGCCCATGTCAATTAGAAATGAAAATTGAAGCAGAACAGCAAAATTATTTGCTCAGATGCTTTGGTGAGTCAGTGGATCAGCAAAGACTGGGACTGATTTCATGACTCTAACTCTTCATTCCCACTGATCTCTTTTGTGCTGAGCCTTGTGAGAACAGGGATTATAAGTCATTATCTAATCAGATTTTCTCAGTAACTTGTTTGATGAGACCATTACCAGGGTATTACAAAAATTACTGTCCCCATTTTCCAAACTTTGAAAGAGGCATCAAGATATTCACAACTAGCTCAACAACACAGTGTTTTGAATCTGGGCTCTGAATTCTTTTGAAAAAAAAGTCTCACCCCAAACAAGTTGCCCCCATTAACATGAAAACCCCACTGTTTCACCTGTCAGCTCCTTCAGTTCTCCCCATGACCCTTCTTTTTTTAATTAAATAGATTTCTTCAGGTATTTTCACCAGCTCTCAACTTCTCTCTGGGTCCTACTGTGTCTAAGTCAGTGCCTGATCTCTGGTGCTACTCATGCTCAGTATCTGTAATTAGTATAAAAGCACTTTGAGTGATCTGTAATAGAATGGACTGGAGATAATAGGTCTGCTTCTAAGCTCAGCATTTCCCTGGGAACCATGAAGATTTAAACTTTTTCAAAAAATTTCCTGTTACTCAAAGAAACAGACAGAAGAGAAATACACATGAAGAGTCACATCACTTCTTCAGCTGTTGGAAGAGAACTAATCATGAACTCGATTTTCTGCCATATCAAAAACCTTTCTCTTTGCTTCAAAATTAAATGCCAACCAAAATAACAGGATTGTTTGGGTTGGAAGAGAACTTAAAGATCATCTAGATCCAACCCCCCTGCATGGGCAGGGACACCTCCCACCAGGCCAGGTTGCTCCAAGCCCCATCCAACCTGCCCTTCAACACTGCCAGGGATGGGGCAGCCACAGCTTCCCTGGGCAACCTGGCCCAGGCTCTCCCCACCCTCAGAGCCAAGAATTTCCTCCTCATGTCCAACCTCAAGCTCCCTCTTCCACTTTTCATCCATCCCCCTCATCCCATCCCTCCCTGCCCTTGTTCCAAGTCCCTTCCCAGCTTTCCTGGAGCCCCTTCAGGTACTGAAGGCTGCTCTGAGGTCTCCCTGGAGCCTTCTCCTCTCCAGAATGGAGGGAGTTCTCTTCAGAGAACAGCCACCTATAACACTTTGAATAATTTCTGTAAACTTTCTCTTTCCATTTAAAATTTTAGCCTCTAGTTCCTAATGTAAAAGCCCATCCTGGATGAAATGATATCACCAAGAGCCACCCCAATAGTTATAAAGAGGAGGTTCAGACTTACCTAAGTCTCTGAGAAGAACGAGTGAAGAGAAGTGGTTGGAAGAGCCTGAGTGGAGGGAGCTTTTATACATCTCAGACTGCCTGAGGGGTGAGAGGCTGGTTTCGTGAACATGGATCCAAGTAGTTGACAAGGCACATTTTTTTGTATTGGTAGCTCTGCAAAGTGATGAAATGGTGTTAATTCTGTTTTTGTTTATTACTTGATTTCAATTATCATGTAACAAAACACGTGAGTTACGTCACGCCAGGTTCCTTCATCTAAAAACAAGGGATGGCTGAAATTAATGCACCTTTCATCCTAAAACATGATTCATGAAATTAATGTAAGTTTTTCTGTCCTCTTTCAGGTTGTCCCATGCAGGAAGCTGCTTATACTTAGATATTCTTTTGCTGTCTTGTATGACAGCGATGTTCAATTTTTTAATCAGATTATTTCTTTTTATGTTTTAATTAGAGATTTTTAATATTACTATTAATAAATACTGAAATTATTTATCAGAAATTACCTGTTGTGAGGCAGTTCTTTCAAATTCCCTTACATAAGCTTTCTCTCCTCTTAAAGATAAAATCCTCAGGGAGGGGGACAATATTTTTTGATATTTTGTGATAACAATTCCTGTTGGAATTGATGGAGGATTCTCAGTACTCTCTGAGTCAAATTATATTGTGAGCATTCCCAGGCACACAACTGCATGTGTCCAAAACAAGCTTAGTTTTTGTCTGACTCTCCAGCTACTGCTTAAAGCTGAGTTTAAAAAAATATACATATCTCTACTTTCAGAGGTAATCTGCAGGATGGAAACCTCAAAATAATCTAAGTGTACAGTGAACTAATATCTAAATTTGTGATTTACTGGGATAGCTGTGTGTTTTTGTAAAAGGAGTACAGGAGAATCGTGAAATTTCAGTGTTTTAGGAAAAAAAAGCAGCCTTTCTTTTTCGCAAGGAAGAAGAGAGCTGAGAACAGAGATTTCAGAGTAACAGACCAATGTCTAACAGCATTAACAACTCAATGGATTCATCCCAGAATCTGCACTTCTTACTGGAGTTCCATTTATTCACCTTCTATGTTTTATCTCTGCCCTTCTGACAAGTTTGCAGGTACCTTGAACAGGCTTCTCTCGGCTGTTCAAAACACCTGAGACCTCCTGTTTGAATCCAAAACCATTCTGAGGGGCCAAAGGATTTCTGCAGCTCTTTTTTCACTTGCACATCCAATAAATAAAAGCAACCTTTTAGATATCAAAGTGTCATTGAAGGGACATCAGTGAATATTGAAATTCTAAGCAGGGATACTCAACGTTTTCAGCTCAGTTTGATCCACAACTTTGAGAGGGACCATTTTACTGAGGTTTCCTTGCATTTCTAACTTGCTCCTTAGGAGTCTTTGCCCCTGGTCTGCAACTGATCTTGCAGCCAACCCCAACACTGGTGGCATCTTTCAGTAAAGAGCAATTATGATCTGGAAATCCACTGGGCCAGGCAAATCCTGCCTTTTGCTGAGGTTTCTT
Source organism: Apus apus (assembly GCF_020740795.1). Classification (NCBI taxonomy): domain Eukaryota; kingdom Metazoa; phylum Chordata; class Aves; order Apodiformes; family Apodidae; genus Apus; species Apus apus. The sequence continues at coordinate 894,830 of NC_067308.1, read as the reverse complement.
TCTTGGGTTATGCCATTATCTAATACTCTATCATTATCACACTTATCATAATCATCAATGTCGTTATCTTCAGACCACATATTATTTCTCAATTATGAGCCTTTCCAAATCTGGAGAGACAGATGGAGATTTCCTGAGATGTACTAATGAAAAAAAGCCATCCTAAAGTTTTACAAGAACATTCCAAGGGATTTTCAAACACCTCATAAACACCTATTACCGGCTTGTAGTTACTGTGTCATAATGATATAAAAAGTGTGCCTGGTTGCTTACACCCCATTATTATGAGGGATTATCACTTTAAAATAGTGAGTTATGATCATCTGGGTTTTTCCCATAATCAGTTCATGGTTTATAACACTTTTGGGACTTTCCTTTAAAAATAAAATTATAAAATCTTCCTACACTTTTATTAAAGTGATCCAGAAACAGAAACCTGCTTATGTTAAATCATAGAATCATGGGATGGTTTGGGTTGAAGGGACCTTCAAGATCATCCAGTCCCATCCCCTGCATGGGCAGGGACACTTCCCACCAACCCAGGTTGCTCTAAACCCCATCCAACCTGCCCTTCAACACTGCCAGGGATGGGGCAGCCACAGTTTCTCGGAGCAGCCAGGGGGGTTAACTGAACCATCAGCCAAAAAAACCTAAACCCAGGATCCAATGGGGTCTGTCTTCACTGTGTCAAGGTTGAAATGCCTTCACTAGTTGTGTCTTATTGCCTGATTTACTTAAATTACTTAGTCCTGTGTTCTTAGGTACATCTGTCTGACACTTAACAAGAGGAGAAAACACAATAAGATATAAAGGAAAGCAAAGCTTTATGAAACAACTCATGTTTCCATACACTTGGGAATGCCAGCTGAGATGGATCTCTGTTTAGGAGACTGAAAGAGAACTAGTAGAGAACCATCCTAAACCCATTAAAAGATTGTTTGATAATTACTGTGCTTGCCTCGTGCTGAGTAGCTGGAGGTAGAAGTGCTAAGTTTGCAGAATGTTTTTACCCTTGTTAGTCCATTTTCTCTGTTGATTACACTGAAAGACCTGTAGCTGGACAAAGGAAATGGCTGTCCTCCTGTCATCCTAATAATCCAGGACTCTTTAATAAGTCAAATCAGCATCCTTCCTCCCCAAATGGTAAAGGGAGCAGTGGAATAACAAAAGTAATCCCACGCACAAAGCCTGGGGATAATGGTGAGGTCTGTGGTGGAGCACGAGTGTCACGCCATGTGTGGGCTTGAAGCAATCAGCAAAAACCATTTCAGCACTTTGAGAAACAACGTGTCCTCCAATCTGGGGTTGGTGCCTAATTATGAACTCATGCACAGGATGCCTCAAATCCTCCAGGCAATGAAGGGAGGTCTATAAAAGCTCTCTGCACCTGGGCTCTCTATCCACTTTTCTCGCTTTACTTGCCTTCGTGAACTGGGTAAGTCAGATTTCTCTTGAACTTTGCTAAACTCAACTTGCTGTCAAGAGCTCTTGATTTTTAACTTAGGACCAAATCCTCTCCAGTTACTGCCTGTAACTGAAAAGAATCTGTAGATTATTTGCTGTTAGATATAATGTTTGGTTTCTTATTTGTTACTAGGCCTAGAAGAGGGGTAGATGAAGCAGTTTTGAATCCCAAACTTATAACATTTTAACTTTTGAAAGCATTCTTTGAATATTTTAGGAAATAAAGGGTATTTTCATGTACATATGGCTGCATTTAGTACAGTTCTGATGGGTTTATAACAGGGAAGATCAAATTTTGGAAGTACAAACCATCAACTAATAGCAATGTATTTCTATGAAAATTAACTCCACAGGAAATAGAATGATAGAATGATTGATAGAGTGATAGAATTGAATAATAACAACAGAGAATCAGAGGATGGTTTGGGTTGAAAGGAATCTTAAAGATCATCTAGTTCCAAACCCCTATATGGGCAGGGGTACCTCCCACTAGAAAGGGGATCTCAAAGGTATAATTGAAAAATAAGGACTTTATCACACTAAAGTCAAAAGTAACCTCCAGATTCAAGAGCTGGCAATAACAGTACTAAAAATTGTGTTGACTACCCAGGTCTATTCCTGCTTCAGCACCACCTCATGTTCCTTATCTCCTTCATGTTAACATGAGTGACCATGTTTTACAGACTGACTTCCATCCCACCCTTCAAGATGTCTTGCTATGACCTGTCCCCTATCTCTGCCTGCGGCATCTCCCGCCCCCAGCCTCTTGCCAACAGCTGCAACGAGCCCTGTGTGCGCCAGTGCCCCGACTCCACAGCCCTCATCCAGCCTCCTCCGGCCGTGGTCACCTTCCCTGGCCCCATCCTCAGCTCCTTCCCTCAGGATGCTGTGGTGGGATCCTCTGGAGTGCCCGTCCTTGGGGGCTATGGGGGTTTTGGGGGTTATGGGGCCTCCCTTGGCTATGGGGGTGTGGGGGGCTCTGGCTCCTCCCTGGGCTATGGGGGCCTGGGGGGCTATGGGGGCTCCTCTCTTGGCTATGGGGGTCTGGGGGGCTATGGAGGCTCCTCCCTGGGTTACAGGGGCCTGTATGGCTCTGGTAGATCTTACAGCTCTGGCTCTTGCAGCCCTTACTCCTACCGATATGGCAGGAACCGCCGTGGCAGCTGTGGGCCCTGCTAAATCCCCAGGAAATATCCCAAGTGAGGTACAACCAACAACTGAGATGTGCTGGTTTCACAGCTAAAGAGGTCTGAACTTCAACAGCTCTGTTCCAAAACCATGGAGCTGTTTCAGCCCCTTTTGAACTTCTCCAAAATTCTAACTTTCAGTTTCTGCCTTAATTCTGCTCCCTTTGTGTTTCCATATTGCCTGGGGTAAATGTGTAACCAAGTTGCTCAAAATGGTTCCTGTTTGTCCAACTCAACAGCCAGGACTCAGGAAGAAAAAAAACAGTCAATCCTATAAGAATGTATCCCTGGTTGGAGAAGAGTTGTGAACTTCCTGGAGACTCTGAAACTGTGTTTCTTTTCTCACTCTCATTAAAAGTTCATTGCATCAAACTTGCCATGTTCTGGTGTTATTTTCTCATGTTTTTACCCATGTCTTGGGAGAAGACCAACCTGTGCAGCCATCAGAACAGTCTAAACTGTAAAGATTAATACCCTGCCTAGAAAATTATTAATTTCAGATGTACAAAGGCAGCATGAAGCCTTCAGCTCAGAAGGAACTGTCCTGCCCTCATTTTTCAGTGAAAGATTCTTGACATTTTAAAGAATTTAGCTTCTTAGTTGTACACTAACTGCTTAGTAGTGGGAGAGAAACAAAAGAGCAGAATACTAATTTTAAACACTTTCTTAAAAACCTTAGACTTTAGTAAGAATTTCTTCCAGGCCTTTGATTAATCTCTTTGAACTTCAGGTCCTCACTCAGATACTTACACTCTGTCCTCAGTCTCTGCAGAAAATTGAATAATTCTCTGTCAAATCCTTAAAGAAAGTCAGATTTTTTTGGCCATACAGTAGAAGTTTTCAAACTGAAGTGTGGAAAAGGGGTTTTTTGTGCAGTCATGAAATCTAAGGTGATTTTCTGATTCAGTGGCAGTTTTTTTTCAATGGAAAAAAACCTACTTCAAAGCTGCCCCCAAGGTTCCTTCACCTGTGCCAGCAAGAACAGCTGGAACAGGTAGAACAGATTCAGGGAAAAACCTGAAAAGCTTAACAAGCAGAAAAAGTCAGGACCCTCTGTGCAGATCCTCAGCACTGCTGGTGTGTTTCCCACTTCCTTCTGCAGGAGAATTCTCCACACAGAAACCTCCCTTTTCAACAGCTCCAACCTTCAGCCTCTCCCAGGAGATTCCTCATCCAAAAGGTCCATTAAATAATCTCCCCACCTCTTAAGGTTCTTGCTGCAGCTCCTCCAGTCCTCTCCCTCAGCAGCTCCATGCCAACACCCTTCAGCATTCCTTCCCCACCTCCCTAAATCCCTTCTGCCTCAAGACCATTCCTCCCACCTGAGGGCCTCAGCTGCCCCCTTTTCCCCCTACTCTGCTTTGAAACCAGCCTCAGCTGAGCCACCAGCTCTGCTCCTGCTGTGATCTATTAGACTAGATATTAGGAAGAATTTCTCTACTGATTGAGCTGTCAGACCCTGGAACTGGCTGCCCAGGGAGGTGGTGGAGTCACCATCCTTGGAGATGCTCAAGAAAAGTATAGATGTGGACATGCTTTAGTGGGCATGGGGGTTTTCTGTGGGTTGTGGGGTGGTGTGTGATTTGTAGGGTGTGGGATTTGAGGTTTGTTTCTTTGGGTGGGCCATGTTGTTCTCCCACCTCTGGGTGGACAGTAGGACTAGGTGATCTTAGAGGTCTTTCCAATTGTGATGATTCTGTGAACAACAAAGACCTTCCAGCTCATGGTATTATTATTATAACCTGGGTCAGCTGGGAAGGGAGGATTCCTGCTCTCAGGGGTGTGCACTGAGTCCAGCAAAGGGTGACAGACCTCCCTGGCAGCTGGGATATTCCAGCTGTGGTTTTAAGACTGAGGATCATCCCGTGTCAGGATGGGAGTTTTCCCATGTGCAGATAGGACGGTTGTGGATCCACAGCAGAAACAAAAACTAAAAGCAGATTGGTTTGATGCAGAGCAGAATCACTTTAATGAGAAATGAAAATTAACAGAAAAGCATTGTAGAATACCAAGAGTATTCATCAGAGGGCAGGCAACTCCTTCCATAGTTGTTCTTCTTTGGTTGGACAAGGAAGTGCCATTTTACAAGAATCTAAAGTAGTTTTATCCTTCCCATTAAACACACAGAAGGAAAAAAAGCCCCTAAAACTATGAGGGTGAAGAAATTAAAAAGATACTGTGTGCTCCCAGCTCCCCTGCAGTGGGGCAGCAGAGACCAGGGCTCACATCTCCTTTGGGATCAGTGCTGGGGATCAAGGTGGTATCTCTCAGTTGCCAGGTATTCCTTACTCAGGGGCTATTCCTGGAGGATCTAGCAGGGCCCGCAGCTGCCCCAGTTGCACCTGTTGTAGCCCCAATAGCCAGAGCCATAGGGTCTACCATAGCCCCACAGGCCCCCATAGCCCAGGGAGCCATAGCCTCTATAGCCCCTGTAGCCCCCGTAGCCCCCGTAGCCCCACAGACCCCCGTAGCCCAGGGAGCCGTAGCCCCCGTAGCCCCCGTGGCCTCCGTAGCCCCACAGACCCCCGTAGCCCAGGGAGCCGTAGCCCCCGTAGCCCCCATAGCCCCCCAGGAAGGGAGCTCCAGAGGATCCCACCACAGCATCCTGAGGGAAGGAGCTGAGGATGGGGCCAGGGAAGGTGACCACGACCGGAGGAGGCTGGATGGCAGTGGTGGAGTCGGGGCACTGGCGCACACAGGGCTCGTTGCAGCTGTTGGCAAGAGGCTGGGGGCAGGCGACGCCGCAGGCAGAGGGGGTGCACAGGTCGTAGCAAGACATCTCCAGGGCTGAGGGAAGCTGCAGCACACACTGCTGAGGAAACCAGAGACACAAAGTCAACGGCAAGAAGAGTCTGCGAGTTGGACACCTGGGCTGGGATCTTGCAGGTCTCAGTTGTCCTTCCTTCTCTGCGGCGTTCTTCCTGAGCCCGCTCTCCCTGCTGCACATCAGCCTTGCTCAGCTTGCACACTGAGCTCTCTGCTCTGCTCTCCATCCTCATTGCTTATGCTTCATTCCCTTTCAGAAGTACTTGTGTTCTGCCTCACTGCCCAACACTGCCAAAACAGTATCCAGGACTTGACAAATTCCCTCCACTGCCCTTTGCAGCCACTCTTACAGTATCTGTGTCTAAAAGGTCACCTCATCTTTGCTTTATACTGGCAAAACCAAAGTGGTGTGAGCTGACAAAACCCAAGAATTCCTCTACTGAGTTAATGGGTACATGGAAGAATAACTCCAGGATGTTGAGTTGTGCTGTGCCTCCAGGAGCAGCAGCAGCTAAAGTCCTGCTGCCAGTGTGCTGAACCTGCCACAAATATGGATTAAACAAGGGATCCCCTGCCCTGAAATGCCTGCAAAGGAGCTTGAAATGTTATTTGTCTGATTTCCCAACTGGCAAACTGCTACACTCAGGTAATTGGAGGCAGGTTTCTACAACACAGGTCCTGGCAAAACATCTCCAGGGATGGAAGGAACCTGCAGCACACACTCGTGATCAGACTAAGTAAAAAATAAGGCTTCAAAATTGAACAAATTTACATTAAGGTCAAGTATAGGGTTGTGAGTAAATAAATTATTTCTCACTTTGCAATAATCATCCTCCTTTCTCAAAATGCAGATATTCCAAAATTCTCTCTAAGGTACCTACACATTCAGAAGCATATGGGAAATGTCATATCTAGCTCTGGAACTGTTGTCCCTCATGGATATGCTGCAAAGATGTGTGTCTACACCTTAAACTGAAAACTGAGAACCAAAACCAGAGAGCAAAGTGACTTTGTCCAAGGTCATTTGATGAGTCAGCAGGAGCATTTGGGTTTATGTTCAACTAGTTAACAGGAGATGTAGTTTCTGTGTAACTTAATTATAGTAGCTTCTTCTTCCCACTCATCCCAATTTTGCTGAGAGTTGTCAGAACAACAGATTATAGGATTGTCACTGCCTGGATTGCTCAGAAAGCCACTTGACAAGACAATAAAGGACAGATGATAGTCTTATTACCCCAGTTCCCACCTATGCAGCCACTGTATGCGTAAAGTCTGGACAATTTCAATAGAAATAGCATTTTAGTCCCTAATGTTGGTTCAAAAGAAATTGTTTTCAAATTACTATTCCCAGCACAAACATTGGTAAACCCAAGAGTTCAACCTACATTCTCCCCTCTAAACTTCATGGGTTTCTCCAAGGGGGATTTTCCTCTTCTCCACTCACTGTCTCACAAGTCCCTAGCAGGGTTCTGAGGAAGAGTATGAAAGCAAGGAAGCCAAGGACAACCTGAAGCTTTGCTGTACTAGGACAACACATACAACTTATTCAGATACACCCTTAGTTCATCTCAGGTTGCATGAATGGCTGCAGTGGGGATGCCCCCATTGAACCTTGAACCTCATTTGGAGACTGTGAAATAAGTTAAATGCAATAAAAAATCATAACCCCAGAATATCTCAAGTTGGAAGAGACCCATAATGGTCATAGAATCATGGAATAGTTTGGGTTAGAATGAACCTTAAAGATCATCTAGATCCAACCCCCCTGCCATGGACAGGGACAACTCCACTAGACTAGGTTGCTCCAAACCCTATAGAGTCCAACTCCCTGCTTCTCATAGAACTACCTAAAACTAAGCCCAATGACTAAGAGCATGTTCCAGTTGCTCCAGAGTCCACACTGAGAACTTCACAGGGCTCCACACACCAGGTTGATCTGCCACCCCAGAGCCAGGATCAGAATCTCTGTCCCAAGACAATGTAGGTGCACTCAAAGCTATGGATGGGGAACATCCAGACAGGTTGAAAGCAGCAATAAAAAGACACATTGATAGCAACAGAGAAGGATCAGACTTACCCAAGTTGCCAAGAGGACAAGGGAAGTGTTTGGAAGAGGGATGAGAGGGAAGAGCTTTTATACCCGAGCAGCTGGAGGTACCAGACCAACATTGATTGCCTGCTCCAAATCCAAACACGTGTAACTCGTTGAGATGATGAAATTACTGGGTTGGTTATTGAGGTTTATGAGTCCTTACAAATTTGTTTGTAATAAGGACCTAAACATGACTTTAAATTATAGACAATTCTTTCATCTTATGACGACTTGAGGAAAATTAATACCTGGAATTATTCCAGTAACTTCCTTAGGATTACGACAGAAATTATTAAACCATTAATTTTTAATCTTCTTGTATTAACACCTGAAGAGTTTCTCACAAGTTTATCAGAATTACAAACTGCTGTCATGGACAAGATTTTTGTTTCAGTACATGTAATTCAGTTTACAACCTGTCAGGACAGAAATTAAAGACTGTCCATGTGATGTGCAGGAAGGTTGGGGTGGTTTCAGCGTGTTTAGCTTCCCCACCCACAGCTGGGGGACACAGCACCCTGGGGAGCTGATGGTGTTTTCCAGGAGTATTTGACACTGGCTGTAATGGGGACTATTCAGCTCAGAAGAGCAGCAGCAGCTTCAGGGACCTGCAACGTGTCCTTCACTCTCTAAAAGGTGTTGGTGTGGATGTTGAAATTTAACTTCGGGCAAAAAAATTGGTGAAATCTTTCATTTTTGAGTGTTGGGAACTCCTGTCGTGCAGATCTGAGCTGAATCAGTTTCTCCATCCATCAGTCACTCAAACAGTTATATTCTCTTACAAATAAGTAGGGCTATGTCTGCAGGACTTTATATAGGAAGAAGCCTTTAGGAAGCCACAGGGAAGCTGGGGAGGGACTTTGGACAAGGGCTTGTAGTGAGAGGACAAGGGGGAATGGATTAAAAGTGGAAGAGGGAGATGAAGGTTGGACATGAGGAGGGAATTCTGGAGTGTGAGGGTGGGGAGACCCTGGCCCAGGTTGCCCAGGGAAGCTGTGGCTGCCCCATCCCTGGCAGTGTTGAAGGGCAGGTTGGATGGGGCTTGGAGCAGCCTGGGCTGGTGGGAGGTGTCCCTGCCCAGGCAGGGGGCTGGATCTAGATGAACTTTAAGGTCCCTTCCAACCCAACCCGTCCCATGATTCTATGATTCTTTGATTTCTGGGACTTGCTTTTGTTTAAGAGATAAATGAGGAAGGAGTTTCTGAAGGTAACTAAAGCTACAAAGGGACTGGAGATCCCCAAAAACCTGCTTCCAAGTTGGTTTGATATTGTCACTACAAAGATGGTCCTTGAGAATATTGAATAGGCCTGAGGAAAACTCAGACTTTTCGGTACAAATGGACCCAATGGCACAAAAATTGAGATGTGGCAGAAGTGCTTTGAACTAATTGAAGAGATTGTCTTTGATTCTCAGGAATTCAAGACCTCCTGAAGATCACTGTTGTTTTTGCAAGCCCGAAGTCCAGAAGAGGGCTGAGCTGGCAGTTTGTGTGAGCAGGGAACAATTATGAACTTGCAATGCACCATGCAAAACAAAAGCTGGTTCTTCCCTTCTTTATAGATGTGTTATTTTAATACTGCTGACTCCATGCCATAGTTTATCTCTAAATTATGAAGTGGGTTTCTCAGCCTTTGAGGTGGTTAGAAGGGGTTTATTTTTTTGGACAATAAAACATTTCAAGCTTCCAGGGAGTATATCTTTCCAAACCCCACAAACGATCCACTAATGGTTTGAGAATGTACTCTTCCAACTAGATTAAAGGCATGGACCTGGATTTAGGTGCCTAACAATTATGGAATGACATCAAATTAAAATAGGCAAGTCAAGGTATTTGTGTCCTTGGTATCATCAGCCCATGGCTGAATATTGGGGATTTGTGCATCTTCAGTTGTTTTCAGTATAGACTGAAATATAAACTTTTTAGATATTTCATAACCTGTGTAATCACTGTAGCTTTATCATTTTCAGTTGCACATCAGACCAAAGAAACAGGGGATCTCATGATTTTCTTACAGTTCTGTCCATGTAAATGATTTCTCGATCATGGTGCATCTCCAGATGGTTTTACCAAGTTGCCACCACGTGTGTTTCATTTTATTTCCTTTCTTAGTGGTCTTCAGGTTTTCCTGAAATGAAGATGGAACTAAAGATGGATCCCTGAAGGTTTTGTGTCAGGAAACAGAAGACTGGAAAACTACAGAATCATAGAATAATGGAATGGTTTGAGTTGGAAGGGACCTTCAAGATCATCCAGATCCAACCCCCTCCATGGATAGGGACACCTCCCACCCGACCGGGTTGCTCCAAGCCCCATCCAACCTGCCCTTGGACACTTGCAGGAATGGGGCAGCCACAGCTTCCCTGGACAACCTGTTCCAGGGTCTTCCCACTCTCACAGCCAAGACTTTCAACCCAACGTCTAACCTGAATCTCCCCTCTTCCAGTTTTAATCCATTATCCCTTGTCCCATCACTACACAGCCTTATAAAAAACAACCCTGAACAACACAAGACTGGTCTCATCTCATGTACAAAGGACTTGGAGAAAAGCCTCTTGCTTCCCTCCTGGCCTTTCCTCAAACACTGGCAAGTCCTTTGGCCCATTTCAAACAGAAAACAGAGACAGAACATAATTTTAATCAGATTTTTCTAAGAGTTCTCTCTCACTATATTCCAGCTCAGGTTGGAGTCTAGGAACAAACTAATCCTAATCTTTCTGCTTTCGAGATCATAAGGCACTTGTCACTCACATTTTTTAGATTAAATGTAGGAGAAAATTCTTCACACTGAGGGTGGGGAGAGCCTGGCCCAGGTTTCCCAGGGAAGCTGTGGCTGCCCCATCCCTGGCAGTGTTGAAGGGCAGGTTGGATGGGGCTTGGAGCAACCTGGGCTGGTGGGAGGTGTCCCTGCCCATGCAGGGGGTTGGATCTAGGTGATCTTGAAGGTCCCTTCCAACTCAAACCATCCCATGGTTCTATGAAAAGTCAAACACCAGAAATCCATTTACAGGCACAGGATGTTTTCCATGGCTTCCTTTGGGTGCAGTGTGGGTCTCACATGAAGTAGCTGAGAGTTCAAATGTTAAAGATGATGACCCTGAAGCTGCTCTAAGGGACTCATCAGGTGACCACAGCCAGGCAGGCTTTGCCATTAATAATGGAGAAGCTGAGGAAGAGCATTGGTATAATTCTTGTTGTAACACCAAGGATGGGAGTGGAATGATAACAGGAATGGATGTGCCACGTAACCAGTGGAGATGAAAGAGGTTTCTGTGATGAAACGTACCTATCACGGGTTTCACGAGACTTCAAGCAACAAATAAACAAACAGTCAGCAAAACTTTGAGGACCTACGTGTCATATTAGTTATGGGTTTGCCCCAATTATGCACGTGCACAAATTGCACCTTAGGTGATCTCCATCATCTGGGGAATGGTATAAAAGCTCTCCGAGCTCAGGGCTCCTCATTCCACCTTGCTTCCTTTCTTCACCTCTGTGAAAAAGGTAAGTCTCATTCTATCTGATCTCCTTCCTAAAATTCCAATATCTCTTTTCTGCCAGTTTTAATTAAGGTCAGAATGACCCAGAAATATCCTAAGGTACTGTTGGATTATTTCACCATGAATATGTTGTTCTGATTTGGTGTTGGGCATCAGTGGATTCAGGTTTAAAATGACAACAGCAGGTTTTTCAAAAAATATTGTTTGTTGTTAATATAAATTTGGGCCATAGAAGAAGCTTCCAAAATATCAGCAGCAGGCTTGTTCAACCTCTAGGAATATTTAAAGGATTTTTCATGGAAGCTTCGGATACGTGTCTGGATGTAGTTGTTGAGGAGAAAGGCTTGATCAGAAAGAATGTAGAAGTGTTGTCTGAGGTAGTATTGGGAAAGAGAGATGAATCTAGGAAACTTAGTTTAGATTTAGGTTGGACATGAAGAAGAAATTCTTCACTGTCAGGGTGATGAGACCCTGGGACAGGTTGCCCAGAGAAGCTGTGGCTGCCCCATCCCTGGAAGTGTCCAAGGGCAGGTTGGATGGGGCTTGGAGCAACCTGGTCTAGTAGGAGGTGTCCCTGCCCATGGTAGAGATTGAATCTAGATGATCTTGAAGGTCCCTCCAACCCAAACCATTCCATGCTTCCATGATTTCATGAAATCTCAACCTCTCCTTGACATTGTCCTTGCTTTGAGCAGGGAGTTGGACTAGATGGCCTCCAGAAGTGTCTTCTGAACCAGTATTTTAGTGATTCAAGTGGGGGAAAAGTTGTCCAAGGGCAATACTGATTTCTAGTCCAGCCAAGGTTTTTCTTTTAGATTGGATAGGAACTTACGGTGACTTCCTTTCTGAAGAGCTCAGATCCCAGCACACCCATCTGCAGTGGAAACCTACCTCTAGTTACCTGAGTGTAGCAGTTTGCCAGTTGGGAAATCAGACAAATAACCTTTTCAAGCTCCTTTGCAGGCATTTCAGGGCAGGGGATCCCTTGTTTAATCCATATTTGTGGCAGGTTCAGCACACTGGCAGCAGGACTTTAGCTGCTGCTGCTCCTGGAGGCACAGCACAACTCAACATCCTGGAGTTATTCTTCCAGGTACCCATGAACTCAGTAGAGGAATTCTTGGGTTTTGTCAGCTCACACCACTTTGGTTTTGCCAGTATAAAGCAAAGATGAGGTGACCTTTTAGACACAGATACTGTAAGAGTGGCTGCAAAGGGCAGTGGAGGGAATTTGTCAAGTCCTGGATACTGTTTTGGCAGTGTTGGGCAGTGAGGCAGAACACAAGTACTTCTGAAAGGGAATGAAGCATAAGCAATGAGGATGGAGAGCAGAGCAGAGAGCTCAGTGTGCAAGCTGAGCAAGGCTGATGTGCAGCAGGGAGAGCGGGCTCAGGAAGAACGCTGCAGAGAAGGAAGGACAACTGAGACCTGCAAGATCCCAGCCCAGGTGTCCAACTCGCAGACTCTTCTTGCCGTTGACTTTGTGTCTCTGGTTTCCTCAGCAGTGTGTGCTGCAGCTTCCCTCAGCCCTGGAGATGTCTTGCTACGACCTGTGCACCCCCTCTGCCTGCGGCGTCGCCTGCCCCCAGCCTCTTGCCAACAGCTGCAACGAGCCCTGTGTGCGCCAGTGCCCCGACTCCACCACTGCCATCCAGCCTCCTCCGGTCGTGGTCACCTTCCCTGGCCCCATCCTCAGCTCCTTCCCTCAGGATGCTGTGGTGGGATCCTCTGGAGCTCCCTTCCTGGGGGGCTATGGGGGCTACGGAGGCTACGGCTCCCTGGGCTACGGGGGTCTGTGGGGCTACGGAGGCCATGGGGGCTACGGGGGCTATGGGGGCTACGGGGGTCTGTGGGGCTACGGGGGCTACGGGGGCTACAGGGGCTATAGAGGCTATGGCTCCCTGGGCTATGGGGGCCTGTGGGGCTATGGTAGACCCTATGGCTCTGGCTATTGGGGCTACAACAGGTGCAACTGGGGCAGCTGTGGGCCCTGCTAGATCCTCCAGGAATAGCCCCTGAATAATGTTCAAGTGAAAAGCAAAATGAGATTCCCCAGTGAGCAGATGAGTGGTGGTCTTGTGAAAGCCTTCCCCAAACCTGCTCAGTGGACTGTCTTCTACATCTCCTTCTTTGCCTTTGAATTCTTTCCTGATACTCTCATGGACTCCATTCCTTGTTACCTTCTACTTTACCATACTTGGGTCTGAACTTGGAGGCACATTTAACAGCAGCTTTGCACCTCCATTGGAGTCCAACATTCTGGATATCCATTCTTGATTCTACAATGTATTTTTCTTCTTTTCCTTTTCATTAAAATTCTGTTGCATCATTTAAAAGAAGTGTGTTGTGGTTCTGTGAACATCCATCCTGACCTTGCCAACTTCTCTGGGGAAAGCTGCCTGTTGTTCTTGGGCTGCAATAACATTGTGCAAACCCTGCCCACATAGTGAAAGTCTCCACCAGGAGCACTTGCCAGGCCTGTTTCACCACTGAATTTCATCAACCCGGTCACAACATGCTGGCCATAGATGAACAGGAGCCTTCTCTATGTGTTGCTTTATGAGACTCCCTACTCATGAATTTGTGGAGGTAATTCCTTGAACTACAAGTGACAGTTCACACTCTGAAAGTTCAGTTCTTGCTTTTTCCCCTGAAGACGCCTAATCCATCATAGAAGAGAAGGCTCTGGGGAGACCTTAAAGCACCTTCCAGTACCTGAAGGGGCTCCAGGAAAGCTGGGGAGGGACTTTGGAAAAGGGCTTGTAGTAAGAGGACAAGGGATAATGGATGAAACTGGAAGAAGGAGATTTAGATTAGACATGAAGAGGAAATTCTGGAGTGTGAGGGTGGTGAGACCCTGGCCCAGGTTGCCCAGGGAAGCTGTGGCTGCCCCATCCCTGGCAGTGTTGAAGGGCAGGTTGGATGGGGCTTGGAGCAACCTGGGCTGGTGGGAGGTGTCCCTGCCCGTGCAGGGGGTTGGATCTGGATGATCTTGAAGGTCCCTTCCAACCCAAACCATTCCCTGATCCTGTGATTCTATGAGACTATGAGTCTACAATTCTATGAAATAATTACCCCTCCACAGCTCTTAATGGAAGGCTGGTGACAGATCTTCAATGAATTTCAGATCCTGGGTTTCTCTAGCACAGACCAACCTAGAGCCATGCTAGAAAATTATCTCACTCTCCAAAATTCTGGCTGTGGGCAGATGACACTTCAAAACAACAATAGGGACCATGTGCACAATTTCACAGTAGATCTGATTGAGTTCCTGGGTTTGGGACTTCTTTGGTTCAGTTGATGTTAAATATGAATAGAATTTCTGTAAATATTATTCAGGTAGCCTAAAACCCAATGAGAATGCTGACATATCTTTTTAGGTTATCAGCAAAGCTCATAACATCTCTTGATTCAAGCAGATGTTTATTTCACAATATAGTTCTCTTCATGTGGTTCAGCTGCCAAAAGATCTTAGGCTATGGATTTTCCTACAGGTAGAAGAACAGGTAAACATCATGTAAGATTGTGCAGAGAACATCTGACCACAAACTGAAGACAGAGTATAAAGAGAAAAAAGCAAGAGCTGCTGCCCATGCCCAGCTCCTCTCTCTGTAGCTGGACACACACAGAGCACAACCTCTCAGCACTCACTGCCTAAAAAATCAGCTCCAAATCTGCCTTTGATTTGGTTTTATTTAATAAATTGAATAGCTCCTCCAGCAAGTCCTACAGCTTCCACTGTGGTATCCAGTATGAAAAATTCACAGCCAGAAGGGATGTTCTACTGCCTGCCAGGACCTGGAAATTTGTAAGAAATTCTGTTGTGGTAAAGAATAACATAAAAAAAAATCCTGTGACAAAAGGAGACTTTAAATGTGGGTGAAATAGGGTTCCCACTGTGCTGTCCTGGAGGAAGGAACTGAACATCTGGGCTGGCAAGGTGAAGACAATGGCTGGTGGCTGAGCCAGCACCCCCAGGTCAGCTCCTTGAAGCTCTTGGTGCTAGTGCTGGACATGACTTGGCCAACTGGAAGCACGACTAAGTGTAAGCACAAGACAGCCCAAGCTCCCCTGGAACAGGGAGAAGAGCTTAGATCTCATGGAAATGGGAAAGGCAAATCAGTCTGGATCTTCTGCAACCCTGATTGAGTTCCTGACCCCCCCAACCTAACTGTAGCGACCCCATCAAGATCTTCTTGCTGCTGTGGATGTAATTCCTCAAATTAGTATGGTCACTGCAATAAAAGTGATTTCTAAATGCTGGCTAATCATTGCTTAGTGGGACAGAGTCACAAGTTTCTCCAACAAATGACCTTGTCACTCATAAAAGTCAGTTCCACCTTACATGAAGTTTAGTGTAAAAATCCTGTTGCTATTCTTGGATGAACTATCAAGATAGTTTGGGAGAGTTGGGGTGTTGAGCCTGGAGAAGAGAAGGGTCCAGGGAGACTTAAAGCAGCTTCCAGTGCCTGAAGGGGCTCCAGGAAAGCTGGGGAGGGTCTTGGGACAAGGGCAGGGAGGGATGGGATGAGGGGGGTGGATGAAAACTGGCAGAGGGAGATTGAGTTTGGACATGAGGAGGGAATTCTGGAGTGTGAGGGTGGGGAGAGCCTGGCCCAGGTTGCCCAGGGAAGCTGTGGCTGCCCCATCCCTGGCAGTGTTGAAGGGCAGGTTGGATGGGGCTTGGAGCAACCTGGGCTGGTGGGAGGTGTCCCTGCCCAGGCAGGGTGTTAGATCTAGATGATCTTTAAGGTCCCTCCAACCCAAACCATTCCACGATTCTATGATTCTATGAACTGTCCTGGGCTCACCTGACACCTGGGGCACCTTTTCCTTTCATCTCTTTCAAGCTTTGATGTTTTTCTGTACAAACTGGTTTAAAACAGCAAGTGGAAACCCCGGTAAGTAACTATGAAGAAGAAATTTCCTTTCTGGCCACTGAGACCTTTGTGGTGAAGAAGTATGGAGAAGTTTGTAGGATGACATTCTGGGCCTTTGGTTTCTCCTTAGCAGGTTGTAACCCTGAGGTTTGAACTGGGGGAGAGCTGCCAGCTCCTGCGCATGGTGGAAAATACCATCTTAGCCCTTAAAACCTGCAGACAACATTTTTTCCTCAGAAATTGCAAGAGAGGACTGATTTTAATTTACAGAAAAAGAACAGTTTGATAGCTAGAAAGTAGCTGGCTCTGGAAGGAAGAAGGCAGGAGGAATAAACAGAAGGCAGTTTTGGAAGGGACTTTTATACAGTTCCTCAAACTGCCTGAGGAACCTGAGACTCCCATCAACACCAACCAGCATTTATTACACGTGGTTCACCTCAAAATGATGAAACAGTTTTGCTCAATATTTATGTTTATTAGTTGATGTCAATTCTCACACTGCGTGAAATGTAAATTGCAGCCCAAATATTTCTTTCATCTCAGCACTTAATTGGCACGATTCATTCCTGGTAACGTCCCATTAAAGCCATTAGAATGACAGGAGGAATTATGCTGGCTCCTTATTTACCTCTTCTTTTGTTGGTTGACATAATGATGGTGGTTCAAATGTTAATCATAATTGTCATCTGCTTTCATATGCAGGTTTTCTCTCCAACCTTCCTTACCCAGGCTAGATAAAGTCTAATTGATCCAAACCCTGGTGCCTTTCTTATGAAATCAGCAATTCTTTTATGAAGTTGGAATTCACATTTGGACAAGATCATCCCACCCTTTCCAGGGGAAAAAAAATCCCAGGATAGATTGCAAAGCACTTTTTAAACCATCCAGACCCATGTCTTGCCTCCCAGACTACCCAGTTCTATGGTTTATTTGCATTTTAGAGTTAAATTGGTCACAACAAAAGAAAACAGTTTCTTAGCCAGATTACAGCCAACCTGTTGAATATATATATATTTAGGAGCTAAGCATGTGTTTAAAACACAAAAGAAAGGTGCACAACTCACAGTTGGACCAGGAAAGTCCTTGGAAAAGCTTTGAAAAGATGAGGACAGAGGCAGATGTTGTAGATCTTTGTGTTACAGACACCGAAGGGGATGGGAATGAATAGAACAGCAGCCCTGAAGGAACTTTTACACAAACTTAAATAAATGAAAGGCTAAAGTATAAAAGAAAATGATCTGAAATCCTACGGGTAGGAATCATGAGCTGGGAGCAAGAAGGGTGCCCTTGACCAGGACAATTTAATAAATACATTTCAAAATGCTTGAACCCAACCACACACTTAAATTACAATCATGACACATCTCCTCATGCCTAAAGTCCTAAGGAGGCTTTGGGAAGTGCTTAAAAACACACACACACACAAAAATATTTGCACAACCTTTGTGAGTACTGTTGCTTTGTCATCCCCTAGGGCCACCTCCAAGAACCTCCTCATTTAAGTATAACTTCTGGTCCAAATGTTGCAGGGTTTGTTGTTTGCTAAACAACCCACCCGGTGGGAAATGAGGGTTTCTGAGGCTGGACCAGGCAGTTTGTGACAGAAAATTTCAGGCTCTGGTAGGATGGGTGGGACATATCTCATCAAAACTTCCTTGTTTTAAAGCTGGGTGTTTCAGTTGAGCTTCTTGTCTGTCTCCATAGTCAATGAAAACAAAATTGTTATGTTTTCAGGGCGATACCAATTCTGGTCAGGTCAGCATCTGAGATGGGATGAATTGTCTTGAAGAAATTCTTGTCCCTCCCCACTAAGTATTGGGGAAGCCTGAGTAATTCCAGGTGACAAGTCACTTGAAATCTTGGCAGTCACATCTGGGCTCTGCAAAAATGTGGACGCTGCAGGTGATGCCCTGATAGTCAGGAATGAAAGAAGAGGAAAAATGATCTAGAAGCCATTGTTGGAATAAGTTTTCCTCAGGTAATTCCATTGCTTTTCCTACCACTTAGCATGTGAGTTTGGGGAGGAAGACTCAAAAATAGTTTTTGTGCCATTGTCCTGTGGAACTTTGCTTCAATTCCTCTGTAAGGTGCAGGAGCAAAGTTCATCCCATCATGTGGACAAAAAGAAAGAGAAGATAGACACTGAACTGATGCAGTGAGGGACAAAACCACAGAATTACACAAAGGAACTGGGGAATTTCCAGCTGCTTCACCACTGACTCCTGCTCTGTCCTTCAGAGCTGTGCAGGGTTAGTGAAGAGAAGCCAGGAACTGGGAATCTCTTTGCAATTGTAGGCAGCTGACATTGCTGGACCTGCCAGACAATCTCAGTGTCCTCTTGCAGATCCCAGGTGAAAAATGAGGGAAAAAATCCTGATATCTCTTCAGAGAAAACTTCAGCCTTTGGTTTACACACTGTTTCAGTTGATACCTGAGTCTTTGGGATAGAGTGGGACTTTAAAGGCCATCCAGTGCCACCCCCTGCATGGACAGGGACACCTCCCACCAGCCCAGGCTGCTCCAAGCCCCATCCAACCTGCCCTTCAACACTGCCAGGGATGGGGCAGCCACAGCTTCCCTGGGCAACCTGGCCCAGGCTCTCCCCACCCTCACACTCCAGAGTTTCTTCCTCATGTCCAACCTCCAGCTCCCTCTTCCAGTTTTCATCCACCCCCCCTCATCCCATCCCTCCCTGCCCTTGTCCCAAGCCCCTCCCCAGCTTTCCTGGAGCCCCTTCAGGCACTGGAAGCTGCTCCCTGGAGCCTTCTCCTCTCCAGGCTGAACACCCCAACTATCCCAGCCTGGCTCCAGAGCAGCTCCAGCCTTGGATCATCTCTGTGGCCTCCTCTGGACTTTCTCCAGGAGCTCCATGTTCTTCCTCTGTGTGTCTTGCCAAAGAAAACTCAGAATTTCTAAATCAAAGAACATTAGACAGTGCCCACGATCTCTGTGGATACAGGACCTTTCTCAGGTTTTGTGGCTGTGGGTGAGACATGGATCAGGGGTGGCTTCCACCTCAGTGACCATTTCATTGCAAAAAGGGTGAGTAGATGAGATTACAGCTGAGACCTAAAGCACTTAAACACAAACATGTACATGACAGCAAGTTAGAGCTCTGATTAAAATCATTAGGGGACGTTAATGAAGGAAGTGCTAAATAAATAAAACCAGTTTAATTCCTCCTGCAATGCCAGGGAGCAGGGTGGGATGATACCAGCAATGAAGCTGGTCAATTAGGCTTCAAGATGAAAGAGAACTGGGAGCTGGAATGTGCATATCTTGCTCTTCAGAGATTTAGGGCGATTTTGCAAACAGCAAGCGAAGAGTTTCATCACTTTGGGAAGTTCTGGGTGCTTCAGATTTGGGCTGGTTGGTGATTATGACTTCATGGGTGCAGCTGCCTCAGCCCCCCCCAGGCAATCTGGGGAACTGGATAAAAGGAGCAGGTCCACAGACCTGCTCCATCTCCCTCTGCTGCACATTCTCCTCTACATCAGGTAAGTCTGATGCCATTTCTTCTCTTTCTAAATGCCAGAATGTCTTTGCAGTGGAGCTCAGAATACTGATTGCTAAACTTACATTAGAGTTGTGAGGACTAGTTTTAAATTTTCTGTCTTTTTCTTGTTGTTTTTTTTTTAACATGCTGTGAAGTTAGGGGAGCTGGAGGTTGGAGATGAGGAGGAAATTCTGGTGTGTGAGGGTGTTGAGACCCTGGGCCAGGTTGCCCAGGGAAGCTGTGGCTGCCCCATCCCTGGCAGTGTTGAAGGGCAGGTTGGATGGGGCTTGGAGCAGCCTGGGCTGCTGGGAGGTGTCCCTGTCCATGCAGGGGGTTGGAACTAGATGATCTTTCAGGTCCATTCCAACTCAAACCATTCCATGATTCCATGATTCTATGATATGACAAGTGCAGGGATTACAGGACAAGGCAGATCAGAGCCATGGACAGGACAATGCACGAATGCCGTCCCCAGGTTTGCTCATGCACCTGGTCACCCTTCTGCCTGTTCACCAACAACCCTGCACCAAACCTTGACCTGTTGCTCCTGTAGATCTTTGCCTTCATTTTCACTCAGCTCTCGGCTTTGTCCTTTAGGATCAACTCCACCCCTGCCAAGAAATGTCTTGCTACGACCTGTGCCCCACCACCACCAGCGGCATCGCCTGCCCCCAGCCTCTCGCCAACAGCTGCAACGAGCCCTGTGTGCGCCAGTGCCCCGACTCCACAGCCCTCATCCAGCCTCCTCCGGTCGTGGTCACCTTCCCCGGCCCCATCCTCAGCTCCTTCCCCCAGCAAGCCGTGGTGGGCTCCTCCGGAGCACCCGCCTTTGGGGGCTCCCTGGGCCTGGGGGGCCTCTACGGCGCTGGGAGCCTCTACGGCGCTGGGAACCCCTACGTTGCTGGGAGCTCCCTGGGCTATGGGGCCCAGTTTGGATACGGGGGCTCAGTCCTGCCCTCACTGGGCAGTGGCCCCTGCGGCCCCTTCTCCTCCCGCCGCTCCAGCCGACTCTTCCGTGGCAGCTGTGGGCCCTGCTAAGGGCAGCAGAGGCCTCAGAAGAGCCACACCTGAAGGCCCAAACCCAGAGCAACCAGGTCCAGCATTCCTGCAGCCCCTCAATGGAGCTCCTGCCACTGAGCATTTCTGATCTTTCTGCTGCTTTTTGCTTGCCCGTCAGTTTCTAGTTTGTTGGTTGCTGCTGTTGCCTGTTTCGGCTTTCCCGTTGTATGTTTTTCAACCGTGGAGAGGCAGCCTGTTCCACATGGACATCACTTTTCTTCACCAGTAGCTTCACTACAGACAGAAGAGAGGCAGCTGAGAACAGCAGTATCTCTGAGCAGGACATTTTGTTGAACATTCTCTGAAGTTGTGTGGAAACAGATATTTCATCCTCTGCGATATCTCGCTTTGCAAACACAGGCATTTCTTGCTCATTAAAATTTTGTTGCATCACTCAGCAACCTTCTGGTTTCCCTTCCTCCACACCTGCCCTGGGCCACATCTTCCTGTGGGCAGGACCAAGCTGCTAACTAAGCAGTAGCCCTGCAGAACATTGTAGCACAGGCTGAATTTACAGTGTCACACATTTCTACAATGATACTCCTGAGCAGCAGTTTTCCACCCTCTGAAGAAACGAGTTGAATATGACATAATATTGTTATTTCAACATTATTTCAGTGGGGCCTTTCCATGAGCATCCAAGCAGAGAATTGTAGGCTTTCATGCAGCTGTTTGAGCTCAGCATGACCAAAAAAGGCCATGAAGATGGTCCAAGGGCTGGATACTTCTTCTATGAAGACAGGCTGAGAGTTGGGTTGTTCAGCCTGGAGAAGTGAAGGCTCCAGGGAGACCTTAGAGCAGCTTCCAGTGCCTGAAGGGGCTCCAGGAAAGCTGGGGAGGGGCTTGGGACAAAGGCAGGGAGGGATGGGATGAGGGGGTGGATGAAAACTGGGAGAGGGAGCTGGAGGTTGGAGATGAGGAGGGAATTGTGGAGGGTGAGGGTGGGGAGAGCCTGGGCCAGGTTGCCCAGGGAAGCTGTGGCTGCCCCATCCCTGGCAGTGTTGAAAGGCAGGTTGGATGGGGCTTGGCGCAGCCTGGGCTGGTGGGAGGTGTCCCTGCCCATGCAGGGGGTTGGATCTAGACGGTCTTTAAGGTCCCTTCCAACCCAAACCATCTCATGATTCTAATATTAAAAAGGTGATGACGACCAGAGGACTTTCCAAATGTAAATTTGTACCTATAAATTCACAGGTCCAATGCTCCATCTCCAGCACTGACATTGCTCAGCAGTATTTAAACTCCTGACATCCCAAGCAGCTAATCCATTGCTCTTACATCACCTTGTAAGTCCTCAGCCTTTCCAGCCCAGTAAAATGAGGAATAATCCCTGTTCCCTCTTAGAAATAACTGTAACAGAGCAAGTCCCAGTAGCAGCAGAGACTCAGCTTCTCAGCTTCTGCTCGTATTGCCAATTGAAATGGTAACCAAGCTGCCAAGGGAGCATGTTCAGTGCTGTGCAAACAAGGAATAAAGCCAATCCCTGCCCTCAGGTGCTCTCAGAGTAAATGGAGAAGACAAACAAAGCATCAGCCTCAGTTACTCTTTTCCCTTTTTGGCAGGTAGGCATGTTTTACACAGAGATTAAAGGCTACATTCTCCACACTGATAAAAACATTAGTAAGTTTTTTCCCCAGGTGACAAAAGAATCACTTGGCCAAGCCCAGAAATTAATTCCTCTCTCCAGTATCCTCATTTAAGTACTGACATCCAGTCTCTGTTTCCAGTGTGTAGGATGTAGGGAATTTAACAGGTCATGGAATGATGGAGTTATGGAATGGTTTGGGTTGGAAAGAACTTCTAAAGATCATCTAATCTAAGCCCCCCTGCCATGGGCAGGGACATCTCTACCTAGATCAGGTTGCCAAAAGCCACATCCAACCTGACCTTGAACACTTCCAAAAAAAGAGTGACCTGAGGATTCAAGCCATGGCTTCTTACCATTTGATTTTTAAGTAAAAGGGAAGAATGAGCTAAAAAAGGATTCCTTTCTTCAAGTTCCTCTGGCAGTGCATTTTGTTTAAACACCTGAAACATTCCAGTTCAGACCCTCTGATTGCAGAAGAGAGGAAAGACAGACTACAAGGAATCTCTGTGCTCATTCCTCCAGAACCAAACCCTGGCAGGAGCTGGTGTTCAGCAGGGAATACTTTGGGTTCTGTTCTGTTAAGCCATTGTGCCTCCAGGCTATTTATGTGAGTCTGAACAGGGTAAAAACCATTAGGCTCTAGTAGTGACTAAACAGTTAGTGAATCCACTTATTCAAATCAAACACGAAGGGCTTAACTCCTGCAGATACCTTCTGGGATGGCAGTTTAGTGCGTGGGGAGGACATGCACTTCAGGCTCTGTTTACAACACCTTTATGAATCAACTTCTGATTGCATCTCATTCACCAGCAACGTTTCCTTGTGCCAGGATGTGAGCACATCCTCAGAGCACACCTAGAGAGGAGAGACGAGGGTGTAGTGACCTCTATAGTTCAAGATGAGACAGTGTGGTTTCATTTCTTGGTGCTTCCCTTTCTTGATAATTATTTGTCCCACTGACAGGAGGAACAGGAGCCTGAGTTGCTGGTGCTTGCAACAGCCTGGACTGCCCATGGCTGCCCAAGAACCGTGGGAGAGCTCACAGTCAGATGTGGCCTTCATGGGGCCACCAGACTGTCAAGATCTCAGCACTGCTTCCAGATTATTGTGATAACCAGGAGCTGGTGTCCCTCCCATCTCGTGTCTGCATGAGGTGTGAACTGGTCTGCCATGAAAATTAATTCTCTTCTATGATGATTGTCTGTTCATCTGGACCTGTTGGGAAGGGTCGAGAGGAGGCAACGAGTATGATCCAAGGGCTGGGGCAGCTCTTCTTTGGAGACAGGCTGGGAGAGTTGGGGTGTTCAGCCTAGAGAAGAGAAGGCTCCAGGGAGACCTTAGAGCACCTTCCAGTGCCTGAAGGGGCTCCAGGAAAGCTGGGGAGGGGCTTTTCATCAGAGAAGGCAATGGTAGGACAAGGGGTAATGGTTTTAAAGTGAAAGGGGAGATTTAGTTTGGACATCAGGAAGAAATTCTTCACTGTGAGGGTAGGAAGGCACTGGGACAGGTTGCCCAGGGAGGTTGTGGCTGCCCCATCCCTGGAGGTGTTCAAGGTCAGTTTGGATGAGGCTTGTGCATCCTGGGCTGGTGGGAGGTGTCCCTGCCCATGCAGGGTGGCTGGATCCTGATGATCTTTAAGGTCCCTCTCAACCTTTAGCATTCTATGATTCTGTTACTCTATTCTATGATTACACTTACATCAAGTCACAGAGTCATCAGGGTTGGAAGGCACCTCTGGAGATCATCTAGTCCAGCTCCCTGCCAGAGCAGGGTCCTCCACAGCAGATCCCAGAGGAACACATCCAGATGGGTTAAGAATGTTTCCAGAGAAGGAGACTCCACCACCTCTCTGGGCAGCCTGTCCCAGTGTTCTGGTACCCTCACAGCAAAGATGTTTTTCCTCATGTTCAGCTTCACCCTCTTCACATAAAACCTTCACGTCCACTTGAACCTTTTCACATGGAAGTGAAAATACCTGCTCTGGTTGCTTTAGGGCTCTGATGCCTCACAAATAAGGACTGGGGGGTTTTGACAGCATCCTGGTGACTCCAAGAAGAATCCTGCAGTGCACTGGAGACAGAGGGAGCAGGAGAACAACCCAAAGCCTCCAGACACATCCTAACAAGACAGAGGTGTTGCCTGGCTGCCTTGTTGTAGCCTCATCTCATTTCAGTTGGTTTTACAAGCCAAGTCACACCTCCAACAAACCCTCTGAAGCCATTGCCACATCCTTTCTCCTGTCCCAACAAATTTCTCCAGCCCAAGACTGGGGTTTTCCTGGAATTATCTTGCTCAAGTACCGGGAAGCTTGTGGGTGCACTGCTGCTACTCCTAAGAAGAGCAGCTTCACACAGGGAAGAGCAGAAGTGTTGAGCAGTGTCTTTAGTTAGGTCCATCACGGGGTGAACGCCTCTTAACAGCTATGCTAATGATATGCAAATTGCTTCATTAGAAAAACAGCCCTACAGGTCACTCTGGGCAGCCTGGAACACAGAGCAGGGCCCAGCATGCCCAGTATCCGTGGTCACCTGTAGCCTGGAATTTAGCTGTGAAGTTCCTGAGATGGAACTTATCATTTGGCCTGGATGTGTTGCCCTGCAGGGAAGACAGAAGAATTGTTCTTTTATTGATTTTAACTGGGGTTGCCAAGGATTTAGAAGGTAAATTGAAAGGACTCAAAGAGTTTCAGCAAAGATTTGCAGTTCGATTCAAAATTCCTGTCGGGGATTTAGAGGGAAGTTCTACCCACAGATGGTTCCATGCTATTTTTAAACAATGAAATATATCAGAAAACTCCTGGATGGGGAATGTCTTCAAATTGGAG
Source organism: Apus apus (assembly GCF_020740795.1). Lineage (NCBI taxonomy): Eukaryota > Metazoa > Chordata > Aves > Apodiformes > Apodidae > Apus > Apus apus. The sequence goes on along the minus strand of NC_067308.1, from coordinate 869,978 downwards.
CCTCGGGCAAGTAGAGACACAGGGAAGAGCTCCAAAAGTTACTGGGGTGTTTAACTTTCTTTGCAAGCATGTAGCAAAAACACATTGTGACCACACCCACCCTGGGGGCAATTCCAAAATGTGGTTGTAAAGGTTACAAAACATGTTTATCCAGCATGAAATTGCTTTTGTGCAGAGGACAAACACGGTGCTTGCTCCTGCAGAGAGGACCTGATCACCTTCCAAGCCGAGGTGGGGAGAGAAAGCAAGGACTGTCATGTTCCACAAGAGAGATGGGTGCTCACCTGAAATGCTACGTAAACAAAAAACGGTGGGGAAAAAAACCAAACCACAACAAGCAAGCTCAGAACTTTGATGCACAATAATTTAATGAGAAAGAAAGAAGTAAAAGATCTTCTTAAGAGTGGAAAATGGGGGGAAAGTATTGCCAGGGTCTCATTAAAGGCTGCAAGCAAAGAATTGCCCCAGAGCTACACACTCAACATCCATCACTCTTTTCATGCCATGGGGAAGACTTACACAATCTCATCCCACATTCAACCAGGAAAAGAACATTGATATAATGATTTTGGGGCCATTATTGTCAGAAGCCACTGGAAAGAATAGTGAAGAAACTAAATTAAATCTCTGGTTTGAAAACTGCAAGTGTTATTTTCAGTGATGCTCCAGAAAGGGAAGGTCAGTGTCAGGGTTTGTGGTGGCACATCTTCCTCTGGGGTGGGTGATCCTTGCTCCTTATTCATTGCTCATTTAACATGGTCTGCAGCTCTCAAAACCATAACCAAGGGATCCATAGGAAGAATATGACCTCCCATAATTGTACAAGCTCCTAGAGCCAAAAAAGCCACCCTGAGAGCTCATGGATCCAAATAAGCTCCCACTTCTGGATGGTGCTGAGCTGCCCACGAAGCTCTCCTGAGGGCAGGAGCTGAGAATGGGTCCTGGGAAGGTCATGACCACGGGTGGTGGGTAAATCACAGCTCTGGAGTCTCCACAGGAGGTAACACAGGGCTGGTTCCAGGCACTTGCAATGGGCTGTGGGCAGGTCACCTCACAGGGGGGGAAGCAGAGGGAGCTGATCTTCTGCCTGTAGGAGGACATCTTCTGGGAGTGGAGACAGGTCTGAAACACACAACACCCAGACCACACAAGGCTGAAGACTCAGGTACCAGTATACTGGAGATTGTGCTTGGAAGGGTAAGAATAAGAGAGCAGAAAGACCAGACAGAGGATGAAGATTTCAGTTTGTCTGAGCAGCCATGTCCCTTTTTTCATCTCCTCAAGCCCTCCTCCTTTCCCTCAGAAGAATCTCCATTTCTTTTGACTCCTAATTAGGCAATCAATTTGATACATCATTAGCAATCAATGAAATTGTGTATTTGAACTCAAGCTATCCCTCTCTCCTTTACCATTTCTCCTTTCCATCATCCCTGTTTGAAGCCAGGAACACTGGCTCATGGCAACACCATCTTCTGCACCCTGGCATCATCACAGCTGGATGAGTCAGGTCCTGGTTATTCCAGCTTTGGGGAAGAGGTAACTGAGGCTGAGAAGTGAATGCCCAGAGCCATTTGGTGAGGCAACAGGAGTTAAAATTCAGGCCTGGTTGGCCCTGGTGGTTCAGATACTGCAGCTGGCACTGGGGATCCCCTGCCTGCTCTGTGCACGGACAAAACAAGCAGCAGCCACCATGAAGAGCTCCTAAAGAGAGTTGGCTTGGCAGAATATCCCACACCTGGGTGGGAATGTAGTATCAGGATAACTGGGACTCCTGTGGATGTGGTCCCAAATGACCTGCTAAAGACAACCCTGAGAGATGACTGGCAGAGCCAGGAACTGTGTGCAATTTTGAGGAGTCCTTTTCTTAAGCCATAAGACCACTTGGTCACTCCCAAAAATTACTTCCAGCAACTTCTGATCTCTCTCAGTCTCACTAAAACCCATAAAATGCAAAGCTGGGAATAAAGCAAAGGAATAAATTCCTGACAATAACAAGCACAGAATGGAAAGTATGACAGGCTTCAAATTCATTCAGAAATAACTGCAAAGAACAGGACAAAACATGATTGTAAATGGTGGGTTCCTAGTTCAGCCTGAGACCCAGAGTTAACCTTTCCTGGCAGCCACCACTGCAAGTCCATGAGAACACAGAGGCAGGATGGTCAGGAACCAGGAATTCACTCAATTCACTGAAGCTTGGGTTGAAATTAATTGATCTCTAAGGTCCCTTCCAACCCAAACCATTCCATGATTCTGTGATTCCAAATCTCAATATAAACAAGCTTGCACAGTCCAAAGTTTCAACTGCTCTAAAACCCCTTTCCTGCCTTTTCACAACCTGCTACTGGATGTGCCCTTTCTGAAACAAACCATCCAACATTTCTAAGAATCACAGTTTGGTTTCAGCTAAAATCCTGCAGTGTTAAAGCAACACCTTGATAGCACCAGGCTCAGACTTACCTTGGCACAGCAAGGAGCAAGTTGGCAGGAAGGGTGAGAGCAGCCCAGAAGTGTGAGGGTTTTTATGGCTTTTCTTAGGCAATCAGGAGGGTATGAAACATTCTTCATGTATGATGCCCAGATGCATTAGCAAACAAAAATTCACTCCACCTGTAACTGCCCCAGCTAATGCAATGATTGGGCTCAGCAGTGATGATTACTGTTGCATTCTTCTCATTACTCTTTTATTTTTCCTTTTATTGCTTTTTCCAACTTCTCGATTGCCTCATGGAGCAAAGATTGCTCAGAAGTTGATCCATAAACACGTTATGCTGACCCACTTGAGATGCTGCCCCACTTTTCCAGGTCATGCTCCATTTGGGGGCCTTGTGCAATTTATCTCATCATCCCCAGGCACATTCATTCCAACGAGACTGATATGAGGCACATCAGGCTCCACAGGCACCTTCCTCTTGAGTTAGAGCTTTGGAAATGGGGAATGTCTCCATCCTCCTGGTCTAGAAACAAACACAAAGCACATGTCCTACTTCAAGCTTTGAAAGTACAGGTGGAGCAACCCACAATCAGGGAGCTGCTCTTATCCAGCCCTGACATGGGGGACAGGAGGCTCAGACAATCATGGAATGTTTTGGGTTGGAAGGGACCTTAAAAATCATCTAGATTCAACCCCCTGCATGGGCAGGGACACCTCCCACCAGCCCAGGCTGCTCCAAGCCCCATCCAACCTGCCCTTCAACACTGCCAGGGATGGGGCAGCCACAGCTTCCCTGGGCAACCTGGCCCAGAGTCTCCCACCCTCACACTCTAGAATTTCTTCCTAATATCCAACCTCAATCTCCTCTCTGCTAGTTTTAATCAATTCTCCATTGTCCTCTTGCTACATGCCCTTGTAAAAAGTCCCTCAATGAGAGGTTCATGTCAGGCTTTCACAGTCAGAGACTCCGTTGGATCATTGCTGAAGATCTCAGGGCTCCTGAGTGATGAACGATTCATGGTTTGGAATGAAAAGGTCAGGGAGAGAAGCCATGCATCACCCTAGGACAAACTTGGGCTGGAATCTTAAAGTGCAGATTCAGCTGATGCAGGAGATTGGCTGCTCACTCAGCAGATGTCTTCCTCAGATCCAGCCTTCAGTTCTTCAAATACTTGCTGATAAAACTGTTTCCAACAAAGTCTATCCCTTTGGTGTATCCAAGCTGACATCACTTAGGAACTTGTCTGCAACCTCCAGAAGATGAGTTCTTCCCTTCTAAAACCCATCCCCTCCAAGGGAACTGGAGGCTGAGTGCCTGATTTTGAGGAACCACCAGACTTTTAGTTTCAAAATGTTCATTTTATTGCAGTTTGACTGTGGGCATTGAGTACCTGTTCCCAAAACTGCCGTGCAATGCTGACAGGTGACCCACCAAGAAGGCGGAAGAAGCCTCTTTTCCAGGGTGGCCTTGGGGTTTCCTTTCAGTGTTGCTTCCAAGCAATGTCTGCAGAGCCACCCTGCAATCTGCTGATAGTTTACGGTAGATGATTCACACCAACAGGAATAGAAACAAAGGGAAGAAGAGTTTGTGGGGAAACAACCCACCTGCTCTGCCTCTCCTGCCCCAACCACACCTGGTTTCACTCTGCCTGAAAGCAGGTGATGACAGTGGGGACATGTATCTACAGGTACCAACACACTCATGACATAATTCTTGGAGATTCGCCCCTCATCTCACCATCCTGTCCTCCTGGAAGGGCAAAGGAAGATACATCCTCCTATCAATCCTGCTGACACCCCAAACTGCTTCTTTTGACTCATGTTGTTCATGGTTGCAACCACATGAATTACTTGTAGAATTTTACAAACCCACAAAGAAGCTTCTGAATGTTGTTTTTGTGGGGTGTTTTTTCCTTAATATAGTGGAAGTTTCATGCACTTTACTGACTTGAACCATTCGCAGCCATTTCTGCCAGTGCAAATAATGGTGTAAAACATTCAGAGATAACTCCAGAAAAACCAAGTTAACGTGACATAAGGACCTTGTCTGCTAATATTTCTTGTGTGACAAATCACATCAGTGCTGTGACAGACATGGGTCCATGAGACACAAACAATCATTAAACCCATTTATTAAATCAGCATTAAATATTTCTATGTCAAGTCCATAATTTTATTGCATCTCCATCAGAAAAGACATCCAAACATACAAGCAAAAATGTCCATGAATTGATTTTGCTTTGTTTATTTAGAAGCCTGAGTAAAACTCTTCCTGGCTGGCTTGATGAACATCACAATCCAGAATAGAATCATAGAATCATAGGATGGTGAAGGTTGGAAGGGACCTTCAAGATCATCTAGATCCACCCCCCTGCATGGGCAGGGACACCTCCCACCAGCCCAGGCTGCTCCAAGCCCCATCCAACCTGCCCTTCAACACTGCCAGGGATGGGGCAGCCACAGCTTCCCTGGGCAACCTGGCCCAGGCTCTCCCCACCCTCACATTCAAGAATTCCCTCCTTATCTCCAACCTCCAGCTCCCTCTGCCAGTTTTCATCCACCCCCCTCATCCCATCCCTCCCTGCCCTTGTCCCAAGCCCCTCCCCAGCTTTCCTGGAGCCCCTTCAGGCACTGGAAGCTGCTCTAAGCTCTCCCTGGAGCCTTCTCCTCTCCAGGCTCAACATCCCAACTCTCCCAGCCTGGCTCCAGAGCTGCTCCAGCCCTGGGATCATCCCTGTGGCCTCCTCTGGACTCTCTCCAGGAGCTCTATGTCCTTCTTATATTCAGGGCTCCAGAACTGAACTAGCACAAGAACATTTTTTGTTTCAGTTTCTAACTGAAATCCAACTCTGCTCAAGGTGCCCAGCTACTCCTGGACAATTCTGCCCAGCCCACGGTGGATACCTTGGGATCACTCATCCAAGTGCTCCTCATCCAGCGCGGGTGGGTTTTGTCTCATCTGGAAAGCAGCACACCCAGGTGGTGCTGGCATCTCTCCTACTCCCTGGGAGGGATCAAAGAGCAGCACAGGAGTGGATGAGCTGTGGCAGAGAAGGAAATGCTGTGAGAAAGGAGGAGCTGCCCTCAAGGAGGTGCTGGGAAGCACTTTTTGTTTGAGGACCAGGATTTCTAAGGTCTTAAAAGTATGTATGCTTTGCTATGTCTAGAATTCAAGCCAGAAAGTGGGGCTGTTGGAGATGTGAGCACCTGAAGCTGTGTCCCTGGAGTGGGCAGAGGACAGAGCTGGACTCAGCACTGCGCTCTGGTGGCTTGGCTGGGAGAGACTCAGGCTGAGGAAACGGGTCATCTCAGACACCTGCAGACCAGGTGAATTCCTGTCTCTGAGCTGAAGTGCTGGCACCCCCTCAGCTGGTCTGGAAACCCGTGGTGCCATGTCCAGCTCAGAATTGCTGCTTCCTGTCCGGGACCTCCTCAGGTAGCATTGCTGTCAAGAAAGTGTCTTCTGTAGGGTTGATTGGTTTTTACCAAGGGGACACCAACCTGTCCCCAGCTCTCTTGGGAGCAGAGGGGTTCTCCAGTTTCCAGCAGCTTTTTTTCTTGGAGGTTTTGATTTTCAAAAAGAAATAAATCTTCCTTGAATTCCAGAATTGTTTGTGCTTAGACATTGGGAGGAAATTCTTCACTCTGAGGGTGGGGAGAGCCTGGCCCAGGTTGCCCAGGGAAGCTGTGGCTGCCCCATCCCTGGCAGTGTTGAAGGGCAGGTTGGATGGGGCTTGGCGCAGCCTGGGCTGGTGGGAGGTGTCCCTGCCCATGCAGGGGGTGGGATCTAGATGCTCTTGAAGGTCCCTCCAACCCCAACCATACTATGATCACCATCACAGACACCAAGGCAGCTCCATGTGCACCACAACCCCATGGTTATAAAGAATGGACATAAATCAAGTGAAGATATTTGTTTTAATTTATATTTCCCAGTTCTAGCTGCTGGGAAGGAGGAGTCATTCATTGCAAGGGACATATCCTAGCCCTATGCATGTGGGTGCATTTATAATCATCACCTAAGAAAGGTATGTAAGGGAGAGAGATGTGAAGAAAGGCTGGAATAAAACCAGAAGGCCATGCTGGTATCAGGATGCAGCAAGATTTTTATTAGGAATAAGAAATGGCATTTACACTAATAACAAACTGGTGCAGTTGAGGGAATGTTTCCAGTTTCTCAGACCTGATTGCAAGCAGTTCTTCAACAGGGAATGAAGGTTTCACACAAGGTTCTCTTTGTACCCCACAAAAAACCTGATTTTGCCAACCAAATTCTGCTTTACAGCCAGGAAAGTTTTGTTGACTACAAAAGCACAACACGTCGGAGGGCAAAGCAACTTCTTTGATACACATTTTGTTACATCTCTTAGGTTGAATGTTAAACAGAAAATATTAACAGAGAGGCTAAAGCACAAACGACCCCATTTCTCACTGTCAGATTGGGAAAAGCATTTTTTGAGAAACCACTGCAGGTGCAAAGTAACATCACAAGAAAAAAGAGCATCAGAAGCATGAGCAGAAAAGCAGTTCCTGTGGGTGCTGAGCAGAACCCAGAAGTGCCAATGGATTAGCTGGGAGTCGAGGGCAGCAAGGGCTTTGGAGACCTTCACAGCTCAGCTGCATCTCCAGGTCTTGCCATCAAGCACAACATGCATCTACAGATCTCCAACATAAGGGGGTGGTTTGTTCCAGTGCTTTGCAGAAGCTGCATTACCCCAAAACACAGCAGAAATCAAACAGAGGGATGTTCTTTGGATGCAACAAGAAGAGTTTATTGGGAGAAAAAGGTGGACATTTGAAGCAAAGCTAAGGAAAAATACAAGATAGTTCTGAAAAAGAGCCAACTTAATAATCTGCATCAAAGTGATTTCTTCTTCACACGTTGTTCTTCTGTCTGGCTTCAAGTTTCAGCTGGGCTGGGCTGGTCTCAGTGTGAGGTGACATCGTGGATCTTTCCTATTAAACATCCAGTTACCAAAGAAAAAAGTGCAGGCTCCCAAACCACCAAAACCATACATGGAGCAGTTTGCAATGGTACTGGTGCTTTTGTGCTTTAAGAGGGAGAGACAGATCTTGCATAGTCAGTAATTTGGTTTCTAAGAATGGAAAAGACCCTTTTTAAAGAAAACTGCCATGAAAAGCAAATAGAGCATAGGAGGGGAAAGCAGAAGGGCAGTTCCCGTGGGTGCTGAGCAGCACCCAGAGGTTCCTGCTGCTTCAGAGAACTGTGTTCCTCAGGTCAGCTGTATCTTCAGGTCTTGCCATCAGTTCCCCTGCTGTTCCTCCTGCTCTCCACACCTTCTGCCACGCTCAGCAAGGCCCACAGCCCCCGTGGCGCTGGCTCCAGAGCTGGCTGGAGGAGGAAGACAAGTAGTCCCCATAGACAAGGGATCCCTGCAGGCCCCTGGGCAGCTGGGGGACTGAGCTGCCCACAAAGCTCTCCTGAGGGCAGGAGCTGAGGATGGGGCCTGGGAAGGTGATGACCACGGGGGGTGGGTGAACCACAGCACAGGAGTCCTGACAGGAGGTGACACAGGGCTGGTTCCAGGCACAAGTCATGGGCCGGGGACAGGTCACCTCGCAGGGGGGGAAGCAGCGGGAGCTGAGCTGCTGGTTGCAGAAGGACATCCTGTGGGCAGGGAGGTGGACCTGCAAGACACGGCAGGGCTGGAGTCAACCCACTGCCCACCAGCCACCACGCAGCCCCCCCAGCTCTGCCTCGCCAGCAGCAGGGAGGGCTCAGGAGGTGCCTCAGGGAGCTGCTCTGCTGAGCTTGGGGACTTCTTCTCCCCCCTTTTCTCCCTCCTTCCCTCCCTCCCTCCCAGGTTCTCCAGATGCCCAGCACTGCCCAAGCTGACCACCCCCAAGCGGCAAACAAGCTGTTCATCACCCACCACCAGGTTGTGCAGCAAACCCCACTCATTCCACCTCCCAGAGCCTGCAGAAGGGGAGTGATTTCAAGGGAAAAGAGACATCAGCAAGACAGAGCATTTCTGAGCAATTCAGTTAAACCTACTCAAGCACAATGTTCAAAGAAAAAGCAGTTGAGTTCAAACTTACTCAAGACACCAAAGAGGAGAAGTGAGGAGCAGCTGTTTGAGCTCCCTGTGCTGGGAGCCCTTTTTATACCGGTCCTTGGGTTCCTGCTGGGCTGTGACACCTCATGAACAAGATCTTAATAAGCTCCCAAACACACAGATTACACACTCCTCGTCTCCTCAATCATGCAAATAGTTTTCTCACTGTTAACATGTGTTGCTCAGCCCACGTTTTCCTCAGGATCTCTCAGACTCCTCCTTAGAAATCACCCAGCTGATTTCCTTAGCTTTGCAATATGACTATTAATTATTTTAATCTTACATAAACTGAGGCTTCTGTTTACAAAGTTGTTTTCACAATCCATGTTCATGGCAGTATTTTAACTCCAAGTATTTTGTTACCTTCTTAGGAACCATTATTAAATTTTCTCTGGGAATGTCAAGGAATGTGCAAGACTTTTAATCCCTTTTCTGTCCTGCTGCAGGTAGGTGATGGGACCTTGAATCACTGAGGACACTGCAAACACCTGGGTGAGGTGCAGAGTTGCAACCATCTCCAGCAGAAGTCAAGAACTCTGTGTCCAGCTCCTTCTGCTTCCAGCCACAGGGGCTTCTCTTGCAGCAGGCTCTGTCCCTGGAGACAAAAGGAAGCACATGGGGCTGGACCCCAAATTCGGGTGGTCTGTAACAAGGAATAAAGCATCCTGGTCCTCTGTGGGGCTTTAAAGGACTGTTTTGCTCTGTTCTACTCATATCCAAGTTTCATCAAAACAAACACCCCCACACCAAACAAAAACCCAACCAAACACCCCCCACATACACTATTTTAATGGTTATTGAAGGGTTTTCCTCACATCACATTGTCACAACATCACCCCAGCCAGAAGGATGTGCTGGCCAGCAGAAATCAGGTTGCAAAGGCTTCAGAGGGACACTAGAGGGAATGTGGAGATGTGGTTTTCTGTCCTGAGGCAAAAGAAAATATAGATGATCTGAAAGAGTTTACAAAACAAACAGCTTCTGTGCTTCAGTGTGTCTGTATCAGACCTGTGGTGTGTAGCTGGGATGAGGAACAAGGCACATGGAGTAAATCCAACATCTTTATTCCAAGGATGAGCCCTACAGTGTTTCAGCTCAAAGTCAGCAGGGATTTAGAGAAGCAAATCAGCCCAGAGCGTGTTGCACTTCTTGAGATACTGAGGAGGGCTTGAAAAATGCTGATTGTGAGGAGCACTTGTGTAAATAAAGTAGTTTTCCAACATTTTTGCCATGTTGGTAAAATCAGCAAAATGCTGCAGGAAGTGAAACCGCTTCCCAAGGATTAAGGAGGAAACAAGAGGGTGTTGGAAGAAACTGATAATTGTCCAAAGATGAATAAAATAATCAGAGCATCCTGGGGAGTGACGTGCAGTGATTTTGTAACAAAATAAGTGTGAAACATGAAGGATGTCTCAACCCCCCCAGGCAATCCAAGAGATGGTTTATAAGGGCTTCTGGCTCAGAAGTCCTCAGACCACAGCTCCTCACTTCTCCTCTTCGTTGATCCAAGTAAGTCCGACTCCTTCATGATCTTTTTCCTCTTTAGGTGCTATGGGTTTGTTTTATTTTTAACTAACTCTGGCACACACGGTCTGCCAGCCTGTACCTTTGCATGAAAACCTTTTTTATTCTCCCTGGAGGGGTGGGCAGCTCTGTCCAAACTGAGCTGCAGCTGCTGCACCAGGTTGGAGAGGCTCAGCCAAGATGGGGTTGGGTCCAGGTGCTTGGACTCTTCAGCTGAGGGTGAACAGGCTGGTGCACCTGGAAGCAGCTTCCCAGCTGGCTGGGACAGAGCTCAGCCCCCAGAGAGCCTGGAGAGCACAGAAGGAGGGAGGGAGAGAAGGAGGGAGAAAAGAGGGTAGGGAAGAGGGGAGAGAAAAAGAGAGAAGAAGCCCCCGAGCTCAGCAGAGCAGCTCCCTGAGGCACCTCCTGAGCCCTCCCTGCTGCTGGCGAGGCAGAGCTGGGGGGGCTGCGTGGTGGCTGGTGGGCAGTGGGTTGACTCCAGCCCTGCCGTGTCTTGCAGGTCCACCTCCCTGCCCACAGGATGTCCTTCTGCAACCAGCAGCTCAGCTCCCGCTGCTTCCCCCCCTGCGAGGTGACCTGTCCCCGGCCCATGACTTGTGCCTGGAACCAGCCCTGTGTCACCTCCTGTCAGGACTCCTGTGCTGTGGTTCACCCACCCCCCGTGGTCATCACCTTCCCAGGCCCCATCCTCAGCTCCTGCCCTCAGGAGAGCTTTGTGGGCAGCTCAGTCCCCCAGCTGCCCAGGGGCCTGCAGGGGTCCCTTGTCTACGGGGACTACTTGTCTTCCTCCTCCTCCTCCAGCCAGCTCTGGAGCCAGCGCCACGGGGGCTGTGGGCCTTGCTGAGCGTGGCAGAAGGTGTGGAGAGCAGGAGGAACAGCAGGGGAACTGATGGCAAGACCTGAAGATACAGCTGACCTGAGGAACACAGCTCTCTGAAGCAGCAGGAACCTCTGGGTGCTGCTCAGCACCCACGGGAACTGCCCTTCTGCTTTCCCCTCCTATGCTCTATTTGCTTTTCATGGCAGTTTTCTTTAAAAAGGGTCTTTTCCATTCTTAGAAACCAAATTACTGACTATGCAAGATCTGTCTCTCCCTCTTAAAGCACAAAAGCACCAGTACCATTGCAAACTGCTCCGTGTATGGTTTTGGTGGTTTGGGACCCTGCACTTTTTTCTTTGGTAACTGGATGTTTAATAGGAAAGATCCACGATGTCACCTCACACTGAGACCAGCCCAGCCCAGTTGAAACTTGAAGCCAGACAGAACAACGTGTGAAGAAGAAATCACTTTGATGCAGATTATTAAGTTGGCTCTTTTCAGAACTATCTTGTATTTTTCCTTAGCTTTGCTTCAAATGTCCACCTTTTTCTCCCAATAAACTCTTCTTGTTGCATCCAAAGAACATCCCTCTGTTTGATTTCTGCTGTGTTTTGGGGTAATGCAGCTTCTGCAAAGCACTGGAACAAACCACCCCCTTATCTTGGAGATCTGTAGATGCATGTTGTGCTCTTACAGACTGTGTTTATACAATGCCTATGGATTTATTCATTAGGAAACTGCTTACAACATGCAGAGCTTGCCTGTGTGTCCCATTTAATCTTTACAAGGAATCAGGTGTGAAACAACTGCCCAACCCTTGTATAAATTTTTCCAGATCAGTATAGAGTACTAAATAGCCAGTCCAAAAATATTTTAGTAGCTCATCCTAACTTCCCCTGCCTTTCCCTGGGTTTTTACTGTTGTAATTCCATATACCATTAAAAAAATAAAAAGGGGACTATTAGATTATGCTGTAACTCTACATAATATGGAGAAGTAAAGAGAGAATACTAGTGTACAGCAACAGGGGAACAGCTCAGAGGCAGAAAGTTAGCTAGTGATGAAAACCCAGTCTGAAATACAGGAAACTTAAATCTATATCCCTACTCTGTGCTTTTATATCTAGCTGTCTGAGATCACAAAACTCCCTCAGCTGGGATCATTAGGGCCCAAGAGCAGATTGCCTTTGCTAGCTTAGCTTCTTGTTACTGTGCAAACTGAAGGAGCCTCCTGGCAGAACCCTAAGAAACAGAGAAGCAGAAAATTGGAGCCTAAAGAAGCTCAGCAGAGTCACATTTCAAAGAGAAATTGGAAAAAGACTGGAATGAAGGAAAGTAGATATAAAGAGTAAGAGTTTACAAGAAATAGAGAGCAGTGACCCTGCAGTGCTCAAGGCCCAGGTGGAAGCAATGAAGAATTACTGGGAGGTACATCCAGGAATCAGAGGAGCAGCAGCTCAGCTGTTGCTGCCTCTCCCATCAACCCAATTTAGCAGAGCTGAGCTCCCAGCAGCCCCTGGAGCTTCCCAGCTGGGTTGAACAGTGTTTAAAGTGGAAGACAAAGGGAAAAAACTGGGTGTGCAATGAAGGTAAACAAACTGCTTCTTTCCCTGGACAGCTGGGTACGACCTGTGCTGGACACTGTGCTCAGCTCCTTGTGACTTTCCAGCTAAGTGTCCCATGGGCTCTTGTTTTGCTCTGTGTGTGTGTGTGTCTGGGAAGGAAATTATTAATAAGCCTCCCTTCAATTCCCAGTATTGTGTTCTGTCTCCAGCAGTGTAAACTGGTGCAGTATAAGGTCTAAAGGGGGTGTACAAAGTGGGATAACCCCTTACTGAGCAGAAGACTGCAGCAGGATGCTCCACCTCTGTGTGCCTGCCTCAGTTTCCCTTTGTGATCCAATTGCTCTCAGTTTCACAGCCCCTGGCCTGGAGTGGAAAGATTCCCATGGCAAAGGAAAGGGCCAAGCAAGCTCTGAGCTGGAAACAAAACCTTGAAGGCACAAACAGAAGGCCAGGCTGATGTCTGTAACTCCAGCTGCTCTCCTGTGTTGCAGAACAGGGAGCCTGGCCTGGCCATAACTAGGCCCAAAAGGGAGACAAAATAACAACAAAAAAGAGAAACAAAAGAGTTTGCTTGCTGAGAAACGGGCCTGCTTGAGGTTTCTCCAGTGTTTTCATGTTCTTCTCCAATGAGAGATTTTGGAGGTCTGGTGAAGTCATGTAATGCCAGCAGTAAATCACTTCATTCTCTAAAGGCCTGGTGTGATCTTTGATCAGGGACACTCCTGGACACTGTCCCCAGGAGGCTGCTGGACCTTCTCCTCTCCAGTGGGGACACCTGCTCAGGAGGCCACTCCTCAGAGGGTGAGAGACAAGGGACATTGGGCTGTGGCTGTGAAAGGTGAGAGAGATCAGCTCCCTGTGTGTCTTTACTAGCTGGCTTTAAATATTAAGTCTTTCACTGTTAAGTTTTAGAAATTTAAGACCTTAAGATCTTTGATGTAATTGCAATTATTGTATTATCATCTTGTGTAGGTAGTATTTTAGTCATTGCTTTATATCTAGTATAAGACCTACTAATACATAAGTTGCTGGTATTCAAGTACTTAACTGTTGTCAACTGACTGTTAGCTGTGCATTTTACTAAGGTACCTCCCTGAATTATTGCTTTAACCACCTATTTTGCTATTTCAGTATCCCAACACTCAGACAATCTGCTTTGTGCCTCTTCAGTTCAATCGTTCAGACCCCAGTGCTGTTTGCAATAAATCTTGTTTTGTGCATGTATATCTTATCTCTTATCTTGCCCCACCCGGGACAAACACAATTAGGGTGGTTTTGATCCCTCCCCTCTTGCTCCAAGGCTTAACTAGGGTGGAAGCGCCAACACTGTACAAGAAAGTCCCTCAATTTTGTCAAAACAGACTGAAGGCAAAACCAGAACTCAAAATTATGATGCAGATGTATTTTTTTTTAATGGATGATAGAGGAGGAAAGTTTGCAAAGGCAAAACATACAGAAAATGAGGCATTTGAGGCTTTTACAAAGAAGTTTTCTTGTCTCAGGAAGCTTTGTTTCAAGCACAGTGTTCTTTTCTTCTTTTGTAGCTCTAAGTTTGGTGTTTCAGTCCAGTTTTTGTCCATTAACATAACTACTGATCGACATCAGACAGTGTCAAGTGGGAGAAATCCCACTGTACAAACTTTTCCATTATGCTTCTTGTACAATGTTATTAGGTTGAACGTAAAAGTAATTCAAGCATTTGAAAATCTGGACCATGAGAAGAATAGAAGAACACATTTAGAGCTAAGGAAGGAGAAATACATAAGCAGGTACAAGCGCAAACAATTGACATGCTAGCAAGAATCAGCCTTTTTATGTCAGCAGATTAAATACTCATTTTAGTCTTGAGTTTGGATCTTGCACTCGGTATCCTGGCTGCTCTTGGTGCAGGTGTACTCCTCCTGGGTTTGGAAGGGCTCAAACCTCCTAGAGCTATAACCACTGAACCTCTGAGAGCAATAAGGGTATGAGAACTTGCTTTGCTGTGAGCCCCCATAAGCAAAAGATCTTCTGTAGCCATAAGATCCCCCATAGCCCAGTGAGGTTCCAATGGCAGCTGGTGCTGAGGATCCCACCACGCTTTCCTGAGGGCAGGAGCTGAGAATTGGCCCAGGGAAAGTGATGACAACAGGGGGTGGGTAGACCACTGCCCTGGAGTCACCACATGAGGTGACACAGGGCTGGTTCCAGGCGTTGGCCAAGGGCTGAGGACAGGTCACCTCACAGGGTGTGGAGCACTGGTAGTTGCACAGCTGCCTGTAGGAGGACATTTCTCTGGGCTGGAGGTGGGGCTGAAACCAAGATAGAAGGCTCTGTAAAGCAATTCAGTGGAAGGTCAGAGGTTTGTGTTCAGGCACTCAAGTGAGGAAACTACCCACTGGAGAGGCCTCCTCAACAGAGATGATGTGGCTTCATAGTTCCTGGCTCTCTATTCTACCTTTTAGTGATGTTACTTCACTTACGTTTATCTTCTGCCCTTGCCAGAGACTCAGGTCTTCCTAACATTCCTGTGTACATCAACCAGCCTACACTTTAGGTATATCTATACATAGTGTGTCAGAGCATTCCCCACAGGGCTACCTGGTGAGCAGTGCTTGCTTCAGTTGGGTTCTCCTGGAGCACAACCATTTCTGATTGGATTTGACAACCTTAAAGGTCTTTTCCAACCTAAATGGCTCCATGATCTCACCCAGCCCCTTCTTCTCAGCAGTTAACCTGTAGGACTGGATTTCTAGGACTACACAGGGCTTCAAAACTGAGCTTCACCTTCTACTAAAACCAAGATAAGGCTGCAGCTCATTTCTATACCAACTTCAGGAACTAAAAGCCACGTATCCTTGAAGCACTTGGTGAGGACTGCAGCATTCCCTCCAGAAGGTGGATAAGCTCTCTGCAGGGCCAGTGAAGCTGCTTTTACAGAAAGAAAAGCCCTGGTAGTGCCCTGGCAGATATTTCTGCAGGATTCCATTAGAGTTAGCATTAGTGAATTTTTTAAAAAACCATAAGAATAAAAAACTTACTTGAGTCTCAGAGGAGAAGTTGGGAGAAGCTGTTGAGGGAGATGTGAGCAGTGTGTGCTTTTATAGTGCTGCTCAGGTAGCCCGGAGGAGCTGAGCCATCCTTTGCACATGAGGTTTGATAAATTCAAAACTGAGCCAATTACATCCAGCACCTCCCAGCATGTCATCCTTTGCTCACTGTTTGCAGTTATTGGGCAATTCCCAGTTTCCCTTGACACTTCGATACCTCATCCCTCATCAGTGTTTTGATCAGGTTCAGACTCAGCAGATTCCAGCCTCTCTGAAACAATCCCCAGCTTCACCCTTCTGCAGCAATGAGAGCCCAGTCATGATAAAACCACCTGGTTGACAACTGTGTTATATTTTATAACTTTGTCTTTTAAAATCCACTCAAAGAGGGGGGCAGACTGTAAATATTAACCTTGGAGCTCCAGGGTGCAAATCTGTTTGTTTTTCCCTCTTCAACTCCCTGATGCTCAGTTAGACAAGGCAGCAAATTTGGGCAATTGAGCTCATAGACACTCAGCAAGTAACAAATGACAGCAATAAATTCCACAGGAGTGTTGTGACAATGAGTATTGTGGTATAGTATATATATTGTGGTGTATATATAATATGAATGTGTTATTATATCAAATTATTATTAAAATGTGACATAATTTTAAAATAGTAAATATTTCTCAAATAATAAAATACCATTCTATTAATATATGAATAGAATATTATATTTATTGTGGTGTATATATCCCACCCAATATTGTGGCATCAGGGACCCTGAAGGTGTTGAGTGCCACTTAGGATAGAGAAGGATGTGATAGCCAAAAAAAAAAAACCAATCACCAAAAAATGAGTTTGATTCATTCCCACTCAAAACCAATTAAGGGAGTGGACTGATACCAGGAAGAACGTGGTCATTGAAGTTTGGAAAGGGAATGAACCATGAGATGTAACCTTGTGTGACAACATGATGAAGCAGGGAAACACCACTGTAAGTGGGATAAGTCAGGGAAAAATTTGCATCAATAAGAGCAGCTGAATATGCAATAAGTATCAGTTGGTGAAGTAGCAGATCCTCGTGAGCAAGACTGGTTTGTGTACACAAGGAGTTGAAGAATGTGGAAAATAATGTTTGATTGTAAAACCTTTTCTGGCCACTCCTTTTGCTATATGATCTGTGCTAAATTGGTCAAGATCAAATTTATTCCAGATCTTCCCAAGTACTGAAATGATGAGACGATCCTGCCTGAAAGGGTAGAATCAGACATCAAGAAAGAAGGCTTGCCTGGAAAGGGTTAGCTTTCTTTCTTGATGTCTGATTCTACCCTTTCAGGCAGGATCGTCTCATCACTGAAATGCAGATAGAAGAGCAGTTTTAATTAACTGTATGTGCTGCTAAAACAGTGATTCTTGTAAGAGTTTGACATGAGCCTGTCTCCAGGGAAGTCTTTTCTGTCTCTCCCACTTGAAACTGCCTGTGAAAATGTGTTTATAAATTCTTAGGCAGGGACTTTATGAGATCTTAGAATACCCCGGTGCTCTGATTTTCACATGGGTTATTTTTTATGCATAATCTTTATCTAGTTTCATAGTACCTAAACCTGAAAACATTTTGCTGTAAGTGACTTTTGTCTGTTCAGTTTTGGTGTGAGGTTTTGAGGATCCTCAGCAGATTTTACCAACTCACACAACCCCTGAGTTTTCTGTGTGTAGGGAAGGAAGGATTTCTAAACACACACTTTGAAGTGTAACTTTTTGTTTAACCTTTTACTTAAAATCCACAGGCTGGTCGGAAGAATCGGAGGCAATTCATGGGTGTTAGGTAGGAGTAGGTGGTTTGTAACCTTTTAGGGTCTGTCTGGGGGAATAAAATAAATCAGAGATGAGGTGTCTGACACATGACATAGGCCTGGAGCAGCTCCCCTTGCAGACCTTGAGCTGCCACAGAGAGGAACAAGGAAAACTGTATCAAAATTTGCATCTAAATGCTATTTCCCCAGAGATTTCCTGGATGGCTAAAGATTACACAGTGGGAAATATTATTTACATCTCCAAAGTGGTTCAGCTGCACTGAGTAAATCTAAGGGAGAGTCAGTGGCTGCAGTCCTGCCCCTGCCCTCCCCTGAGCTGCAGGTTTGTGGACTGGCAGGAGATAAACCAGATAACCCTGCAAAAACCCTCCATGTTCTCTGCTTACTTTCTTGATCTCAGTGTGTTCTCTCTTTCATTGATTTCATCAAACTATTTGAAATAAACATAGGCTAGAAAAATAACAGTGAAGAACAAAACCAAACCAGAATTGTCACAAGGCAGGAAGCTGATGAAGATGCAGGTTTCAAATGGTCTGCTTTGCTCTTTCATTGCTGGCTTCATCCTGAAATGATTCCTTGCTCTTCTAAGTGATCCTTGTGGGCTTCATGGGCACCTCTCCCATGAAGACAGGATGAGGGGAAATGTAGATTAGACATTATGAAGAAATTCTTCACTATGAGGGTGGTGAGGAACTGGAACTGGTTGCCCAGGGATTGTGGAAGTTGTGGAAGCCTCATCCCTGAAGGTATTCAAGGGCAGGTTGGATGGGGCTTGGAGCCACCTGGTCTGGTGGGAGGTGTCCCTGCCCATGCAGGGGGGTTGGAACTAGATGATCTTTAAGGTCCCTTCCAACCCAAGCCATTCTATGATCATCTATGAGTGAGGTCTGGTGCTTCATGACTTCATAGATGCTTCACATCTATGGGTGATGCTTGGCTGCATCAGGAGCATCTCCTTGCCCTTTGTGACCCTTCTGTAAAACTGGATGGCTGGCTATTTTTCCTTCCTCGTTTGTTGTTGTGGGGTTTTTTTTGTTTCTTATTCTTCTTCATGCAGACAGGTTTTCTACCTTCTCCCTGGCCTGACAGGGCAGGGCCTTGCTGCCGAAGGCAAAACCCACCCAAAATTCTAACTGTAACCACGGCAGGAACAGGCACACCTGGGTTTTCCTCTTCCAGCTCTGAATCAGAAACACTTAGCCCCGATGTCTCAATTGTCTTTCCTGTAACACCCAGACAGACCACAAGGGATGTTGTGGAAACACCCCTGGGTTTAAAGCGAGAGTCGCATTCCGGGCTGGGGCTGCGGGAACCGCACCCGCTCCCGCCCCGTGGGCTCGGCTCCACGCGGGGCTCCAGCCCCACACAGACCTGTGTCCCGCTCTGCCTGTGCTTTGTCACCCACCACAACGACACGTGTGACCCAGGATCCCGCCCTGGCTGCACCAGGATTTTTAGAAGGTGGAGGAAACTGTGGGGTGGGATGTGGAGGGAGCAGCTGGTGTGAGGGAGC
Source organism: Apus apus (assembly GCF_020740795.1). Lineage (NCBI taxonomy): Eukaryota > Metazoa > Chordata > Aves > Apodiformes > Apodidae > Apus > Apus apus. The sequence goes on along the minus strand of NC_067308.1, from coordinate 851,218 downwards.
TCTGAGGAGTCTGAGGGAGCTGGGGCTGTTTGGTCTGGAGCAAAGGAGGCTGAGGGGAGACCTTATTGTTCTCTAGAACTGCCTCGAATGAAGTCGTAGAGAGGCAGGTGCTGGTTTCTTCCCACAAGTAACAAGAGGAAGTCGCCTCAAGATGAACCAGGGGAGTTAGGCTGGATATTAGGAAAAATTTCTTCACAGAAAGTGTTGTCAGGCCCTGGCCCAGGCTGCCCAGCGCAGGGGGAGAGTCACTATGTTTAAAAGTCATGTAGATGTGGTGCTGAGGGACATGATTTATCAGTGGACTTGGTAGAGTTGGATTAGTGGTCAGACTCGGTGACCTTAAAGATCTTTTCCAGTGAATTCTGTGATTCTATGGTCAGTGCAGTGTGCTGCTCTCAGCGTTTTTGCTTGGGGCTCCAAGGCCATGGTGAGTGCTGACCCCTCCAAACAAGGCTGCAGCCTGGTGTTACTGTCTTGATGAGCATAGAAGCACTGAGGTCAGGGAAGCCCAGCTATGCCAGGAGTTTGTGCAGTTTTCTTGTGGAAAACTGAGCATTTCCAAGGCTGCACAAGTCAGACACTCAGAGACTTTGACTGTCATTGTGGGTGAGGAAGAAGTCAGTCACGCTCACCAGGCTTATGGCTCTGGACGTTTTTATTTACTGTTCAAGGAAAAACACCTCTGGGAGCTTGTTGTGACAAGGAGTGACTAGTGACCCTTTTGCTGTGCATTGAATCCTGAAGTTTGCCCCTGTCTTCCAGGCTCCCCTTCTTTGTTCTTTGTTGTTTGGGTTTTTTTAGTAGCTGTGCCTGACCGTCCTTTCTTCTCTTTCCAATGTCTTTCTGCAAGATGCTGTGAGAAATGATACGGTGGCCTGGACAAAACTGTTGCCAGGAGGGCTAGGGAAGGATTCCACAGGTGGATTTTCACCATCAGAATGCAGGAAATAGGAGCTTAAACTCATGTTCATAATGTATGTGCCCACATCAGATTTTCTTTTGGGTCTCAAGGCTATCAAACACAGCAAAAAGAGAGCACCTGAGTAACTGTGTAGCTGTGAAGCATTTAGGATCTATATCAAGGTCTGGGATTTCCTTTTGACACTTGAATTAATGGCAGAGATTAGTCATCGAGTAGTATTTCAGCATCTGTGGGCTACAGTTTTGGAAACCATACAAATAAAGGCTGAAAACATGAAATTGTGATGCAGAAAAGATTTTATTGGAACAGAAAAATGGGATTTCTCAGATTATAGCAACACTGCAGGGAACAACAGCAAAGTAAAAAGGGCTTGAGCACAAATCTAATGCAAATGGGAAATGCAGTGTCTGGGCTGTTCCTCAGGATGGATGAGTATGTCCAGCTCCTGAGGACTCTTGCTACCCTTCTGGAAGCCATGTCATCCTTCTCAGTCCCCAGCTGGGACTTTATTCTGGTCCCTGCTGGGTCCTGCTCCCCAGGGAATCCCTGTGGGGCTTAGCAGGGCCCACAGCTCCCACCACGGTACGTGGTGTATCTGCGGGAATAGCAGGGGTAGGAGAACCTGCCACCCAGGGAGCTGCTGGAGCCAAAGGAGCTCTGGACAGAGCTCCCATAGGCAGAGGAGCTGCCGATCTCCAGGGGGGCTGAGGTGCCCACAAAGCTCTCCTGAGGGCAGGTGCTGAGGATGGGACCCGGGAAGGTGATGGCCACGGGGGGTGGGTAGACCACGGCACGGGAGTCCCCGCAGGAGGTGACACAGGGCTGGTTCCAGGCGTTGGCGTAGGGCTGGGGACAGGTCACCTCGCAGGGTGAGCAGCTGCTGAAGTTGCAGACCTGTCTGTAGGAAGACATCTCTGGGGCTGGAGCTGAGCCTGGAACACATGGGATGGGGGAGCACAGGTCAAGGGGGGACAATGAGGGTTCCTCTGCAAAGGGGAGCCCTCATTTACTCAAAGCAGTGACTGTGAAGGTACACGTTCACATGGGTAAACCTGCTTCAAATTAAAGGTGAGAAGGACAAACTGCATTTTACACTGTTTCCTCTATTTCTTGTTACTCTGTTTCACATTATAAGATAGTTTTTACAACAGTCCTTACACAAATTTCCTAGCAATAAATAGGACTGACACGAACTCAAACCCTCCCCTGCCCCACAAAGAACATGACTTACTTGGTCCAAGAGCAGAAGAGAAGTGAGAGTCGAAGAGAAGTGGTTTGAAGGCTCTGGGCTGAGGGTGCTTTTATACAGGTTCTTGAGGGAAGTGACCCATTCTCGTCCTCCTTTGTACTCATTGTGCTTCACATACCCTCTTTTGCATGTGTCACTCAATCGAGGAAATTGTTTTGATGTAAGAAACTCCACCTCGGATGGTTTTATACCCACATCATAGACCTCAGGCTTCTTGCATGTCAAACTGAGGGGCATGTTTCTGCCTTTGTTATAACTGTTGACTTAATTCTAGAGGGAGATCAAGATTTATTTTGCTATGAACCTGAAAATTAAATTTTCAGGGTATGTTGCAGTTTTATAACCTAACCAATATCTTGTGGCCATATATTGATGTCTGCTTCTTTCTCATACTAGTAAAAATACTAAGAGCTGGTGGTTGAGGTTTCAGACTTTTTTCCAAAGACATGGTAGTCTGTTTGGTACTTCTATATTATTGTATTACTAGTTCAATTTAACTTTTTTGGCCTTTTTCAAGCAATTAATCTACAGAGAGAAAATCTGAGGTTTGGAAGCAGTAACTGTAAATCCTTTTTAAATTCAGAGTCCACCTTCAGCATTGGACTGTTAGTTACAAATCAGGAAATGCTTTTGCAATGCCCAGGGCTGAGCCTGCAAAACAGGGTATTAGGTTGTACCCTGTTTAATGACAGGTCTTAATTTTATCGATGAGTCATGGAAATTCATACCCAGCTCTCAGTTAATGGGACTGGGCTCAGGACCAAGGCAGAAACGTTTTCATGATGATCAGCCTGGACTTAGGGAATGTCCATCACTCTTCCTAAAGATTTCATACACCAACATGCATTGTTTATTGTGTTTGGAAACAGAAGTGCAGAAATCATATGAATAAATCTCAGCAGCCTGGGTTAGGCACCTTGTCCTTGGCCAATCATTCTTCTGGACTGAGACATGCCAGAATGTCTGTCAGTTATGTTCGTGGGGACTGGTTCCACAGCCTTCATTTCCTGTAAATGAGCTTTTCTGTGTTGTGGCACAGAGGAGTTTTTCTTTCCATTATGTCTTGGAGATGTGTATTTAGGTTGTCGGTGCCTTGGAGCCAGAGAACTTCCTAATGGGTTTCTTATAGTTCTCCAAACAATGGTCCTTGAGTCACTGTCACAGAGAACAGGAGATAAAAGAGTGAGGCCTTGGTGTGCTGAGTGCTCCTCCCAGCTTTCCCCCTGAACCAACAAGTGTGGCTGAGTGGATTATTTAGGCTCAGTCCCATCAAGAAATCAACAATAAAAATTACCCAATTCATTTGGGTGTTGTACAAATGAGTGCTTGTGTATAACACATTAAAAAAACAAGGATTTTGTATTCTCTTGAGACCTGAAAAGATTAAGGTTGAGAAATAAGGATGGGAGGATTAAAATGAGCAGCAGCTGATCTGGCATGAGCACAAAAGAAATGTGATTTCCAGGGAAGTGATTAAAAAGGGCTCCATGGACTGAGAGCATTTCCAGTCTGAGGAAGATGATGATTATTGGGTGATGATGAAGAAGAGAATGATTCAGAAGTGCCAGGAACCATCCTATCATTGATTTCCTTTTAGAAGAGCAACTCCTAACTCAGGGGACCTCTGCCTAGTCTAGACCTGCCCTCCTAAGGATGCTGACCCCACAAGGCTGGTCCTGGAATCCAGAAAATATAGGGGTTTGTTTTCCATACCCCACTGCTCTTCCACTTTTCCATGCTTCCTCTGGCAGCAGGAGCTGCCTCTTGGCCCTGAATGTTCCTCAGACCTTCAGGTGTGAGGACAACATGGGTATGTAGTGTCTTAAAGACCTACAGCTGGCCACTTTTCCCAGTGGTTTCCATAGCGTAGTGTCCACCTTGCAAACACAGAAAGAAACTGTAGCTGCCCTGATTGTCGACATCCTTCAGCATCCCTCATTGTTCTATCACCTTTGAGAGTACAACCTAACCCAGATGACAATAAGTGTTGGATCAGCAACCTTGACTATCATCCGTCTGCCTTTTAAAGGACTTAATAGAAGAGGTTGTTCACTGGAATAAGGAGGTGTTGCCAGACTTGGAGGGTCCAGTGTGAAGACCTCCCACTACTGCCTTCCAGGTCTGGCAGATCCTGGGGGTTTGGGATTTTGTCCAGGGAACTTCTTTAAACTGATCTCATGGATCACTGCATACTTTGGGTGCACGCCATAGCCAGATTTTCATCTGATTTCTTCTGCCTCCAACTTCACCTTTTCCCTCTTGCAGTTTTGTGCTATATTAAGTATTTTTCCCGGCAGCTACAAGGCTACTCTGTCCCAGCCTGTGCGACACCCACGTGAAACGGAGAATCACAACTGATGATTTCTAGATGAGATGATTAAGACAGAGGCCAAACAATTTACCAAACATCTCTTGGCAATTAAGTGAGCCTCTGGGAGGAGATCTCGGGCATGTCTTGTACTTGTTAGTGTTATTATTTATAATTAAAATTCTATTCTCTCTTAGCTTATGTAAATGAGGTTGGCGCCCAGATACCATGAAAACAGAGAGCTCAGACAGTTGCTGCTGTCAGGAGCCAATCAACGAAACCAATTAGTTTTAGGGATGGTGAAAGGAGGGATTACTGTCCCTGCTGGAGGGAACCTCCTGCTCCAGTGAGCACAGAGGGTGGGTTGTCCTCTCCTCAATGCACAAAGGACCACGAAAACATCTAAAAACCTCTCCCCAAATTCTTGGCAAAAGGTTACACTGGAAATCTGCTCCAGACCACTGTAACATCTTTACCTTGCTCTGGATCTAGACTTGGTGTTATTTTCTATTTTTTATGTTGTAGTTTCTCTAGTAGGTTCAGGAGCAAGACCAGGGTAATGATAATTATAATAAATAGGAATGAAAACAACATTTCCATCTGTCCTGGCTTCATCCTGGCTCAAACCAGGACACCATCCCACCTGCTCAACCCCCAGGAGTGCAGATCACGGTTGTATGATTCCTTAAATCAAAGGGAGGGAACCATCATGTGGAACCTAATCCAGGTCTCCAATTACTTAACACTCCAAGCAATATTTTTGACATGTAAAACATTTAACTCCATCAAATTTAAACATAGATGCAGGACGACCCCAGAATTTCACCCCTCACTTTGATCTGGTCCATCAGGTGAGGAGCTGGGTTCCCTTTTCCAGCATTAAGAGTGGAGATAAAAGGGAGCAGGATGGTGTCTTGCCAAGGCTGGTATGAAGGTCTCCATGTTTCATAGAATCATGGAATGGTTTGGGTTGAAGGGACCTTAAAGATCCTCTAGTTCCAACCCCCTGCATGGGCAGGGACACCTCCCACCAGCCCAGGTTGCTCCAAGCCCCATCCAACCTGCCCTTGGACACTGCCAGGGAGGGGACATGTTTCATCTCACTTTGCAACTAAGATGTTTGAAAACCTTTCCACCAAGCATGACTAAATCAAACCTTTTAAAAACACAAAAAGGTCTGTTTTGTCTAATCAGCAATCCTCTCTTTTACTGATCTGAGTTGTGTGTCCTGAAGCTTGGACAAGCGGAAGAAGGAAATGGATTTCTGCAATGAGTAGAAAGAAACTCAGGGTGAAGACTGTCCTGATTTTGAGATGAAAGGTTTCCGTAGGCTGCAATGTGGATGAAACACCATTCAACTGATAATTGCCCAACAACAAACAACCTGCAAAGATCCCTCCACCCCTTGACATGACAAATGCAAGAAAGTTTGTTTTGTAACTAGGAAGGGCTGCATGCCCCAAGAGTGGCTCAGACCCTGGAGCTGAGCTGAGAGAACCCTATAAAAGACCTTGTAGGACAGAGCTCTTCAAACCATTCTTCTTGGCTTCTCCTTGGTGGTGAACTGAGTAAGTCTGACTTCTGTTAAAACTATCCTATGAGTTTAAAAGCTATTTGAATAAGAGTTTTAATATACTTATATCTGAGCACTTAATATATCTTTGCCTGTTACTGGGATAATGTTATTTTCATTAAAAAATACTTCTTTCAGCTTGACAGCTTTGGGTTGGATATGGAGAACATGGAGCTTTAAGAGCTCCTGCAGTTTTAAAAAAAAAAATGCTTATTGGTTTCATCTGTGCCTGGGAGAGCTTTGCAAATGAATACAATGGTTTTAGGAACAGCTTTAAAAAATATTGCTAGATTAATCCTCACCTTTTGGTGAAGATTAAACTGAAGCTTTGCTGACTTCTAAGAGGTGATCTCACCTTCATTATTTCTGTGTATGAATTGCAACCACACTCCATACTTAGCTATGGAAGACTAACTTTCTGAATATTGTGCTGTGAAACAGACTCAGAGGAACTAGAGGAACTAGAGCAAAATGCAGTTGTCTTCCTTACCTCTAATTTTAAGCAGGTTTACCCCTGGTGCTCACCCTCCGAGTGTGTTCCTTCCTGATCACTGGTTTGAATAAATGAGGGCTCCCCTTTGCAGAGGAACCCTCATTGTCCCCCCTTGACCTGTGCTCTCCCATCCCATGTGTTCCAGGCTCAGCTCCAGCCCCAGAGATGTCTTCCTACAGACAGGTCTGCAACTTCAGCAGCTGCTCACCCTGCGAGGTGACCTGTCCCCAGCCCTACGCCAACGCCTGGAACCAGCCCTGTGTCACCTCCTGCGGGGACTCCCACGCCGTGGTCTACCCACCCCCCGTGGCCATCACCTTCCCAGGTCCCATCCTCAGCACCTGCCCTCAGGAGAGCTTTGTGGGCACCTCAGCCCCCCTGGAGATCGGCAGCTCCTCTGCCTATGGGAGCTCTGCCCAGAGCTGCTTTGGCTCCAGCAGCTCCCTGGGTGGCAGGTTCTCCTACCCCTGCTATTCCCGCAGATACACCACCTACCGTGGTGGGAGCTGTGGGCCCTGCTAAGCCCCACAGGGATTCCCTGGGGAGCAGGACCCAGCAGGGACCAGAATAAAGTCCCAGCTGGGGACTGAGCAGAAGGACATGGCTTCCAGAAGGGCGGTGTGGGGTTGTAGTGGGTTCCTTGGGATCTGGAGGTGCTCAGCCACTCTGAGAAGCCCAGACACTGGATTTCCCTTCTTGCTGGATTAGGTACCTACTAATCAGATCCCAACTCTGTGTTTGAGGGGTTGTTTACTTGAGAAAGACAGACCTCAGTTTAAATTCAAGTGGTTTATAGATGAGTTAACATCAGTGCCAGTTAGATCCTGTAGATTCTGGCCTTTCATTGTAATGTTTTGTGGCTTGGAAGTTCCAGTTTGATTCTGGAAGCTACCCTGGTTTACATAGCTTGAGATTTAAAAACCCAACAAGTACAGGCAGGTGAAAACCAAACTTGACTCTCAAGCGCTGCAAACCAACCAAGACAGAAGATCATCTTACAAACTGCATCCCCCAAAGAAGACAACCACATCCATCCCCAGCAAACCCTGCAAATGTATTCTGTGCTCTCTGGATCATTATGTTCTGCTGCCATGAAGTCCTTGTCCTGTTTTAATTAAAGTTTACATTGCATCACAACATTTGCCTTCTGGTTTCCTTTTCACCTCAGCTTAAAACCATTGGACAATGATGCAAAAAACATTCTTCACTTGAAACCCAGGCTCTTCTGGGGGTACCCTGGGTGTTGTGTGCATTGCGCATGTAGCCTCCAGAGGTGGACAACCCTACAGTCTTTCGTTAAGGTTCAGTGGTGAAAGGGGTGGGATTGTTGGATCAGAGGTTCTCTTGGTCCTCCCAGTAGCTCACAAATGGAAAGCAGTTGCCCTCAGTATCTTCGCTGCTTTTCAAAAGGACATTTTCTGCTTAAAGTCTTCTGCTAGTTGTAAATGTCAGTGCTAGAAATAGATTTCCAGGTCTATCCTGGAAAAGTCTGGGCTTGAGCTTCAGCATAGAGTCAGCGGTGGGCTTTGTGCCATGGGTATGGATCTGCCATGACTTTCTCTGGCTCTGTCTCCATTTGCTTAAACTAAAGGGCCAATTTTTTTTATTTCTAGAGTGACTGAGTAATCATAACTGGAATAAAACTGCCTTTTGGTGACTGCTGGGAACCGCTGCATCATCTGGAGAAGTTATAGGAAGGCCTAGAAGGAAGAGAAGTCCTTCAGTGAAACAGAGGTGGGTGGAAAACTGAGGTGGAGCAAACACCAGGTCAGTGCTGTGCAATGTGGCTTTTAATGGGCATGAGAAGCAGAGCTGACAGTTGCAATAACACAGGGGATAAAGACACTTCAGGACCATTTATCACAAAGTTTGTGATCTCAAGCCATGCATTTGGTACAACAATTTCTGCTTTCCCTATCACAGCTCCATAATTTGAGGTATAATGTCCTACATTTACCCCTTTCCAATATATTCATTTTAAAGCAGACACACTAAGGCAGAGGAGGCTTCTGTTCCTCTGGTACTGGTGGAAGGTCACAAAATGATGTCCAAATTCCTACAAGACATTAAACTGAATATTATTTAACCTCCAGGGTATTGAGAACACATTAGTTCTTGCACAGATGTTTTTTTTTGGTAACTGAACCTGCAGCCCATCCCCAGGAACAGCACAATAGGCAGAAAGGTTGATACAGACGATGTCAAAAGCCTCAAGTGTCAAAAGGAAAATATTCTTATAGGTTGAGCTGGTGGTATTTTTCTAATCAATAGCTCCAAGGTGAAGCTTTAGGGCAATTCAAATGTGCAGCTAATGTAGATGGAGAGAAAATAAGAATTATGAAAAGGAAAAGAGTGGTTAAAAGCATTCTGAGCTGCTCAGCTTTAATATTCCTCTCAGAAAAATGGCTTTTACTCTTTGCTGTAACATTTTAAAGTTGAGATTTAAGAAGCAATTTTTTTCCAGATAGATTTTTTTTCTCCCCCTTCTTCCTTGAAAAATCGTTTTCCTCCTTCATTTTTTTTCCCCTCCTGTGTTTTGCACACCCTGGTTGCTCTTTGCAGTGAAGGACTTAGCATGGCCCACAGCTTCCTCGGCTGTAGGTCCTGTAGCGGCGGTAGGAGTATGGGCTACAACTTCCCCTTCCCAGGGAGGAGTATCCCAAATTATAAGACCTACTGTAATTGAACCCACACCCATAACCATTTGAGCCTCCAAAAAGGATGGAGCCCCTCAAGCCAACACCATTTCCATAGCCTCCATAACCAAGACAGCCCCCAGAACCAAATGAGCGGCCAACACCGAGTGGTCCACAGCTGCCCACAATGCTCTCCTGGGGGCAAGAGCTGAGAACAGGTCCTGGGAATGTCAGGACAACGGGTGGTGGGTAGATGACAGCTCTGGAGTCATCGCAGGATGTCACACATGGCTCGTTGCAGGCGTTGGCAAAGGGCTGGGGGCAGGACACCTCACACTGGTTGCTGTAGGGCAAGCACAGCTCCCCGCAGTAAGACATGGCTCCGGGCAGTGGGCGAGTCTGAAACAAAGGGAGGAGATGAGAGGAACACCAGGTCCCTTGCAATTGGTGCACAGGTCATAGAGTGGTCAGGGTCAGAACGGAGCATCATCTAGTCCAACTCCCTGCTAGAGCTGGGTCATCTACAGGAACAGGTTGGGAATGCCAGGCACCACTGTCAAAACACACCTGGGGTTCTCTGGATGTCTCAGACCAGCTCTGGCAGAGGCAGAACCTCAGTGGCACAAAAAGCAGCACCCCAGGTGTTTCAGCCTGGTTTTAGACTCTAACAATTGACAGCAGCTCTTTAACAGCTCTACATCCAACCACAGAGAAGTCCCACTAAAGACAGAATCCCTCTGAAGATCCAGCAAACAGGAAGGTTCCTCCCTTCAGAAGAGGGGGTCATAGGGTAGTGGGGGTTGGAAGGATCTCTGGAGATCATCTAGTCCAACCCCCTGCCAGAGCAGGGTCACCTACAGCAGATCCCACAGGAACACGTCCAGATGGGTTGGGAATGTCTCTGGAGAAGGAGACTCCACAGCCTCCCTGGGCATCCTGTCCCAGGGCTCTGTCACCCTCACAGCAAAGAAGCTTTTCCTTATCTTTAACCTTCTGTGCTCCAGTTTGTGCCCATTGCCCCTCATCCTGTCACTGGGCACTGCTGAGAAGAGCCTGGTCCCCCCCTCCTGACACCCCCTGGAGATACTGATAAGCTTTGGTGCTGGAGCTCTCAACTAGGGAGTTATTTTTCTGCCACAAAATTGTGCCCTATCCTGAAAACTGAGGCTTTGTGTTCCCACCTGCCCAGACCTTAGACCTGCAGAGGAAACATCAATCTATGTTTGCACAGAAGGAGGAAAAGGATTAAAGTGTTAAACTTCACTGGCTGTGTGTGAAAGAGTGAATATTTGATTGGATGAGAAGCTGGTTAAATAACCATCCTAAAGAATTAAACTCCAGTAGCAAAGTGTTTCTATAGTGAGACTGTGGAAAGCAGAAAATTTAGACCCCCATATACTCAATAGAAAGTGTCTAAAAACCGTGTGGGTCTCTAAATCCCTAACAAATCCCACTTTTCCTCCGCAAATCCTCCTCTCTCAGACCCACAATTGCCTGTTTGTTTATAGCAATTCTGAGAGTTACAAAGCTTCACACTAAAATTAAAGCAGCAGCAATCAAAAGGCAAATCAGACTTACTTGATCCTCAGGAGAAAGTTCAGGAGAAGCAGGAAAAGAGCCTTGACCTGCAAGAGCTTTTATACAATTCCTTCAACTGCCCCGAGGCCAGAGGACCGATTTGTTGGTGATTATCTCATCCATCTACTTGCAAATCAGATGTTGTTGCTTGGATGGCTCCTTCAACTGCTGTAATTATCGTCCTTCGGGTTAGTTGTTCTGAGCCCCAGGCAGCATCAGACCCATCTGACTTGGGCTTCTTCATGAGCCCTGCTCGGAGCTGAAAACACAGAATGTTTCTTTTGAAAGAAAGGGCAAAATTCCTCACTGGGCTTTGAAAACTTTGGCTGGAATTCTTTGTTCGAGGTGGTGAAGGACTCCAAATCCTGCAGGTGGAAGCAGAGCTAGAGATTAAATAAATCTGTGGACTCTCCACTTCTGAGGGTATTTACAATTTATTTTCACAAGCAAAGTTATCACTGGGGAAGAAGGGCTTTTATAATTGGTATTATACATGTTTAATTAGGAAAGTTTGATTTATCACATTATAAGGTTATTTTCAATCTTATTTTAGACAACCTAAGCCCAGATTTTAGGCAGGGTAATGATCTCAGGTATCTTTTCAATGGTTAGAGCAGATTTACACCATGCAAAGACCAGGAGATTCAGAAACTTAAGGCTTTTATTTTAGCATAACAAAGAAAACGACCTTGACCTGCAGAGCTAGGAAGGGTCTGCTTAAGAGGATGATAAGATCATGTTTTGAAGTGAAACTAATACTCATTAACAAGACCTAGCTCTGCAAAAACATGTCATTAGCTTTATTATAGTAGAACTGTGTATCTACAACATGTTAATCACACAGAGGTACTTTGAAGCCCTTCATTCTGTGGAAAAATTAGAACAACCCAGATAAGTGTTGTCTGGAGCTTCCTCATAATCATCCCACATCATTTCAGCATAATCTGTGCCTTGAAGGTTGGGCTTAAATTGTCAAGGGTGTAAACAAGCAGGAGAGAGGAATGAATTGCAGCAAGGCACGTTTCTGCTGCCCAGCCTGGACACAAGGTGCTATGTTTCCTCCCAACAAACCAACCAGCAAAATGCCACCTCAGCTGTCTTATCCCACCTGTCAGGGTCAACAGTGCAACCACCATGGAGATGGACCTTGTCCAAAGTCCAGGAGAAAAACACAGGAGAGTTTGTGTCTGGAGAATGAAAGGTCTCTACCAAGACCTTCCTAACCATGGTTATCACAACCAAAGCCTCTGTGAGCGTCTGTCATTTTTGCAGACCAAGACAACTGTGGGTTTGTTATCACCCTTCAACCCTTCCTCCTTATCTCATGGGGATGCTGCCTTCAGCCAGCCCCAAAATAGAGCAGGATGGTGAGGCACCATGTGCTGTGCCAGGAGTCTGTTAACATCCCCAATTACAAACACCTCAGTGGATCAGCTACTGCCCTGGCCTCATTCCTGTGGTGGTCACCTGAGAAATTAAAAGAGAAGTATCCAAATCATCCATCACACCAGGCTGAGAGATCTTGGCAAAGGCAGAAGCTTGTAGGGGCTGTGACATGTTGATCTAAAACTTGCCAGACTGGTTAAAAACTGGCCATTGCAGCCAGAGGAGAGAGTGGGACATTCTTCCAGTAGCTCAGAAGAGCAGCCAGAGGTTTGAGATCCCAAAACCTCCTTTTCTGTGGACTACATGAGTCCAGCTTTCTGGCTTAGCCCTAAGTTAGGTTCCTTTCCCCCTCCTTCTACATTTTGTCTCAAGTTGCATAGAAATACTTTTTTGGGGATGGAAAGTTGGGTCTTGTTTCAGAGCAGTAAGAAGCTGCAATGATAAATGAGTAAAAATGTTGGGCAGAAGTGAGTGGATTCCTGACCACTCTTTGACATGGTTGGTGCCCTTCAGGGGAGCCAGCAGGAAATTCAGATTAGCACTTCTGAACTTGTTAGCTTATTACAGAGCCTGTAAATTCCTGTCAGTGTTAAGTGCTCCAGTTATACTGGACACCCTAGAGGGATGGTTACTGCACAAACCCAGGTCAGGAGACATTGCATTTCCTGAGGGATTTACTGTATAAGCACCAAATAATTGGATGCAAAATTGCAGGAGACAGATTTCTACAACTAGCAGTGATGGTTACATGTGACAATTAATAGGTGCAAGACCAGCAGTGCCTGTGAGGAAACGGTGCTCATGCTAATCCTTTTCAAGCTGACTTTAGCAGCATTAGCAGATGCTTTCCTGACACTCACCTTCTGCAGTCCTGCTTCCCCTGATCAGTGCTTTGCTCTCCAGCACTTATGAGTCAGCAGCAGTAACAAATGAATAATTTATACCATGAAAATGCAACTTCAGGGATGAGTTTCCAGCAGCTTTGATGGTTTGCTGACTGCTGCCAGAGGAAACTGAAGTTGGTTTTATCCTGGGGAACATGTGGTTGTTCTTCCAGCTCAGACCAAGCTGGATCCTCCTCCCTGTCACCCTGCATGCCTTGGAAAGAACAGGAGGGGCACACTGGTGCACAGCCCCTGGCTCAGGACCCCAGGAGTGTCCTGGCACACAGCCACAGCTCAGGATAGGTGCTGTAATTGTGTGTCCCATCAAAAGCTTTCAAGAAAACCTAAAAGCCAGAACTGATGAGCTGTATTACCACAGTTTTTGTCTTCCAAACACTCGTCAACTAGAACTGACTGGAGTCACCACTGGTATGGATCCCAAGCTGGCATTATGGGAAGCCTTCAGCCTCTGTCTGCCTCACAGCTCTTTCCCATTCCTCATCCCATTCCCAGCAAGCTAAATGGGCTTCCAAGCTCAGCTGTGGGAACACCACATTGTCAGAGCAGCAAACACGCTGGCACAGCCCTCTCACCAGGGCAATGTGGGAGCAGCTCCACGTAATCATAGAATCATAGAATGGGTTGGGTTGGAAGATACCTGAAATATCACCTAGATCCAACCCCCTGCATGGGCAGGGACACCTCCCACCAGCCCAGGCTGCTCCAAGCCCCATCCAACCTGCCCTTCAACACTGCCAGGGATGGGGCAGCCACAGCTTCCCTGGGCAACCTGGCCCAGGGTCTCACCACCTTCACAGCAAACAATTTCTTCTTTATGTCCAACCTAAATCTCCCCCTTCCAGTTTTAATCTATCCCCCTTATCCTCTCTCTACAATGCAAGATCTTGCACCCTGCTGCTGCCTCCTGGCCCCGGCCACGCTCTCAGCTATGTGCCCAGGCGGGGGCTTGGCCTGTAGAGCTGAAAAAAAGCCCTCAAACCAAACAGTTTTGGTTTAATTAACAATGTGACCATCATTTCTGAGGCTTTCAGCCATCATCTCCCTGGGGAAACATCCTCAGTGTGATGTTAGAGAGAGAAATGATTAGTCAACACTTGGGCATCCTACTCCAGCCATTCCCAGGATCCCACCAACCTCACACACCACCAGGGACCAGCATTGTTACAGCTCCTGCAATTCCTGTTCTGAGCAAGCCCAAGATCTTCCCAGGCTGTTGCTTCAGGGATCTCCTTAGTGACTCACCAAAATCCAGAGATTGTTTTGACACACTGACTGCAAACTGGTCAACAAAACAAAAGATGAGCAGGTGAAGGGCAGAAACACAAATATTCTTGATGGCAAGGAGTGATGAGGGCACAGAGCTCCATCCTGACCTTTTTGGATGAAGTGCAGCCACCACCATCATGAACTTTGTCACCATCCTGGCTTCTCCAGGTTAATTTTCTCCGTTCTCAAACAGGTCTTTGATTTACACATAGTTGATGTGATTTTGGATGGTGTTCAGCTCCAGATGTGCATGTTTGAAAGAATATTTTCAGGTTTAGTCTCTCTACCTTTCTTGTTTGGCCAACATCTCTTGCTCATGTCCCTTCAGAGCCTGGCTGCTGCTAAGCTGGCAGAGAGTTGTAACAGGGAGGGAAGAGTAACTTGAATCATGGGAGGATCCACCTCTCATGCACGACCGTGGCAAAATAATATCTTTTGGTTCATTAGCATGTCTTACTGACTCAAGTTTTGGAAACTCAAGAGTATTGCCTTGAAGATTTGCAGGACTGATTCATATGCAAAGATTAAATCTTAATGAGGCATCTGGGCATTGTGAGCAGGGTGCCTGTGGTGAAACACTCCTCACTGCTTTGAAAATGGTGCTTGCTAAGGACAGAATAATTGTTGAAACCTGTCAATCCTTTGAGTGCATTCAAAGTGTTGACCTTTGTGTTGTATTTGGCACAGCTGGTCTGAGGAAGAGAAGAAGGGAGGGACATTTTTACTGGGGCTTGTAGTCAGATGAAAAGGGGTGATGGTTTAAAACTGGAAGAACTGCGGTTATCAATATAACCATTCTGCTGAGATATGTGGAGATTTCTGGAGATAATTCAGAGGAGGCCATAGAGATTATCTGAGGGCTGGAGCAGCTCTGGAGCCAGGCTGGGAGAGTTGGGGTGTTGAGCCTGGAGAGGAGAAGGCTCCAGGGAGACCTTAGAGCAGCTTCCAGTGCCTGAAGGGGCTCCAGGAAAGCTGGGGAGGGGCTTGGGACAAGGGCAGGGAGGGATGGGATGAGGGGGAGGGATGAAAACTGGGAGAGGGAGCTGGAGGTTGGAGATGAGGAGGGAATTGTGGAGGGTGAGGGTGGGGAGAGCCTGGGCCAGGTTGCCCAGGGAAGCTGTGGCTGCCCCATCCCTGGCAGTGTTGAAGGGCAGGTTGGATGGGGCTTGGAGCAGCCTGGGCTGGTGGGAGGTGTCCCTGCCCATGCAGGGTGTTAGATCTAGATGATTTTGAAGGTCCTTCCAACCCGAACCATTCCATGATTCTATGATAATAACATGGGCACGAGGGGCCTTGCCTGGGGCCAGGTAACCCCGAAGAGGAGTGACAGAAAGGTGAAGGCTCCTGCACTCACCCATGGGGCTTTTGTGGGGCCTCAGACAGGCTCACAGGGCCAAGCATTTCCAAATATTTAATATTTAATAGTTGTTTTGAAAGTGCCACTTACTGAGTGTCTGTCGTGGTTTGAGCTGGTCAAACTGTGGCAATGTCCCTGCCTCGGCTGTAAATATGAATCAGTTCTCCTGCCACTGACCTTGTTTTGTATTTCCTTGTTTAGTTTTGTTTTGCTGCCAGCCCAGAACTGTCTGTTATGTCATTTCTACCAGGGCAGCCAAATATTAACATTTAGCTGTGGTGTTTAGGCAATACCATGATTTATATTAGAGATTTTAAAAGATACCAACAGCTCAGTCTAATCCAAGCTCCTCCATGGAAGCAAGTCATTTAGCTTGAAGGCAGCAATTATCTTTCCTATAAAAAGTGACATAATAGCTACTTGCTTGCCATGAAATATCAGAGATGGAAAGAGTGGTGAAGACCAAAACAACTGGGAAAGTGACTGGCAGGAGACTTGGAGCTGTTGTGTGGTGTAAACAGAGAAAACATATTAAGGGAGGGACTGGCACAGACTTATCACTGGGCTGATCTTCAGGAGTAGACACTGACAAAGACTTTGCAGAGGCTGTGTCACACCAGCAGCTCTCCTGGGCATGTGAGTGGCAGCAAGGGCTCTGGACACCAACCCAGGTCACTTCATGGCTGTTTCATGATCACCCTGGCTGGGAACTTGCACCTAGACTTGCCTGGAGCACAAACCTAGACTTGCCTGGAGCACAGACCTAGACTTGCCTGGAGCACAGACCTAGACTTGCCTGGAGAACAGGTCTGGATATGCAGATAGGTTTTCTAGTTCCTGCTGATTTGCCTTCTCCTTGGAGTCTAAGTCAGCCCGAGCTGATTCCACAGGAGGGCAGTAGCCCCAGTGTGATGCTGGGTGACCAGACTTGCATCCCAGCTGGGTTCTGCAGCCCCACCGACATCTTTCTGTCCCCATAGGGGAGATCAGCCTGCCCCAGAGCACATCCCCCAGGCTGGGAAAGGTGCTGGAAATGAAGAGAAACCTCCAAGTCCTCTGCTGGAGACATGGATTGCCCCATTTGACCTGCCCAGCCATGGGAATAAAGGTCCCTGGTTGACACCAAACACCTTTGTATTTCTAGCTTAGGCAGCACTTCCAGAGCTGATTTAATGCTCAGATTTTCCTCTTTTTCTGTGTTTAGCTCTCTCCTCAAATATCCAATTCATTAACCTCTAGGACTGGTTGGGCTTGTGGTGAGGAGCTGGGGGGGACAATGTTGGTAGTTGTGACTGCCCAGCATTAAGTTCTTCTAGCCTGATTGC
This sequence comes from Apus apus, assembly GCF_020740795.1. Classification (NCBI taxonomy): domain Eukaryota; kingdom Metazoa; phylum Chordata; class Aves; order Apodiformes; family Apodidae; genus Apus; species Apus apus. Next base: position 834,220 of record NC_067308.1, on the reverse strand, counting down.
CTGGGGTTTGACAGGGTTGTATTGAGTGGTTTCCCTAATAAAACCACTCAGGCTGCTGGGTTTTTAGCCCTTTGAACTATGAAACTCTACTCAATAGAGAGATAAAAACTGCTTTTTGCACCCTCAGCCCACCCCTCCTTTTTTTTTTTTAATGTTTAAAAAAACAGCTTGTCTTAAAATGTGGTCACCTGGAGAGTGAACTTGCACTTCTGGAACTACTGGGCTGAGTTCAAACACAGCCCCTCAAATTTGGGCTGGTTGGAAACAGCCCTATGTCTTGATCATTGACATGAAAAGTATCATCATACAAAGAAAAGCAACTTTAGAGTGAAAATCACCAGTTTACTAGGAAAAAAAATACCCTGAGAAGATATGGAGATAAAAGGGTGGGAAACCAGGACCTCTTTTTTTTTTTTCCCAATTCAGTTATTACAGAGTCTTGGGGAATGTAACCCAAGCAATGTATTATTAACATGAGATTAACATACCAATTTACATGTGTAATACATCAGTGCATGTTTGTGAGGCAACCTGACTCCCTTTGTTCTGAGGAAGTCTCCAGATATTTCTGGGTGGGTATAATTACAAGAATGACGTGAGATTTCCTAGGCACCAGAAGGCTGGGACTGAAATAAGCAAACACACATACATGGCCATTATGGAAGAATGACATTAACATAATATTTACTATAAAAACAGCATCTGAAATTGCTTGGCTTTAGCAGGACACACCTGATGTCCTTCTGCCTAGAGGGATCCACTGCTGGCACCAGCTGGGCAGACGTAGGCTTTGAGCAGGACATCCAGGAGCGAGTAAGAAACTGGTGCTCCAGGTCCACACGTGGCTTTCAACACTTCCATGGGAAAAAGTTCTTTGAAAAAAACAAGCTGGGAAAGTTTTGATGCAGAAATAGGAAGAATATAATGAATCTGGCTCAGTCTGGTTGATTTATAGAAAAGAAGGGCTCCAGGTAGGACTGGTTGTGAGATAGAACAGGACATTCAAAACCCACACATTTAGCTGTAACCTACAGGTGTAAACCTAGAAAATACAGAACCTTGTTTCTCTAGGAATTCTGCTCACTGGTTTCCAGGCTACAACCTGCTTTATTCTACTGATACCCCATTTTCACCCAGAGGCCTGGAGAGCAGAACCAAATCCTACATTTTACCTGACCATCTAGTTTCAAGTGGTGTAGGAAGAGCCTTCAGGACACCTTCTGTTCCTCCATACAAGGCTGAGTGTCACCAAGAGAGCTTTGCAAATAAGTAGCAGAGGAAAAAGGAGATTCAGAAGGCCAATGGTTGGATGCAGAAGCATTTTAATGTAAATGCAGAGTAAAACATTTGCAGAAAGAGTAATGCAGACTAGAAAGAGCCTATTTCTAGAGACAAAAAAACCCTAAAACCAGTTGCCTATCCCAGTGTGACATGTTCCATTGAGCTGCTCACTTCCTTTATCCTTGCTGAACCTGACATTCAAATCCCCTTCTACGCTTTGTTTTCAAACCACCCTCAATGTCAAACTGGGTAGAGAAAGCTAAGAGTGCAGATGGAAGATGCAAAGCCCCAAGAAGACAGAAAGCATTAATCTAAGCTAAAGCATTTGATCAGAATTCCACGGAGGGTCCTGGTTTCCAGCTGAGCTCTCCTCTCCGGTTGCCACTCCTGTCAGTCACTTGCCATATCCTTTCATTTCTTTGCCTCTTCTTTTCCTTGGGATTATTCTTTGGTTTGAAGGTGATTAGATCTTACAGAAGCCCCTCTGGCAAGGATGCTTCCAGCGGGTGGAATAGGTGTAGGAGCACTCTGAGGCACACTTGGTGGCACACGGGGCAGGACACAGGGCAGGACATGGGGCAGGACATGGGGCAGGACACTGGGGAGCACACTGTGGGGCACACTTGGTGGCACAGGGAGCAGGGCAGGGAGCAGGACATGGAGCAGGGCAGGGAGCAGGACATGGAGCAGGGCAGGGAGCAGGACATGGAGCAGAGCATGGAGCAGGGCATGGAGCAGGGCATGGGGGGGGACAGGAAGGAGCACACTGTGCAACACACGTGGTGGCACAGCTGGGGAGACACTGGGTCTCACACTTGGTGAGCTGAGGGATGATGCAGGGCTCCAGGCACCCCACACCCTTCTGGCCTGACGTGATGGGCACCCCTGACTCCAAGGCTCCAGCCAGCTCGGCTGACTCTGTGGAGCCCACCACAGTTTCCTGTGGGTAGGTGGTGAGGATGGGGCCTGGGAAGGTCACAACCACGGGAGGTGGGAAGATGATGACACGGGAGTCGGGGCAGGCGATGACACAGGGCTCGTTGCAGGCTGCGGCGCGGGGCTCGGGGCACTTCAGGTCACAGGGGACAGAGCAGGGCTCCTTGCAGAGGGTTTTCTCACAGGACATCTTTGAGCTATGCTGGAGACCTGCAAGGTGTGGGAAGGAGCAAATATAAAATCAAAGGAGGTGGTAGGATGGGATCAACGGTTGAGCTAAGCTAATGGGAGGCCTGAAGAGACACAAAGGGGAAGACAGGTTGATAACCATCTGGTCTGCTTTGCTTTGCTCTTCTCTTCCAAGGGCAAGTAGTGAGATGACAAGGGGGAACGGGTTAAAACTGGAAGAGGGGAGATTTAGATGAGACATGAGGAGGAAATTCTTCACCATGAGAGTGGTGAGACCCTGGCCCAGGTTGCCCAGGGAAGCTGTGGCTGCCCCATCCCTGGCAGTGTTGAAGGGCAGGTTGGATGGGGCTTGGAGCAGCCTGGGCTGGTGGGAGGTGTCCCTTCCCACGCAGGGGGTTGGAGCTAGATGATCTTTCAGAGGTCTTCCAACCTAAATCATTCTATGATTCTATGATTCTCCTCTGTGGCCTTTCAGAGCCTGATTCCTTCCTGCAGACACCAAACCACCTCTTTGGGGCTGCTCCTTAATCAACGTCTGCTTTCTTCTATGTAATTTGGACTCCAGAGGTGGAGTTCAGCAAAATGAGGGTAACACAGCATCAAGCATTAAAGAGAAGGAAATCCCAGGGGAGGTTTTACTGTACCAAATTTACATGTCATCTGGGCTCAGCAGACCAGAGGCAGAAGGAGACATTTAATCTGTGTTATATGTGAGGGAGTCAAGCCCACAAGGATACCAAGTATTATGTTTTCAGTGCAGTTAGTTTATAAGAGGCAGCTTTAATCCAGCATATTTAGTGTCACACTCACATGGAAAATTAAGCAAATAAGAGCTTTTTTCAAGATCACAAGGAAAAAGCTGAAGCTCAGCAAAAACCTGAAATTAGGTCTCCTGAATTTAAATTTCACTGGGAGCAAAACTGTTTACAAACCTGGACTAGATTTTACACCTTCTTTTTTCCTTTTGAAATAAATTGAAGGGTAGGAAGGTAGCTTGGAAAATATCATAGAAGTACATTTCAAAATGTCATTCAAATTTATCCAAGTTCCAAATAAAACACCAAACAGAGGAGCTACTTAATCTAATATTTTTATTTCAGCCAAGGCAATTGCTAATTTTTTTTTGTCTAACTGAGCTATATCTAGAACAGCCTGGGTGAGATGAGTTTGATTCAAGCAATTTTACCCAGTTTCATTTTAAACACAGTGTTAAAATACCCATTATTCACCTAAACTTCTCCTGACCTTCAATCCAGACACTATCTTAGATTCCCAGCCTTTCATTCTACTACTTCCCTTAAGGCTACATTGACTGGACCTGCAAACCCCTCAGCAGAAAGCAAGGCAGAGCAAATGGGCAGCTGAAAACTAGCCCCAAACACACAACATCCAGTACAAAACCCAGTACAAAACATTTCTAGTGGATAATATATTCTCACCCAGCCTGTTGGACACTTTGTATAATACCACTGCTTTGCATCACCAGAACAAAACCACCCAAAGCAACTTCCCAAGGATCATACACCCTCAGCAGACATTTTCTGGGTTCCCATTTCTCCTACAGATAATTTAGCAAAGCTTTGGCCATTCAGACTGACAGCAAGTGACCAACAGGGTCCCAGGAGGGGACCTCCCAAAGTCTGGGAACCCTGGAGAACCACATCCACAGAGGTGCTGTGTCCTAATGGCTGGCTCTGCTCCCAGAGGTGACTGCAGCGATCTCACCATCTCACATCTATATATGGATTATCTCAAGATTGACACATGATACCAAAACACAATAAAACTTAGAAGCCACAAAGTCAGAACAACACTGCCAGGTATTTACTAAGCAATTTTAAGGCTACTATACATCTATACACCTTATAAAGGTATATATATTTATATCTATATCTATAACAAGGTATAAATATTCTACATCTTTGCTAATATCCAGATTTCAAATGTATTTTTAAACTTCAATCCATCAGTACAGCTGATGTGCAGATTATTAACAAATGACTCTTGAAAATCAGCAGCTGAACACTGCACAGAAGCACAGAATATTAATAAAAATATCAGGCTTGAAGCAAATAGAAATATTTTTAAAACAACACTTTTTCTTTTTCTTTTTTTTTTTTATTCTTTTTAAGAAGAAAGAGTAGTATCAGAATCCAACTTACTCAGTTCACCGAGGAGAAGTCAGGGGAACCTGCTGGAAGCTTTCTGAATCATGAATGGTCTTATATACCTTCCTGGACCACCAGGCTGATGCAAGAAAGTAACGTCATATTTGTACATTCCCTTCCATTACTCCCCAAACAAAATTCGACGTGTAATTACACTAATTGTTTTGCTTCCTCTTTGTGTTGATTACCCTGTTCTCACCAGCACGTGACCAGCACAGTCCCATCCCCAAATTCTTCTCATTTCACAGTTTTAAGCACCAAACCTGTTCTTGTGGCCTCCACGATGCTCCTGCAGCTGGTGGGATGGGGCTCCCGTGGGAGCCCGTGGGCTCTGCGGCCGGTTGGAGGTTCTGCAGGACTCATCCCTGCAGTTCCTTAGAAAACTGGGGTTTGTTTTCTTTGCTTGACGTCATGACCTCCAAGAATGCATAAGAACCCAACCTGGCATTAGTTGTAAGTGTGCTCGTTAGTTGAAAGCTCGTTAGGATGTGTTTACAGGATTGGTAGTCACTGCGTGGCAGGAGGGCCACTCCTTGCAGAGCTCAGCATGGCCTGGGGGGCCTGGCTCCTCATTTCATGGCCAAGGCTCTTCCAAGGTAAAAATCTAACCCAGTGCAAGAGTTGACGTGGCAGCTGTAGCCCCAGCTGAGCATGAAATGTCTCCTCCTCTGCAACAACATTCCTGGTCAAGCCCAGGAAGAAACACGAGGGGAGAAAGTTCATTTTGGTTCAAGTGGGAGGGTGAGAGAGAGCTGGGAATTGCTCTGTCTGGTTTGGAATAAACCACTTTACCTCCAGTCCCTTTCCTGGTGGTTATGGTCACGGTTCCATGAGAAAAATGCTTAGAAGAGTGGAGAAGAGTGAGCAGGAAAGTGGGGAAGTGAGCAATGCTCTGGCAAAGCTGGTCATTCCCCACACTGGGGGGAGGCAGGGAAATGAGGAGCGACAGGTTTATTTAGGATTGCTCAGGAGGGTTTTGGGGCTGGTGGGAGGTGTCCCTGTCCATCCAGGGGGTGGGATCCAGATGATCTTTCAGGTCCCTTCCAACCCAAACCATTCCATCATTCCATGATACAGAGGACTAACTGTTACAGCACCAATCTGTGCCCACCTTGACCTGCTGAGGTGAAAATCTGAGTTTCATGCCACATTTGAAGCCCAGTCCCCCTGGGTGATCTGACACCATTTAAATTAGCGAATATGCCCCGATTTGGAAAGGTGAATATTTAACCAACTTATTTGAAATAGTCTGCTTAGGATGGCAAATGTAGAAATGACTTTTAATTAAAAAAAAAAACCCAAACCCAAAGGGATCCAAATTCCCAAGGTGTTTCTCATTGCCTGATTCAGAAAATCATAGGGGTGGCCCTGACATATATATTTTAAAGTGACGCTATGATTCAATACTGGGGAGTTCAGCACTGGCAGCCTGTTATTAACATTGTAACCCCACAGAATTTTGCATGTATAAAACATTAGTGGGTGTTTGCAAAACTACCCGAGAGCATTTCCTCAGAACACTTCCAGTAAGTCTTCTTGCCTAGAGGATCCACCAAAATCGCTCTGCTTCCAAGAGAACATTAACATAGAAGTTGCAACAATATTAAGAAATTGTCATAGAGCCATAGGGTGATGGGATGGTTTGGGTTGGAAGGGACCTTTAAGATCATCTAGATCCAAAACCCTGCATGGGCAGGGACACCTCCCACCAGCCCAGGTTGCTCCAAACCCCATCCAACCTGCCCTTGAACTCTTCCAGGGATGGGGCAGCCACAGCTTCTGTTGTATATGTAAGGAAAAGGTCGTGTATGTATGGAAAATGTTGTGTATTTTTGGAAAAAAGGGAAGGGAAATGGACCCTGAAGATGCTTGAGGTGTTAATGTAAACTTGGTTTGGGCTGGCAGGTCCCTACACCGTGGTGACAACCCGAACTGTTACCCAGCCCACGCTATTCACCTAACATCTCCCTGCTCTTCTGGAGCAATGCAGGGAAGATGAGACATGACACTGAGAAAGGATTTGGATGGTATCAGTCAGGCAGAGCCCCACACATCAACCTATGGCAGCTTTGGAGAAGGGTGGGGTGGTGGCACCCACACCCGGCTCCTTCCAGCAGTGCCAGCCCTGCCAGGCAGTTTGCCATGACTCCTCCTTTTGCTTTTGCTTTGACTTTGGCTGTCGAATAGCAGCTTCCAGCTCCAGCTTGGTCATACTGGGCCATGTTTCTCATTCAGAGGCCCCATGGCAGGAGCAGGGCTTGCAGGAGGAGCCTGAGCTCAGTTCCCCAGAGCAGCTCCAGAGGGAGCTTTGGAGCTCACTCAACCTTCACAGAGAGTCACAGAGTCAAAGAGTTTTCAGGGTTGGAAGGGACCTCTGGAGATCATCTAGTCCAGCTTCCTGCTAGAGCAGGATCACCTATGGTAGATCCCACAGGAACATGTGTAGATGGGTTTGGAATGTCTCCAGAGAAAGAGACTCCATCACCTCTCTGAGCAGCCTGTCCCAGGGCTCTGTCACTCTCACAGTAAAGAAGTTCCTCCTCACGTTTAGATGGAACTTCCAGTGTTCCAGCTTGTGCCCATTGGCCCTTGTCCTGTCACTGGGCACTGCTGAGAAGAGCCTATTTCCATCCTCCTGACACTCCCTGAAGATATTTATAAGCTATATATGCATTTATTCTCTTACAGGTATTTATTTATTTCCAGTGATGAGGAAGTCCTTGTACAACTACGGTTGGTGAAGGATTTCAGCCTTCAAACTGGGGAACCAACAAATGAAAATTAACCCCCCCAGGTGAACACTTAAATAATGATGCTGAGCAATGCCAAGGCCTCCAAAAAACCCACCATTTGAGGAAAAACACAAGTATAAGAAAGAATAATGTGAGATAACTGGTGAGGTTGCCCCATTTATAAGCTTCCCTGAATTATTCCTGGAAAAGATTTATCTAAGCTCTTCTTAAAAGTGTTTCTCTACTGGGATCCCATTCACTTGCAAATCTGTCAGTACCTGGTTGCTCCTGCAATTAGAATGTGGTATTTTTTTTATCCCCTGAAACTAATCTCAGTCTTCTTTGTTGCAACATAAGGTGATTACTTCATTGCCTCTTTTCCCCCCACTGAATAAAAGGGATTTTATTGCCTTTCTCCTTCAAGTAATAATTTGCTATTTTATATCCCTTCTTATCAGCCTCTTTAAAATAAATCAAAATGCTGGGTAGTTTCTGTAAAATAAGACCAAGAAGAGACTTAAAGAAATGCAAATGACAGCAGGGGGGAGATTTCTCTAGTTAAGCAACACAGTAATTAATGAAGGAAGAATGTGCAAGCATTTAATTATAACTCTAATTAACCATATTGGAATAATTTGGCAGAGAAGAGCAATTCTTGCTGACTTTACATCAAAAATGGGTGTTCAGTCAAAAGGTATGAGACAGTTTAAAGATAAATCAGATAAAGAAGAAGTACTGGGTAGTATTTTCTGGTTCAACTTGTCCAGAAGGTCCCTCCTGGCCCAAAAAAATATGTGTAAAGATGTATGAAATACGTGTTGTGGATGAAGGTCCAATGTGGCACCAGCATCTAGTCCCCAACTTGTCACCTCCATGATTTCATTCCAATTGGTAGAAGAGCAAAACCAGCAAAGAAAGGAAACCTTGTGTGCACACATGGCAGGAAAGAAGAAGGTATTGGAAGACTTCTGGTTGAATTTAAAATAAGAATATAATGGAAGGCTGGATAATTCTGGACTAAACTGTACAGTTATGTCTGTACTGACATGAAATGGTGGCTGAAGTCCATATAAACACAGTGGACTTGCTCCAAGTTACCTGGTGTAGCTGTTTTGGCATTGAAAGAGTTTCTTCCCATGATCTTAATATGTGGGTAGAGATCTGTGAGTCACCTTCCTGCTTTCTCTGGACGATTCATTGCTTCTCCTTGCTTTTCTCTCCATTATCTTACCAGACCTCCAGAGTCATGGGAGAGGCAGCTGCACATCCTACTTATTGCTTTGATATCCCTGGTTTTGCCTTTTTTCTTATTGTTAAAGTCTTTTCATGTTGAAGTCTGACACAGGCACCTCCATGTGCCTCAGGTGAGTCAGCAGAGCAGTCCAACCAGATCCAGAAGGATGAGTCATGTTATGGGAAAGTGTCTTCAGACCAATTAGGAGGAGGGAACATGAAGTCAGGAGAGAGCTGAAGGGAATCAGTGCCCACAAATCTAAATACTCAGTGTTTCTTTAAGAAAAATCTAAAACCCAAAGCCCTTCATGTGAATGAATTATTACCTTGCAATTAATTAACACTGATACTGCATGATCCTGTTCTCAGGAGGAGCTTGTTTGTCCCCAGGCCATATTTCTAGGAAGGCATCAGCTGATTTCCCCATTTGGTTCCGTGCCAGGTGACATTACCAGCAAATCCTAAAGGATGTGGTGAGAGATTTATGTTCCCCCATCAGAGAGAACCCTGATTCTCCTGCAGGACACTCAGAGATTTCAAGAATCATGGAGTGGTTTGGGTTTGAAGGGACCTTGAAGATCATCCAGATCCAACCCTCTGCTTGGGCAGGGACACCTCCCACCAGCCCAAATTGCTCCAAGCCCCATCCAACATGACGGGCACCTAATGACTTAGGACAGGAAGATTTCAGCTCTCAGCTGCCCTCATGGTGCTGGGTTTCATAACCAAAGTGGGTTGTAGGTGAGAAGGTGACAAAGAAAACAGGAGGTGAAGATTTGGTTGCAGCAGCAGAGCTTTAATGGCAGGGACAGAGGAGACAGGTGGTGGGTTCAGGCACGAGGGGCAGAAGGGACATTTTCCAGGGCTGTGGGAAGTGCTGCAGCTCCAGCCGTGCCACCAAAGTCCATGGCTTGGGCATCCCCAGCTGGCAGTGTCCCTTGCCAGGGTGGCCCAGCCCAGGGTGGCTGGAGCAGGAGCTGGTTGGTGCTTCTTCAGAAAGATCCAGAGCCACAGCTTCCTCCCCCAAACCTCCGGGAGCCAGAGTAGCCCCCTCCATAGGAGCTGCCTCCTCCACAGGAGCCCCCAAAGCCCCCCCCAGAGGAGCTGCCTCCTCCATAGGAGCCCCCAAAGCCCCCTCCATAGGAGCTGGAACCAAATCTTCTGCCTCCGTAGGAGCTCCCGTAAGACCTGCTGCCTCTGTAGGTGCCTCCAGAGCCAAAGGAGCTGCCACCACCACATGAGCCCCCCATTCCCATGGAACCGCCCCCACCATATGAGCCCCCCATTCCCATGGAACTGCCCCCACCATATGATCCTCCCATTCCCATGGATCTCCCTCCATAGGAACCCCCCATCCCCATGGAACCACCCCCGCCGTAGGAACCCCCCATTCCCATGGAACCTCCCCCACCATATGAGCCCCCAGAACCAAAGGAGCCCCCTGATCCACCAGAGCCCATGCCCCCTGAGCCCCCTCCAATGGGCTGTGGGAACACAGTGCCCACAAAGCTCTCCTGAGGGCAGGTGCTGAGGATGGGGCCCGGGAAGGTGATGGCCACGGGGGGTGGGTAGACCACGGCGTGGGAGTCCCCGCAGGAGGTGACACAGGGCTCATTCCAGGCGTTCACACACGGCTCTGGGCAGGTCACCTCACAGGGTGAGTAACATCCACTGCTCAGAAGCTGTCCTCCTGACATCTTGGGTGATGGAGAGAAACCTGCAGCACAGTTTGAGGAGCAACATGAAAATGCAGCTGCAGCTTTGGGCCTTTCCACAAGGACCTGATAGATGGAATTGCCTTCTTCTAAGTATGGGAATTAGTCTTGTGGAGATAAGTAGCTTTACTCCTGTCTGAAGTATTGTTCTTCAGCATGGTTAAAGCTCACTATTTCAGGCTCAAATACAACTTCTCTTGCATGTCATGTAGCTGCCAGTAAGGAGTAAACCTTCCTAAAGCATCTTTAGGCTCTGACCTCGAGGTCTGGTAAGGACAAATCACTTATTTATGCATCTCAGAGTTCTTTTGGAAAGAGGTTTGACAGACCCTGTAGCTATAAACATAAATCAACAGTGGTTCTTGCCATATAGATAAATATTTATACACACTCGTGTGTGAATACACGAATTGTAATAAATGCCAAACATTAAGTTGTTCAGTTACATTCTCCTTATCAAATTGAGAGGATTTAATTGACAGTTTCCCTTTGAGGCTTGGAACAACACAGCCTCACATCCTAAGACCTGCATCTACCAATGGTTCCTGCTGAATGGCTACCAAAAAACCTTCATCTGCTCATAAAATCAAACCAATCTGCTCTTGCTGCTCATTGCAGAAGACTGAGGCAGATTGAATTCCCAGGTGAAACAGTGATAGCAACACCCCAGTGAATGGAAAGGAATTGAAAGAAGTACTTACCAGGTTCACGGAGATGATCAGATTGAGGAGAAGCTGTTGGGGAACCTGAAGGGAATGGGGTGCTTTTATACACCCCCTCAGTCTGCTCCTGGGGTGTGCAGCACACGCGGGTACTTGGGCCTGCAGAGTCAGCCAGCAAAGCATTTTGCTGTATAAGCTAATTCTATGGTGATAATTGTTTTGATAACTGATAATGATTAGTAAATCAGCTCCACATCTTACCATAAGCACAACACGCCCTTTGTCTTACTTTAATCCTCAAATAATTTTTATATTCATTTTATGACTAGTGCCATGTCCTGACCTCGTTTGAATTGCAGTGGTGGCAAATTGAGCTCCCTTTGCTGTTGGCTTGGACAGGAAGAAACCTCTGTTCTTCAGAAGATTCCATTTAAATTGAAAATTGACTTGGGAAAGCTGCAGAAGTAATCTTTATAGATAGGAGGGGTCATTTTTGCTGCTTGTTTAACATCCACCCAAGTACCTGCTTCAAGTCCTTAATCAAATGCCCACTGTTGTTCAAGTAAGTGGCAGGAAGCACCATGAGAACATGGAGTAATTTAATTTTCAGCCTTCTTTTGGTCACTTTTCAGGAGACTTGAAGTATTCCAGCAAGACAGACTGCTGGTGTCAGGAAGTTATGATTTAAGAAAAAAAGTAAGTCTTTTTGGATATGGAATGAATGGGTGTAGAAGGAATAAAAACAATTTCATCTAAAACAAAATAAAAGCATCTGAAGAATGGCAAGGACTATTTAATTTGAGAAAACCACAGCAATATTCCTGGACTAGCACTTGAAAACTTCATTTATTAGGAGACAGAGACACAAGTGCATAAATAGGAAGGAATATCTCTAAGGAAAATTTCCTTTATCAATAATCAGAAACACAGTGAGGACATTAGATGTGATTGATATTTTGTGTAGTTACAACAGACAATATCAACCCAGTGACATCAAGCACCCAACTGAAAGGTTTTGTTTCTAAAACTAAAACTTGTTCCTCAACAAGTTTCTAAAACTTGAAGGGATTTGATTTGATTTGATTTGATTTGATTTGATTTGATTTAATTTGATTTGATTTGATTTGATTCTCAGCCACAGCTGTGGGAGGGAAGCCTGTTGGGATCTAAACAGTTAGGGTTTCAGCCTGATCCACTTATCATTCTCTCTTTCATTTTTCTATCATTAAATGCTTCTGATTAATGTTAAAATCGTTTAGATCATGAGGTTTCTGGTGCTTTCAAGCCCAATGAAAAAATAGAGCACAGAGAGCTGATATGGTTAAGATCTTGCATCAGAGTGTGAACGAGTCCTGTCAGGCACCAGTGGGCAGCCCTTGACATGACAGTTCTGCTCGTCAGCAATTCTTTGTCAACTCCTCAGTTAAGATGAATCTTCCTGGTTTCATCCAGTTGGGTTGGGAAATAGGAATTTACATGAGGAACCCTGAGCTCTGTGGCCGTTTCTCACACTACTGGCAAGTGGCAGCACTTCTATTAACCACCCAACTATTTTGAAGGGAGAAAAATGGAATATCTTGTAGAAAACCTGTTTAGCAGCTTGATGAAACCCTCACATGCCTCTACACTCGTTCCAGTTTCACTCCAGTGAGGGCCAAGGCCAACACCAGTGCTAGGTGGCTTTGTCATGGTCGGAGTATCAATCAAAACATGAGGTGTGTAATGCTGGTAACGTGACAGCAAATTAGGAAAAAAAGTGATCACATCACTTAAGAGAACAATTAGAACAATTAAATAAATAATCCATACAGCAAAACACGGTTTGGCAACACTTAAGAAGCTCTTGCACAAAGAGAACTCCCATCCCACTGGTGGTCTGGAGAGGTATATAAGGGTGCTCTGAACACTTGGGTTTCATCAGCGCCAGCTCTTCATCCACACTTCTCCACACCTGGTGAGTTGGATCTTCTTCCTTCTCTAGATGAACCATTGGGGTAGTTTTTTTCAGTCTTTGAGGACTTAGTCTTCTGCAGAAAGCTTGATGCTGAGCAGTGCCCTTTGCCTCTTGTCATATGTTTATTTTAACAATCATGTAACTGTGGTGGGTGAACTGTGAGCCTGGGTTTTCACAGGCACTTGGATCATCTCAGCATTGCCAGGTAGCTCCAGAACTGTGTGTTATAACCCAACACAATCTTGAGGATGAGGTACTTCCAAAGACACCAGGGGTTTGTTTTTGCTCTCCTTGCTAAGCAGCTTTTCTAGAGCAGCAGAAAGTACTTTGGGAAGTACCAGGAGTTGGTGCAGGTGTGTTGAGTGGAACGTGTGAGCAATAAGTGATAAACCTGAATCTTTCTAAACGTTCTTTTTCATGCTTTAGGAAGGCCAGAGCAAGTTTTTATGCCTCTGGCATTAGGGCATTGGACTTAAGCTTTATCTCCTACTGCAGGTTTCTCTCCATCACCCAAGATGTCAGGAGGACAGCTTCTGAGCAGTGGATGTTACTCACCCTGTGAGGTGACCTGCCCAGAGCCGTGTGTGAACGCCTGGAATGAGCCCTGTGTCACCTCCTGCGGGGACTCCCACGCCGTGGTCTACCCACCCCCCGTGGCCATCACCTTCCCGGGCCCCATCCTCAGCACCTGCCCTCAGGAGAGCTTTGTGGGCACTGTGTTCCCACAGCCCATTGGAGGGGGCTCAGGGGGCATGGGCTCTGGTGGATCAGGGGGCTCCTTTGGTTCTGGGGGCTCATATGGTGGGGGAGGTTCCATGGGAATGGGGGGTTCCTACGGCGGGGGTGGTTCCATGGGGATGGGGGGTTCCTATGGAGGGAGATCCATGGGAATGGGAGGATCATATGGTGGAGGCAGTTCGATGGGAATGGGGGGCTCATATGGTGGAGGCAGTTCCATGGGAATGGGGGGCTCATATGGCGGGGGCGGTTCCATGGGAATGGGGGGCTCATGTGGTGGTGGCAGCTCCTTTGGCTCTGGAGGCACCTACAGAGGCAGCAGGTCTTACGGGAGCTCCTACGGAGGCAGAAGATTTGGTTCCAGCTCCTATGGAGGGGGCTTTGGGGGCTCCTATGGAGGAGGCAGCTCCTCTGGGGGGGGCTTTGGGGGCTCCTGTGGAGGAGGCAGCTCCTATGGAGGGGGCTACTCTGGCTCCCGGAGGTTTGGGGGAGGAAGCTGTGGCTCTGGATCTTTCTGAAGAAGCACCAACCAGCTCCTGCTCCAGCCACCCTGGGCTGGGCCACCCTGGCAAGGGACACTGCCAGCTGGGGATGCCCAAGCCATGGACTTTGGTGGCACAGCTGGAGCTGCAGCACTTCCCACAGCCCTGAAAAACGTCCCTTCTGCCCCTCGTGCCTGAACCCACCACCTGTCTCCTCTGTCCCTGCCATTAAAGCTCTGCTGCTGCAACCAAACCTTCACCTCCTGTTTTCTTTGTCACCTTCTCACCTACAACCCACTTTGGTTATGAAACCCAGCACCATGAGGGCAGCTGAGAGCTGAAATCTTCCTGTCCTAAGTCTTTAGGAGCCCATCAGGTTCCTTTAGCTGCCAGCAGGAGTTTGGAGCAGTGGGAAAGGCTGCAGCCTGTGACACATTTTGGGATTAGTGCCACTCGGGTGGAATTCTGCTTCCCAACAATCTGATTTCCTGACCTCTGAGCTGCAGTAACAATTGCAAACCAATTATCTCATTGTTTTCAAATGGAGCTTGGAACTTCAGTCACAACAATGTGGTTCTCAGAGCTGCTGAGTTTCTTGTCTGCAATCATTAAATTAATCCCAGATTAAAATTTCTTAACCTTATAAGCATGGGAAACTTCAGCACTTGCTGAATAGTTTCAGTATCCTCTAAATTCTGCTTTATTTCTATCTCCAGAAAAGCTGCCAATTGACATTTTTATTATTGGAATTTTTACCTCAGATTTAGCAAAGAGATAAAAGTTAAAAGGGGGACCAGGAACCCCTGACAGGGACATGTTGTGTTGTGGCTCTGCTGATAGTTCTGTTCAGTTCCTTCTTCTTGATCTTCTGAACAGGAATGATTCTCAAGTTCAACATGTAGGTACACAAAAATCTATAAAAATCTTTGTTTCCTGATATTCCTCATGTGGCTTCCAAGAAACAACCAATGGAGCAGAGCCAGGTTTTAACACATCTTTAGCATTCACTGGTCTTCTCTTGGAGACTCAACCATGGGTCTCTTGGTGCTTCTACTCCCCCCAGTAGCTACGGAAGGCACCACCACCACCAGGTGGTAATTGTGGTTCCATGTCACTCAGCACTTGTGACAGTGTCTCTTGCACAGCCCTGTGACATGAAAGCACTTTGTGCTGTCACACAAACCCAGCCCTTCCATGGGGCCACAATCAAAGGACATTCAGGCATTTAGCACTTCAAGTTCAAGGTGACCAATCTCAGAAATCAAGTCAGGTGGCTGATTTTCTGTGGTGACTACTCACAATCCCCAGATAAACATAGTTTTAGAATAGTTTGCTGTCCTTAAAAACTCTTTATAAGGTGTTTAAATTGCCTAAACCTCACACAACTCCAGGGAACCATGATCATTCCTATAAATCGGTTTTAAATTAGATATAGTGACGGAATGGATGAATGAGCAGACTCCTCAGAAGAGAAGAGCTGGGCTATACCAGAGTATAAAATCAAATCCAAAATGTATGAATTTCCAGCCTTCAGCTGACCAGGTTTTGTCTCTTACACATTTTTTTCCCCCAACTTTTCCCCATCGACCAGGGAGAGGGAGTATGAAACAGCCTGATCTCTTCTGAAAAGGTCTTGTACTTGTGGCATCTTCCATCTCATCCCTCTTTGGACATGAAATGCAAAAGCTGCACTGATGAGAAATGATTTCTCCAGGGGTTGTCCATGGCAAGGGACTTCTCTTTGCTCTTTCTCTGGCACCATCGCCAAGTATTGAGACACCACTTCCAGAACCCTCCGTGCCCTACAGAGAAGCACCACTCAACTGGTTTCTGTGCTTCAATTTTGAATGCTTCAACCAACCCTCCTTCCACCACGCCTTTATTACTCAGCAATTACTATCAAATTATCATAAAAGCACTTAATTGTTGCTCACGGGCTGCATACCCAGCTCTAGGAAGTCTAAGGAGCTGGTGGAAAGGACAGGACCAAAACTCTTGTGGAGAAAGAAAAGCTGAACAAAATGTGATGCTGCAGAAGGATTTGAATGCAAAGAGGAAAGGAGATACACTGCAGAATGAGGTGGCACACGAGACACAGCAGATGCTTCCCCCAGGTCTGGGGAAGGGCAAAGCATTCAAAGAGTCCATTTGCAACCAGTTGTTCTTCTCCTGTCACAGTTCAATGGACAATCTCTGTGTCAGGCCTTGGAAATCATCCTTTGGTTCCTTACATTGACAGGATGAAAATAGGGCTTTAGCATCTTGAAGAAATCTTGAAGGAGCTGGGAATGTTTAGTTTGAGAAAGAGGGGGCTGAGGGGAGACCTCATCTACAACTACCTGAAAGGTCATTGTAGAGAGGTTGGTGCTGGTCTCTTCTCACAGGTAATTAGTGACAGAACAGGAGGGAAGGGCTTCAAGCTGCAACAGGGGAGGTTCAGACTGGACATTAGGAAACATTTTTTCACAGAAGAAGAGGTCAGACACTGGAACAGGCTGCCCAGGGAGGTGGTGGAGTCACCATCCCTGGATGTGTTTAAGGGTCGTTTGGATGTGGTGCTGGTGGAGATGGGTTAGGGGAGAACTTTGTAGAGCAGGGATGTTGGCTGGGCTTGGTGATTCCAAGGGGCTTTTCCAACCTGAATGGTTCTATGATCTTGAGGTGATGAACAGAAGCTGACATCAGTAATAGACAATGTGAAAATGCAAGAAAGAGGTGTGGGCCTGGGGTTTAGAGGCACTGAGCAAGGGTGGCTCCCCTTGATGGTGCAATGGGCTTTCACCATCCCTGAGAGCCAGCTCAGCTGTGGATCTGGGTCTGGCCTTTTCAGTCTCCTAAGCTGTCATGTGGGTATTTGAGCTGCCTTAGAATGAGTTCCCAAGGTAGGAGCCACAGCTGCTGCTTTAGAACCTCCCACTGCCTGAGGAGCCTTCAGACACAAAGGAGCCCCCAGATCCAAAGGAACCCCCCATCCCTGACATGCCTCCATACCCCAAGGAGCCCCCCATCCCATAGGAGTTCCCAGAGCTGCAAGGGCTCAAAGCACCACCAGGCTCAGGGAATGATAATCCCACGTAGCTGTTCTGAGGGCAGCTGCTGAGAACTGGGCCTGGGAAGGTGACCACAACCAGTGGAGCACACCCCAGGGCTGTGGAGCCTTCACAAGACACCACACAGGGCTTCAGGTTTCTGCTGTAGACACAGGGCTGGGTGCAGGTCACTTTGCAGAGAGGCAGGCAAGGGGGGTTGATGTTGTTGTGAATCGTTCTCAGGGTTTAAGGTAAAGCTGGGAAAGACAACGTGGAGTCAGGAAACCATCCCCGTCACGTGCCAATGGGTGCCCACCAGACACTGGACAGTCATGGGGTTAGGTAAGCAGATGAGACCCTTCTTCATGCTTCTTATTCCTCCCTCAAGTCCTCCTGTCCTCTGGTCCCTTTTCTACCTAGCTTCTTGCTCCTGTGGAGGACGACTAGGACTTTGTTCAGTAGGGTTTAGCTTTACCTTTGCACCTCAAGTGTTAAAAGACATAAGAACAAATAAGTAAATCTTCAAATTCTGTCTTATAATGTAGAATTGATTCTTACCACTGTCTACAAGTTACTTCTATGAAAAGTAAGATTTCACTGTGACGTAGAATCATGGAATGGTTTGAGTTGGAAGGGACCTTTATGATCATCTAGGTAAAACCCACCTGCCATGGGCAGGGACACCTCCCACCAGCCCAGGCTGCTCCAAGCCCCATCCAACCTGCCCTTCAACACCCCCAGGGATGGGGCAGCCACAGCTTCCCTGGGCAACCTGGCCCAGGCTCTCCCCACCCTCACCCTCCACAATTCCCTCCTCATCTCCAACCTCCAGCTCCCTCTCCCAGTTTCCATCCCTCCCCCTCATCCCATCCCTCCCTGCCCTTGTCCCAAGCCCCTCCCCAGCTTTCCTGGAGCCCCTTCAGGCACTGGAAGCTGCTCTAAGCTCTCCCTGGAGCCTTCTCTTCTCCAGGCTGAACACCCCACCTCTCCCAGCCTGTCCTCATAGCAGAGCTGCTCCAGCCTTGGATCATCTCTGTGGCCTCCTCTGGACTCCCTCCAGCAAGAGGCCCTCAGAAAGATCAGCTCTACAAATCTGCTTTCAGGACTGGTCTGACCCCAGTGTTCATCACCATGAGATAATTTTGAAGTTCCACCTCACTTCTGAGTTTGAGATCCACCTTGGAGCAAAAAGACCTGATGATCTTTGGGCATGCCCTTGTGGTGGCCCCACTGGCATCCTCAACACAAGGCTCTGAGCACAACAACCCAAAGGGAATTTGGATGTATACTTGGGTAAAATCACTCAGGGTTTAAAGGAGACGTCACGTGTCACTTCAATCCCATTTCTCTGTGTTTTTAAAGACTTTTTTCAAGGCCTTGTCCTGGCCTGTGTTCAAGAATAATTTGTAAGGCCTGATTCTGTCATGGTGCTGTATCATCTACTCAAAATAGATACAGGTGGGGTTGGATGTTTCCATTTGGGAGGTGTTCTACTCAGACCTAAGGCTGACAGACCAATTGTGGGGCTGACACTTCAGGAAGCCACTTTTCTGAAAGCCATGAAAGAAAAGTAAACAGAGACATCAGCTGCTCTTTCAGTTGGAACCAGAATGATGCCAAAAGGGTTTTTTCCAGCAAGTTGGAGACAAAAGGTGCCTCCTGGGTGTTGGGTGGGTGTCACTCAAAGTAGGTCTGTGCGTGGGCCATTAATTCCGAGTTGAAATGAAGACAATTAAAAGGCTTAGAAGTGTATCTTTTTCTTGGGAAGTGACAGGAATTCAGTGCCTAATGGGTGACCTCATCTCCTTCCTTTTGTCCAAGAAACTGTATAAAAGGGCAGAGAATGAAGGGACATTCTATTCTTCCAGCTCCACAGACTTATTCCCCCAAGACAACAGGGTAAGTCTAACTTCATTGTACTTCTTTGGAGCTATAGAATCCTGACAACTGATTTATTTTTTTTATCTTGCAAAATGCCAGCAATTTTAGAGAAGAGAAGAGTAGATTTAACAAGAGTAGCTGGGGGAAAGGGAAGGACAGAGCAAGGAAGATTCTGTTTCTTTCCTCTGGAGACTTTTTGAAGTTCCAGGCAAATCTTCCTCTGGGTCTGCTCTGAAAAGAGAATGAAAGGGACTTTTCTGAACAAGTGATTGTGTCATTATTGGGTAATTTAGTCCCAGAGAAAAGAGGACTAGTTTTTGAGAGATCCAGAAGAATAAGAGATGTGGATGGGACACAAAGGAAGAAGTGTGAAACCTTAACAGGGGTCAGTCAGGAACAGAAATAGCAGGCGAATTGGAGTCTGTGAGGGAGGGTTGAGCTGGCAGTGAGTGAGCTGCTGGAGGAGAAGAACAATGTGCACTTGGCTCATATTTGGGACCTGTGAGCATCTGACTGTGATGGTTTTCTGACTCCTTGTTGTCTTTCCCAGCTTCACCTCCCAAAGAATGATGCTGACCAAGGCTAGCTCCGAGTGCTTGCCCACCTGTGAGGTGAGGTGCACGCAGCCATGTGCCTACAGCAGAAGCCTTGAGCCCTGTGTGGCATCATGTGGTGACTCCAGAGCTGTGGTGTATGCCCCACCAGTTGTCCTCACCTTCCCAGGCCCAGTTCTCAGCAGCTGCTCTCAGGAGAGCATCGTGGGAACATCATTTCCACAGTCCTCTGGTGCTTTGACCTCGTTCAGCTCTGAGGAGTCCTATGGAATGGGGAGGCCCTTTGGTTGTGGGGGGATGTCAAAGATGGAAAGTTCCTTTGGATCTGGGGGCTCCTTTGGGTATGGATGTATATCAGGGGTGAAGAATTCCTTTGGATCTGGGGGTTCTTCTGGATTTAGGAGTTCCTTTGGGTACGGAGGCTCCTCAGGGATGGGGGGCTGCTCCACCAGGAGGTTCTACAGCAGCCGTGGCTCCCTCCTTGGAAACTGTGGCCCATTCTAAGGCAGCCCAAATACCCACATGACAGCTTAGGAGATGAAAATACCAGATCCACAGCTGGGCTGGCTCTCAGGGATGGTGAAAACCCATTGCACCCTCAAGGGGAGCCACCCTCGCTCTGTCCCTCTGAACCCTGGGCCCACACCTCGAACTTCCTCGTTAAGCCTCATCTTCTGTCAGCAGCAGTTTCATCTCATGGTTTCTCCTTAAATTGTTGTTAGTCTTGTGCTGTGGCCTTCCTGGTGGAGTGGAAATGCTTCTGAAGTTGCACGTGGGACTTTACTCCAAGGATTTCAGCTTTAGCTTGTGACGTGCAGGGCTTCTTATCATCAACACAGATAGTCTGGTTGCCTTTGGGCTACAGAATAAACCATGAATGACCTGCACCATTCTCTTCTGTAACACTGATTTCATACCATATTAAAATTTCTGTTAAATCATCTTAATACCTTTCTGGTTTTCCTTTTTGTCCATTCTGCTTTGCAAACTGGTTTTAGTCACATTTAAGGCAGCACAAGTCAAAATTTCATAGATTTCATAGCATTGCTAGGGTTGGAAGGGACCTTAAAAATCATCTAGATCCAACCCCCTGCACGGGCAGGGACACCTCCCACCAGCCCAGGCTGCTCCAAGCCCCATCCAACCTGCCCTTCAACACTGCCAGGGATGGGGCAGCCACAGCTTCCCTGGGCAACCTGGCCCAGGGTCTCAACACCCTCACAGGGAAGAATTTCTACACATTGTAGTGACAGAGCCTGGAAGGAGTAATTCCTGAGAACTCATTTAAGTGTGGGAACATTTTGGATAATGTGGTGATTGGACCTTCACTCAGCTCCATGCAGCTGCACTCGCACAGGACTGAGAGGATCCCAGGCAGTGATTTTGAGGCTGAGTCAGGAATGTCTGTGCAAACTGCCCTCCATGTGATCTCAGTGAAGGTGATTCCTCACAATTTACAAAGGAGAGTTACACCCCCACACAGTTCTTACTCAATAAGAATGGAACATTGAGTAATGAGGGCATAAATTGCTGGGGCATCACTGCCAGAACCTCCTCTGAGGTGCACTAGAGCAAGGTCAGAAGCTCCTGAACTGAAACAAAAATAGGAATCACAACAGCTACCTCACCCCTCCAGTGCTGTGGGACCCTGGTGTCCCCACACACATCTCTGCATGACTTCAGGCAGCTGGGAATACCAGTTCTGCACTAGGAGAAAGGATTTATAGTGAAGTCAAAGCAATCCTGCTTTTAAAACTTTTTACAAAGGCTTGTAGAGGGAGGATGAGGGGGGATGGATTAAAACTGGAAGAAAGAGACTGAGTTCAGACATGAGGAGGGAATTCCCTGTGAGGGTGGGGAGACCCTGGAACAGGTTGCCCAGGGAAGCTGTGGCTGCCCCATCCCTGGCAGTGTTGAAGGGCAGGTTGGATGGGGCTTGGAGCAGCCTGGGCTGGTGGGAGGTGTCCCTGCCCATGCAGGGGGTTGGATCTAGATGGTCTTGAAAGTCCCTCCAACCCATCCCATGATTATCTGAATAAATATATTATTACTTAGGTCAGTGGATTATGATGGGACTAGGAGGACATCAATACATCAATGGGCTTCTCATGTGGTGATGTCACTACCAGTGGGTGATGTAATTCAGGCAATATTCAGTTCATGTTCCAGGGCAGCACATCGAATGCATAAGCCTACAAGATGAGTAGAGCTACTTGAGTATTTCCTGTAACATTTCCTGGCTGAAATACCTGTTTCATCCAAAAGCTCCCAGGCTTATCATCTTACAGAAAGCTGTAAAAGATGTAAATGGGAAAAAAAAAATTAAACCAGATGCCAAGTTGTGGTGGAAGAATCTGTGTCTCAGGCATTTGGAGTTACCATTGTGATCCTGAATTCTGAGAGAGCACAAGGGCCTCTTGTGTGGCTGTTGCCTGAGGGATCTCACAGCGATGCTTAACGAGCTCAAATCACTCAATGTCTAAATGCTTCAATTAAGTTAACAAACCACAAGGATTAAGACAATCAAAGGAAGGAAATGAGTGTTGTGCTTGGCAGGGCAGCCCTGGCTCAGCCCACGGGCCCTCTCGTGTCGCGCCCTCTCGTGTCACGAGCAGCAGAACCATCCAAGTGGCTTCTAAGGAAAAAAAACCTGAGGCAGCTGCTGGGGTGAAGTTCTAGGCTGACTTCAAGGCATGTGCAAGGTGCAAGACTTGTAGTCCAGTTCCCAACTGGATATTGAGAACTTCACATTTCTTTTGGCCCTGCCTGCCTACAACCCTCAGATCTGGGCTGGCCCAGTTCCCTTCACAGTCTGTAATCGGATAAAATATTTTACCAGCAAGACCAGATAAATCAGAGCAAAACTTTGCCTTCTGCTCATGTCAGGACATGTGGAGTCTTTGCAGCCTCCACTGGTTGTTAAAACGGTTTCCTCAGGGATATTTAAGAGGTGACTGGTAATGACCCAGAGTAACAGACCTACCACCAAAGTTCCCTTGGTTTTGAGCAGGAGCTGTACCAGACCTCCCCCAGAAGGTCTTCTAGCCTAAGTTACTCTATGATTCTGTTCTAAGGGTGTACATCAGAAAGGGGAAAAAATACTGAAGTATTTCTGAAAAAATCTATTGGCCATACAGGGGAATGAATTCTGCTCTGATGATGGTCACAGAATCATGGAATGGTTTGGGTTGGAAGGGACCTTAAAGGTAATCTAGATCCAACACCCCTGTGTGGGCAGGGACACCTCCCACCAGACCAGTTTGCTCTGAGTTCCATCCAACCTGCCCTTGGACACTTCTAGGGATGGGGCAGCCACAGCTTCCCTGGGCAACCTTGGACAGTGTCTCACCACAGCTACATTAAAGAATTTCCTGCTGATATCTAATCTAAATCTCCCCTCTTTCAGTTCTAATCTCTTCCCCTTGTCCTCTTGCTACAAGCCCTTGTCCAAGGTCTTTCCCCAGCTTTTCTGAAGCCCCTTCAGGCACTGGAAGGTGCTCTAAGGTCTCCCTGGAGCCTTCTCTTCTCCAGGCTGAACACCCCAACTCTCCCAGCCTGGCTCCAGAGCAGAGCTGCTCCAGCCCTTGGATCATATTTCTGGCCTCTTCTGGACTCTCCAGGAGCTCCATGTCCTTATGTTGGGGGCTCCAGAATTGGACACAGTTGTCCAGATGGGGAGACCAGAGGGGGACCATCCCCTCCCTTGACCTGCTGGCCACGCTGCTTTGATGCAGCCCAGGACACGAGTGGCTTTTCTTTAATTATTAATGCCTAAGAATTGATCCACAAAGTGAACTTCTTTCAAACTGGTTTGTAACCAAGAAATCACAACCAACTGAGAGGCAGAAGACAGAGTTTTGATGCGACAGGGCTTTAATACAAAGAAGAAGTGGAACATATTCTTGCAAAGTGAGGCAATGCAGAGACAAAGAATGTCATTTCCATTCCAACAAGGACTACAGAGATCAGTTGTTCTGAGGAGTACAGGGCTCGCAAGATGTTCTTCTTTCAGCTGGACACTTTCAAGCTCAAGTCCCATTCCTTGTTTTAGTCTCTTCAGGTTCAGAAAGAACAAAATATAACATGCACAGATGGCAAGGTGAGGCAACATTGGCATGCTAAAGCCTTAGACAATACACAGTGTAAAGAGATTCCAAGCAACTCCAGCTCTTGCTGGAGCAGAGACTGGTTGCCATGTCTGATTTCCAGGTCTATGTGTCAGTTACCAGTTTGTATCTTATGCTTCTTTCAGTCACGACTCTTAAAGGCCTAAATTTCCCCATAGTTCCCGTAGCGATACCGATAGTACCCGCTGGAAAAGGGCAAATAGTTTCTACCCGTTCCTGCGAGCAATGAGTTTCGGTACAAGTTTCTCCAGCGGTAGATTCCACCACCACAGGAGCTCCCCCCACCAAGGGAGCCCCCTCCCATGCCCGAACAACGGGAACCCATCCCAGAGGACATACTTCCACCACAGGAACCACCAGAGCTCATTCCTCCTCCTCCTCCTCCGGAGCCCATTCCTCCACATACAGAGCCCATTCCTCCACCCCCAGAACCCATTCCTCCACCTCCAGAGCCCATTCCTCCTCCTCCAGAACCCATTCCCATTCCTCCACCTCCAGAGCCCATTCCTCCTCCTCCAGAACCCATTCCCATTCCTCCACCTCCAGAGCCCATTCCTCCTCCTCCAGAACCCATTCCCATTCCTCCACCTCCAGAGCCCATTCCTCCTCCTCTGGAGCCCATTCCTCCACCTCCAGAACCCATTCCCATTCCTCCACCTCCAGAGCCCATTCCTCCTCCTCCAGAGCCCATTCCTCCACCTCCTCCAGAGCCTATGGAATGAAGAGGATTGCCACTATACACTTCACTATACTGAGGGCATGAGGCCATAATGGGTCCTGGGAAAGTCAGGCACACGGGTGGTGGGTACACGATTGCAGTTGATTCTGGGCATGACCTGATACATAGTTCATTTGTAGCGTAGGTAGGGGGATAAGAGCAGCCGCTGTCACATGGTTGAGAACAGGAGGCATTAAGCAGTGGTCCATACAAAGACATCTTTCCAGAAGGCAAGTCAACCTGAAAGGCAGAGAGTGCACCAGCCTGGTGAAGCTACAGCCAGAGGAGGGAAAGAACAAGCTGTGTTATAGCAACAGGGGTTGAGAGGATGCGTCCAATGACATCCATCTGAGCAGCTGCAGACTCGCGTGGCTGAGTGTAAAAGTCAGTCACTAAAAAGAATTAAATGCTAAAAAATCATCACCATTTCTAAGGCACAATCCATCCTACTCTAAAGTAGACTCGGTGCATTACAGAGCTCACTGAGTTGGTGAGATGGATTGTTGGGAAGAGGCTTCTAAGTCTACTCCCCCTCCTCTCCAGTGCTCCGTTGCCCCATAGTCTATTCCCAAAATGAGTCCTGGGAAGAATACCTCATTCCTTTCCCCACACCATTGCCTTTGCTGTGCTTTTTATCTGGGGTTCAGTCCCATCCAGACAACATTTTCAGAGTATCCTGTCTCCACAGAGAGATGTTCATCTCTGAGGAACTGACATTTTAAAAATTATTAATCATTTCCCCCCACACACACACAAATGGTGATGCCTGAATCCACCCCACAGGCAAGTTACAGTCTCCAGGTAAAATGATTTGAGACAATTAAGTCCTACTCTGAAACAAGGCAGGAGATACAATGTCATATTAATTCTCCTGTAAAACCACAGCTATAATTATGAGCTGATTCAGTTAAATCTGACTTACCCAGTCACCAAGAATAAGTCAGCAGAGGCAGCTCCAGAGCCCGGAGTGACGAGCACTTTTATAGGCTGTCTTAGAGAATAGAAATTGGGAGATTCTTTTACGCAACCATCCTCTACATCTTGTGAAACAATGTTTTCCCCTGCTGCTGCCTTCCTTTGTTGCAACTGTTTTGATAACAGGCTGTGATCAGGAGATAATTTGCAGGCCCACAGAGCGTGAGGCGCTCGTTTCACCCACCCTGGCGCTTTGCTGGAAATCTCACAATAAATGAAATTTGGTTTTCCCTTCAATACTTAAAATTGCTTTTGAAGGTGGCTCAGAGGTGGGGAAACTACATCTTGGTAGGAAGCACATGCTTCAGATTTGTCATCTCAGTGATAAGAATCAGTGACCTTCTGCATTTTTTCCTCTTCAAAGGTAGGGAATCATTTTATATTAAATAGTCAGGAGTGTCCATGACCAGTGAGGCCATTCCAGGGGCTTTGGGACTGGAGTGTATGGCTTGGGACTGCCCTTTGGAGAGATGTTCTCCTACATGAGAAGGTAAGAGATATCCAAGCAGTTCCTGAACTCTCCTGTGAGCACCAGGATCAGGCATAATAACCCAATCAGAAATTCAGCTCAAGAGAGGCATCCGACCAAGCTTTTACATTTGTCTCCTTCGAGTTGCCTTCAGATTAAAAACCAAAAAATACTAATAACTATGAATAAATGGAATTTTCCTTTCTGATTATGCTTGTTGGAGGCCAATCCAAGGAGAGGAACAATATCCATCACCTGTGGGACTAGAGGAACCAGAGGAAACATGACCTGAAGTACAGGTCCATAACCTCAGTTTGAATAAATACATAAGGTTCCTCACATTCCAAACTGTGATTCACAGAAGCACATTCACAGTAAAAAAATTACTCCTAGCCAGGATATTGTGGAAAATTATTTAAACTAAAGCCAAAAACAAAACCAAACACAAACCAGATTGTTTTATTTACACTTCAGGGCCATGAAATAAATAGAATGACCAGAGGAATGTGTGCAGTTAATAGAGATATGGCAGAACAACATGACTCACATAATTTGTGGGAAGGAGAAGCCAATAATTACAGGTGAAGCAATTAAAGGATTTACCAAACCAAATCTTTTACAAAATGTTAATAAAGGCCTTACTGTTTTTTAGGGGTTTCCAATGTAGAAGAAACCTGTGCAAAACACAGCTTCTTAACACAGAGAATGTAAAAAATCCCCTGATCACCCCCATGGCTCATGTTTTGTGACTGATGCTTTTCCCTGGCAGCCTTGAGGGAAATTCATGTTTTACACAAGGTAGAAGCTGTAAGAGCAGACAGAGCAGTTCGTGCTCAAGCTGCAGTTAGTCCTCATGCTCTGCAGGTGTCCTTGTTAAAAATATTGGTTACAAAATAGAAAAAGAAGCAACTGGCAGTAGTGCAACATCTCTTTTCACATCATCTGAACCTCAGCTGCCTCACAGCTACCGACTCTTTTAAAGATGGAGAAATAGGTACCCTCCCTCACCTGGTGAGAGCTACATACATCTGAAAACATGAAGAAAAACACACAGAATCATAGCAACATAGAATGGTGAAGGTTGGAAGGGATATTAAACATCATCATTCCCTGCTATGAGCAGGGACACCTCCCACCAGCCCAGGTTGCTCCAAGCCCCATCCAACCTGCCCTTCAACACTGCCAGGGATGGGGCAGCCACAGTTTCTCTGGGAAACCTTTTTCAGGGTCTCACCACCCTCATAGCAAAGAATTTCTTCCCAAGATCACATCTCAATCTCCCCTTTTCCAGTTTTCATCCCTCCCCCTCATCCCATCCCTCCCTGCCCTTGTCCCAAGTCCCTCCCCAGCTTTCCTGGAGCCCCTTCAGGCACTGGAAGCTGCTCTAAGGTCTCCCTGGAGGCTTCTCTTCTCCAGGCTTTCCCAGCCTGTCTCCAGAGCAGAGCTGTTCCAGCCCAAGGATCATCTTTGTGGCCTCCTCTGGATCCTTCCTCAGGGCTTTTGCATTTTCCTTTAATGAATTTGTTGCTTCACAGAACAACAAACTTCTCTAAACCAGTGGTGTGTCCTAGAGGAGGAATCCCAGGCCTGGTGCTTTAGATTGAAACTCTCCACACATAAAACAACCATGAAAGATGCCTCATCTCATTTTTTCCTTGCATGTTGCTGTTGTTGTTTTTGGTTTTATTGCTGTTTGGTTTTAGAAACCCCAGCACTGTGCTCTGATCCTTGCAGAGCTGCTTTGCATGCTGAGATCAAATCTTCAAGACGAAGCCGCTTTAATTGCTGTTGCTCTCACATGGGCCATGCTATAATTTTCTAAATTGGTCTGAAAGCTCCCTTGTCTGAGAGGAAATAGCCTATATGATTATCCCAGATTGTAGCAAAACATGGTCCTTAATCTTCATTTTTTTTCCTGCAGATTTTATCACAGCAATTCCAGGCAGAGAGTGTTTGTCAAGGAAGAACAAACAACCTCATCCAGCAAAAGAAATAGGTTAAAATATGGAAATTACTGGGCAGAATTCCAGGCTGCATTGGGTCCTGGAAATCCACCTTTTGGCACAGGTTTCCAGTGTGGTCTGAGCTGTCACGTGGAGATCTATGTCCAAAACTCCTCAGACTAGAAGGGTCAATACTCCCGAGTGCTTTTTCATTGTTTAATTGCAAGAGAAGAGATTAAATCAGGAGCTAAAGGACTGGGTCACCTCTGCCTGCTCTTTCATTACCTGTATATTCAGTCACAGTGCTCAGACCATGGCAGTAGCCCAGGTTTGTAATTTTAGGTTCCTTGTGAGTTGTACATTACCCTGACTTGATTCCCTTTGTTCACCCCTATTAAAAAAATAATAGAGAAACCTTTTTCCCCTCGTTGCCACCATAGTCCTCTGCCTGTGTTTAGAGCTGTTGGAGATGATGTCCTCAGACTGAGCTTTCACAAGTACAGGAGACCTTGTGGCTGGGCTGAAGAGAGCACAGGACAGCAGAAAAGAAGAGTAAATTGGTGATAGAACTTGTTGGTTTTGAGAAAAATGGTGTTTCCACCATTGTTGTGGAACCCGAGTCAAACAGTGACACCACCAGCTCTGTCTTACTTCTAAAAATCACATCTGCCTTCCCTTTCTCAGACTTTATTTTTATAATGACCTTCTCAGTAATCTTTTATTACAACCCAAGCCCCCCTGCTTGCTTGTTCTGTCAGTCACTCGGCTGGGTTTGGTTGTGAAACTCTGTGGTTGCCACAGGAGAAAGGAGGACCTAGGGGTCAGATTCAGCTCCAGATTGAGCCAGATGCACTTGGGTGCCTGAAAATGCTTCTCTAGGTTTCTCCGCCAATCAGCAGCCACATCTGGAGGAGCCTGGAGGTCTGTCCGTGTGTTCACCCTTCCACAAGCACTTTCATCAAGTGGGCAGCTCTGCCACCTCTTTGAAGTCCTGTCTCACTGTCCTTTGAGGGCACTGGAAGTTTGGAAACTTCCTCAAGTTAAACACAAGGAAAAACCTCTTTCCTGTGAGAGTAACAAAGCCCTGGGACAGGCTGCCCAGAAAAGTGGTGGAGTCTCCTCCTCTGGAGACATTCCTGGACATGTTCCTGTGGGATCTGCTCTAGGGGATCCTGCTCTAGCAGGGGGTGGGACTAGATGATCTCCTGAGGTTCCTTCCAACCCCCACCACTCTGTGACCCACTGGAATGGAGACCCTGTGTTCAGCCACCACTGCCTGTCCCAGTTTCCACTGGCACTAAGGTGGCTTCCTTCTCTTCTCTGCCTTTCCCACATTCACTTGATCCTCTTTCAGCAAAATTCAGCCTGATCCCAAGGGGAATTCATAAGCAGTGACCTCAGCTTACCAGTTGCATCCTGAATACCTGGTCTCTCTCACCTTTAGGTATTTAATGGTAACATTAGATGGGTTTCCTTTCTTTTGGGTACCTTTGGTTGTGTTTTCTAGCTCCAGTGCAACAAAAGGTGGTGATTAAATAATGATACACACAAATAATTCGGAAGCTGAAGAATTCTTCCCCACCACTAAATGAGATTTGCTCCCAGCTGGGGAATGATTATCCTACTGCAATCTCACCAGGCATCTTTCATCATCAAAACGAAGCAGAACTAATGGTGTTTAATAAACGAGTGCTGCTCTGCTCCAGCAAACCTGAGGGGATGGGAAATTGCAGCCCAAGGTGTAACTGCAGCTTGTGTGTCTGTGTACGACTGAGTTTTGTATCAACACGGGCACCTCTCAGGCTCACACAACATCCTCACCACCCAAGCATGTTCTCCAGGTCAAAGCCAACTTGCTTGAGCAGAAGCTGGAGGATTCCGAGGGCTCCCAGGTCATCTGAAGTCCCCTGGTGTGAAAGGAGCTGATGTAGCAGCTTTGACCTTCCATTACATGAAGGGGGTCCAGGAAAGCTGGGGAGGGTCTGTTTGCAAGTGAAAGGATGAGGGACCATGGCCTGAAATGAGAGCAGGGGAGGTTCAGGTTGGATATCAGGGGGAAGTTCTGTACTCTGAGGGTGGTGAAGCACTGGAACAGGTGGCCCAAAGAGGTGGTGGAGGCCCCATCCCTGGAGAAATTCAAGATCAGGCTTGACAGGACTCTGAGCAACCTGATCTAGTGAAGAAGGTCCCTGTGCACTGCAGGAGGCGGGAGGAGGGGAGGCTAGACTAGATGACCTTTAAAGGTCCCCTCCAACCCCACACATGATTCTCTGAATCTCTAATTGATAAGGCTGCTGGTTTGGCCATCAATCAGCCCAACCCTGCCCTGCCCACCTCACCCCACCCCATAAGAGCCAGGCTCTGAGGAACAGGCTTGGACCTTCTTCTCTGTGTCTAGGCTGCAGCAGAGAGGTGAAGGACCTCAGTGTGAAGCAAGAGGCTTGTAGAGGTGAGGAGAACATGGTGATGTGCACTCACTGCAGGGGTTATTGTGTCTCCAAAGGCAGCCTGGGACAGAACTTTTGTCCCATGGCAAAGGAGGGGGAAGTGCTGTGGGGCTACCTGGGCCTTCTTAAGATGGAAGTATGGTAGAGATGTCTATGGATTTGTTTCTTAGCAAGCTGGGTGCTCACAAGCTCAAGTTTGGGGGTATTTAGAGCGGGGTGCCTTGGAAGTTCCACCTTTGCAAATAATCCACTTTTAATACTTTGTTAAGTGCTCGTGGTATGTGCTGATACTGCCAGAGTGAATCCCTGTTCCTGTGTTACCTCCCAGAGGTGTGGTGCCAACATCCAATTAATTATTTTATTCCTTCTAAAGCTGTTAATTAAATCTTCATTACCTAATTAACCTCGCTGATCTCAGCAAGAAAAACTGGCAGCTGCCAGTTCCTGCAAGGCCATTAAAATAAAAGAGGGTGATTTGATGATAGAAAACCTTGCTAAATGAATTTCTAGTTGGGCAGAGAGACAGGGAAGGCTCTGCTCATAAAAGGACAAACAGAGCTCTGCTATCCAGAGGAAATACCTGAGTTATGGTGCCAGCTCCTCTTCTGCTGCAAATATTTGAATGGCACTGCTTCTTCTAGCTCAGCTCAAGGGGGCTAGAACTTGAACTTGAGTAGAAAGCTGCCCCAAAGGCTTCTGCACTCCTGCCGTGCTCCTGAACATCTTTAAAAGGGATTTTAACAGTAAAAACTGCCCTGCACCATCATCTTTTCTGAGTAGGCCAGATAAGCTTCATCCTGCACGTTCTTCTCTTCCTGTCCCATGCCTTAGTCTTCCTGTCCTGTGCCTTAGTCTCCTTGCCCCCGTCATAAATTTGCCTACTGTGCAATATTGTAATGATAATGACAGGTTATAAGCAATAAAAACTAATAATAAATAGGTGTGTCAAAGTCTTAGATCCACCCTTACGTGCAGAGAGTCCTTAGACAGGTTAAGTGACTTTTGGGCATCAGTTATCCTCTAATAAGATGGTAATTGTGCCATGTGAGGAGAGAGAAGGTTTGGGAGAAGATGGTGTAGGACATTGTGACAGTGGAAGGTGGCATCCTTGATGATGACTGAAGCAGCAGGAGAAGGAAGAGGAACAGCTGGGCTTCCACAGGGGTGGAAAGCATCAAAACAAGCAGAGAAAGAGAAACAGGTGAAATGTAGTTCTGGGAGGTAGTTAAATTTCTGGCAAAGGAGAGGAGACCAAAAGTGAAGGTCAAATTGGCAGAAAAAAATAAATAAATCAGTATTTTCAGCAATACTGGGGGTTTTGCAAGGCTGTGAATTAAAATGTCTTGAGATGGGGCTTAGGCAGATCAGGAGAGAAAACAGTTTTTTGTGTCATTGCACATTGAGGGACCTGAGTGACACCTGCATGTCAGGCAGCAGAGCACAGTGCTGCACAGGGTGGATGGTCATGGAATGGTTTGGCTTGAAAGGGACCCTAAAGATCATCTAGATCCAACCCCCTGCATGGGCAGGGACACCTCCCACCAGCCCAGGCTGCTCCAAGCCCCATCCAACCTGCCCTTCAACACTGCCAGGGATGGGGCAGCCACAGCTTCCCTGGGCAACCTGGCCCAGGCTCTCCCCACCCTCACACTCCACAATTCCCTCCTCATCTCCAACCTCCAGCTCTCTCTCCCAGTTTTCATCCCTCCCCCTCATCCCACCCCTCCCTGCCCTTGTCCCAAGCCCCTCCCCAGCTTTCCTGGAGCCCCTTCAGGCCCTGGAAGCTGTTCTAAGGTCTCCCCTGAGCCTTCTCTGGTCTCCCCTGAGCCTTCTCTATCCACAAATATCTTCAAAGAGGATCAGGCTTGAAGTTCCTAGGCTGGAAGGTTGGTGGCTCTTCCCTAAATAGCTTCAGCAATGATCTTGGAGGAGAGCCTACCTTGTGCAGGCTGCTTCTTTCTCAAGAACCATGTCAGAGGTTTTCAGGCATGTAAATTTTTTATTTTATTTTTTAAGGAATAATTTGCAAGGTGTAGCTAGATTGTTGTTAAACTCTTGGAACTGCTGGACTGAATGGGGTGGAGATCTCATCTCTGATGGTACCTCACAGGAGTCTTCAGTATCTGAAGGGGCTACAGGAAAGCTACAGAGGAACTTTTGACAAGGGTTTGTAGTGACAGGACTAGGGGTAGAGGTTTTAAGCTGGAAGAGGGAGATTGAGGTTGGACATTAAGAAGAAAATCTTTAGTATGAGGGTGGTGAGACACTGGAACATGTTGCCCAGGAAGGTCGTGGAAGCCCCATCTCTGGAAATGTCCAAGGGCAGGTTGGATGGGGCTTGGAGCAACCTGGGCTGCTGGGAGGTGTCCCTGCCCATGCATGGTGTGGAACTGGATCATCTTTAAGGTCCCTCCGACCCAAACCATTTCATGATTCTATGAGATAATAAGTCAAGAGCTGGGTTTTTGGGCTGGATGCTCCTGAGAGCTCCACCCTGCCCATGACCCCATGACCAAATTTTTCACAACATTTTTTTTTACATGGATCAGGCAACCAACAGAGCTTCTGTCTCTGCCCTTCCTCCCTGCTTATCTGAGGTGTGACACCCAGACACAGCTCACAAGCTGATCCTCCAAGGTACAGGAATGATTTCTTCATATTGGATGGGTAAAGTAGGGCACCTCCTAATGTCTGCAAGATAAACAAGCAGATTTAGAGGAGTTTGCATCTTCTAAAGGGAAAAGCTTAAGTATCTCTACATGAAATACTGGAAGGGTTCACTTTAGAAAGGGCAGGTTTCTGGGAGAGGTTGGGAACATGCATGGCTGCTCATTTCCCAGGCACATGTCCTGGTGAGCTGGCTGAGCCAACAGCAGATGACAGCAAAGGTGACTGACACCCTGTGGGCTGCAGCAGATGCATGGACAAACTTCTCAGAGGCTGGAATCTTCCCCAGGGAGCCAGGGTAGGGGAAGCAGGGACCCAGGCTGCTTGGCCTGTTGTCATGAGATGTGTCACCACAGTGGACAGGCAGCCTGCAATCCCTTTTCTCTTTGAAGAAGTAGCTGAGAAAGCAGCTGCAGCTGGATGGGGCTGCAAGGGCTGGTTGCAGAACAGGGGGCACATCCTGATGTTTGTGGGCATCTGCTTCCACAGGGGAGGGCAAACTCTGACATTGCAGCTCTTACCAGCCAGCTGGGGAAGGAGAGTTCAGCCTGCTGCACGTCTCAGTTTAGGGGCAACTTCACCTATGAATTTTGTTTCACTTCTGTTCATAGAATCATGGGATGGTTTGGGTTGGGAGGGACCTTTAAGATCATCTAGATCCAACCCCCTGCATGGGCAGGGACACCTCCCACCAGCCCAGGCTGCTCCAAGCCCCATCCAACCTGCCCTTCAACACTGCCAGGGATGGGGCAGCCACAGCTTCCCTGGGCAACCTGGCCTGAGGTCTCACCACCCTCACAGGGAAGAATATCCTGCTCATGTCCAAATTAAATCTCCCCTGGGCTTGCAGAGCCTGGCAGAGGTGCCCAATCCTAAGTGCACTAATGTTTGCAGTTAAAATGTATGGAAAGGGTAGATGGGGCTCTGAGAAACCTGGTCTAGTGGGAGGTATCTCTGCCCTTGCAGGGGGCTTGGAACTAGATGATCTTTAAGGTTCCTTTCCAACCCAAACCATTCCATGGTTCTGTGAAATCTTCAGAGGAATAGAAGCTTAGAATCTGATGGAAGGCAGAGAGGGGAGAGGCCTGAGTGTTTTTCTTGGACCAAGGTAAATAATCAGGAAAGTTTCTCGAGGTGTCATTCCTTTTCATCTGCTCATTGCTTTTCAGCTGACACATCAAGCCACCAGCTCCCTCAAACCACAAATTGTATTTAACAGGATGAGGAAACAAGTGAAAGCTGTGAGAAGAAAGTGAAAAGGCAAGTGTCTCCTGCAAAGGCAGCTGAACAGGCCTGGGGAGTGCAAGGGGGAGCTGATTGTTTTCTCACTTCATGGGTGAGCAGGACTGCTGGGTTGGGATTTGATGTTTACCACCTAAATGTCATCAGCAGGTGCCTGAAAATCAGGAGTGGGAGAGAAAGAAAACAAGAAACCCACCAGGATAATGCAGAATGATTTTAATGGGAAGGGAAAGGACAGAACTCAAGGCTGCTGGGATAATTAAGAGCATAAAGGGCACAGTTCCAGAAGAAGATTCTGTCACTCATTTACTGCATTGACTCTACATGCAAGAAATAGATTTAATCAAATATTTTTCCCCTGTTCTTCAGTAAAATTAAATATCAAGAGAGGCTCCATTTCTTCCCCCCACCCTGATTCTTTCCTGCAATGAAGCTGAAAGACAGAAACAAATGCCATGATTGTGTGTGTTTATCAAAAGTGAATTTCCTGCTGATTAATCCTCTTAAATGCTCCAACCAGGCTAATTAGGTCAGGCAGTGAAAGGGTTTGTCATGTCTCAGCTGACCACCCTTGTGGTGTTCTTGAGACAGGTGCTGCCTTCATCCTTCTGGAAAAAAAAACCCAAAATGTTCCTGAGAACTGGATGCAGTGTGTTACAAAGGTTGGGTTAACAGAAAGTGGGACAGGGGCATTTTATTCTTCTCATCACCTCCCTGATGCACGAGGGAAAAACTGGGAACTGAAGGGCAAGCAAAAATGGAAGGAGACACAGGTAGCTCTGCTTGAGAGAGGCAGGAAGAGGCCTTTGGAGGAGGCCATTTGGCTTGGTGTGATGATGTTAAACTTCTGAGTTGTCTTCATCTTCATTTGCTGTATCTGTAGTTTCAGTTTCTGGCTTCTCCTCCCCTGGACCATGCTCTTCCTTCTTGCCCTCGGATGGTTGGTAGCACCTGTAGCTGGGTCTGTTGCAGGGGTGGATCCACTGGGAGGAGAACACGTAGGAGCAGCGTCGTGTGTGCTGAGGGGTGTAATTTGGGAGGAACCTCTCTGCAGGTGGCTCTGAGCACAGGACTTCTGCTCTCTGAGATGTCCCTGGGGCTGGGCCACATTCCCCTGGGGCTGGAGAACCTTCCACTATTGTCTTCTGTGGGCACGTGCTGAGGATTGGGCCTGGGAACGTCAGGAGAACTGGAGGGGGGAAGATGATGATTCTGGAGGTGGGACAGGACACGACACAGGGCTCGTTGCAGCTGGTAGCAAGAGGCTGTGGGCACTGCTCTTGGCATGAGTAGAAACTCTGTCCTGCATCCTGTTCCTCCCCGAAGGACATCTGGGAGAACTGGTGGTGAACCTGCAGCACATAGAGGAGACCACAGGATGTTTCTCCAAGCCACCGTAACCCACACCCTGCCCCTTGCCTCACCAGGCCCTGCACCTCTTGAGGGACTCCTGCACCTCTTGAGGGACTCCTGCACCTCTTGAGGGACTCCTGCACCTCTGCTCCTCGCAGGGAGGGTGAGGGCCACAGCCTGGAATACGCTGTGGTGGAGAAGAAGCTGAAGATGGGCAGGAGGGCGTTTCAGGTACTTTAGTGCTAGGGGCAGTGCAGGTCATGCAGGAGCTGTAGCAGAGGCGGCAGGAGCCTGTGATCTCAGGGAATGAAGCTCAGAGGTCAGTACAGGCTTGTCCTCTTGCTCTACTCACCCCATCCCCATCACCCTGAGTCCTTCTCATCCTCCTCAAAAGGACCTGTGGGCATCTGGGTTTAACCAACCTCGAGCCCTTGCTCCCCTCTGCCCCTCACATGCCCCTTCTCCCTCTCCCAGTTACAGATCCCAGAATCGTTCTGGTTGGATTAAGATCATCAAGTCCAACCATAAGGTAACCCTACCAACCATTAACCCAACGCTACCAGATCCTGTGTAGGCAGCCACCAAGGACAACTGGAGATGCACTGGAGCTACTGGTACCACAAGGTCACTGGTCATACAGGAACAGGTGTTTTATATCCCTGCACTGGGGAATGTCCTAGTCTGGGGTGGTTTCTTTGTCTCAGTGACAGAGCACACCCAGCCCTTGGTGGGATGACCACCTGGGACAGGGTTCCTGTGTCCCTGCTGGGTTTGTGCTGGATCAGTGCAAAGCTGCAGAAGCTCTGTCCTGAGAGGCTTGAGTCCACATCAGACTGGGAGGAAACCACCATATCCCATCTGTGCAAGCTGGAAACTGCTGTGCAGGAGGTGGAAGGGCCTGGTTTTGGTGCTGTTCTCTGTGATGTCCTCCTGCTCCTAGGAAAATCCTGTCTCCTGGTTCCTCCAGATGGTTTGCAGAGACCATCCATGGCAAAACCAAGAGCTTCCTAGAGATTTTTGGTGCTTACCTTTTTGCTTAGACCCTGAATCCATCTTTTAGGTCAGTCAACTGGAACTAATAAGAAAAGTAGATGGTGGGATTTACCTGTCAAATTAAAACCCGTGGGATGTGAACAATTGACTGTGAAGCTGCCACTTTATTTCTGGCCCTGGAGAAAAACAGACACTCCAGCCAAGCTGGTTCAGAGGTAGGTGCTGAAAGAAGTCATGTGAAATGCCTGTTTCTGTCCCCCAGTTAGGATGGGCAGGTGAAGGGGGATCCCATTCCATAGCTCGTCTGGCTTCTCCTGTCTATCAATGCTCAGCAGCAGATAGAAAAACCCTGAAGTCATTGAAATAATTGCCCTGCAGAGTTTTTTGCTTCCTAATGGTGTTGTGACAAAGGTGGCTTTGACCCAAAGAGGGTCCAGCCAGGAGAAGACCTGCATGAATTCCCAGTTAAGAACTGGGGAGATATCACTTCTTAATGAAACGAGCTGTTTTCACCACGTTTTGGGTGCAAACATGATCATTCTGGCAGGAAAGGAAGGAAGCAAGATGATTTTTAGTCCCTTTTTATCCCTTTGAGAAAGAAATCTTGCTGA
This sequence comes from Apus apus, assembly GCF_020740795.1. Lineage (NCBI taxonomy): Eukaryota > Metazoa > Chordata > Aves > Apodiformes > Apodidae > Apus > Apus apus. The sequence goes on along the minus strand of NC_067308.1, from coordinate 797,121 downwards.
TTTATGAATAAAAAACTTTAGGAAAAACATTGAACATCTCATATCTCCACATTTTAAATGAAAAAATACTAATATTAATGTTACTGAGCAGCCTGATCGAGTTGAAGATGCCCCTGCTCATGGCAGGGAGGTTGCAGTAGGTGACATTTAAAGGTCCCTTCCAACCCAAAATGATTCTATGATAATATTATCTAAACTCTACCTGAACAGAGCTTCAAATGCCTTTTTTGTTGGCTACCCTGTAGCTACACACAGCTAATTGATAACAACAAAATGACCCTACTTTTTAATTTTTAATAAAAATGCTACTCCCCATACTTGTATTTTAATGGTCCAACAGTACAACTAGATAATTTCTAGCAGACTTTTTGTGAATCAGCTCCTTCCTATTTTTTAGCAAGCACAGAGTAACCTGTTGTTAAAGCCCAGCTCAGCTTGAAACAACCTTTTACTAAATATAATTAGATGGAGGTAAGTGGGACTTACCAGCTGCATAGGAAGGAGTCAAGATGAATGGCCAGAGGAGCCCTGAATCCTTGGAGTTTTATAACCTTTCTTGATCTTCCAGCAAGATGAGACAACCTCTGTGCATGAAGGCTTAATCACTTAGCAAACAATTTTTCCTGCATGTGTAACCCTTCTAATTACTATAATCATGTGAACGTTGTTTACCAGCACTACTCAGTTTTCTGTGGTACATACTGTTACATGCAGTGGGGATCTCTCTGAATTATATTTTTATGATCCAAATTAATTGCTGAGGTGATTTTTTTTATTATTATTACCTCTGTCTGTATCAATATGGGGATGCAACCGGCTCCAAGTTTTTCAGCTTGGTTTTTTTAAACACTGACCACACGAGGTGGTTTGCAGGGAGCAACTGCTAGGTCTGGGGTTCTAAATCATTCCCTAAACCCATGGTAGCATCTAGTTGGAGGCACCATGGGGTTCATCCCAGTAAGAGGCTTGGAGGAGGGAGGAATGGAGAACATAGGAAGGACATGGAGCTCCTGGAGAGAGTCCAGAGGAGGCCAAGGAGATGATGGTTGGGTTAGAGCAGCTCTGCTGTGGAGCCAGGCTGGGAGAGTTGGGGTATTGAGAGGAGAGGAGAAGGAGAAGGCTCCAGGGAGAGCTTAGAGCAGCTTCCAGTGCCTGAAGGGGTTCCAGGAAAGCTGGGGAGGGTCTTGGGACAAGGGCAGGGAGAGATGGGATGAGGGGGAGGGATGAAAAGTGGGAGAGGGAGCTTGAGGCTGGACATGAGGAGGGAATTCTGGAGTGTGAGGGTGGTGAGACCCTGAAAAAGGTTTCCCAGAGAAACTGTGGCTGCCCCATCCCTGGCAGTGTTGAAGGGCAGGTTGGATGGGGCTTGGAGCAGCCTGGGCTGGTGGGAGGTGTCCCTGCCCATGCAGGGGGTTGGGTCTAGATGATCTTGAAGGTCCCTTCCAACCTAAACCATTCCATGTTTCTAAGATTCTATGAACTTTGCAGACTGCACACACCTCCATTTTGTTCACAGTTTAACTGATATTGGTTATTTTCTTCCCATCCTTTGTTTCACTGGCTGGTGTCCCATCTTCAGCTGGAGGACGTCATTCTGCTTGGGGATCCCCATTCCTACTCGAGGTACTGACCAGCTGCTGAGCATTTGGCTCCAACTACCATGATCAGAAGGTTAAGAAACAACCTCTGAAGGATGCCCACCCAGAGAAGACTGGAGGGAGATAAGGTAATAATTGGAACTAGATGATCTTTAAGGTCCCTTCCGACCCAAACCCTCCTGTGATTCCATTCTATCAAAGGTAGATGCCAAGGTAGAAGAATTTATCTGCCATTTCTACCTGCTGAGGACAAGAGAAGTCATGGACTAAAAGTGCATTAAGGGAGATTAAAATTAGGGGGAAAAACTTCATCATGTGGCTACGGTTGTGTAGAAATTACTGAATTTTGTGGAGCTTCATTGATTTTTTCAAGGATTTAAGTGGATTTTCAGAGTTCAAAGCCACATGTTCAACTCTCCCAGGCTCAGCCACAGCCAGCTTTTAACCTGTTTTGCAATGATTGCTTTTGAATGCAAATCAAAATGCATTGTTGAATGAAAATGTGAAACGCCTCCATCTATCCAGGCTATAAACCAACATCCTGTTTATGAGAACAACTGAGGCACATCCATCAAAAAGTGCATATTCCAAAGCTGTTATTAGCCCCGAGGTGTTGGTCTCAGATAACATGCTATTAATATTATAAAGGTTTAACATTTTGCATGCAGAAGCCAGTTAATGGATATTTTTGACATGTTTTGTCATCCTGTGTTGGGTGGAAACCTCCCCAGTCTCTGATGGATGGGCTTATTTTACCCATCCTCACACAATGTTTTCCAAAAAGCCAGGCACCAAGTTCATAGCTCACAACAGACTAACCCCTGATCCTAGAGATTACTGAGAATTTATGTTAAAAATCCTATTTCACATTCTTTGAAACATGGATCTCTTTATGGATCTCTTGTTGCCTTCTGAACCAATTTCTGAGTGTCCTTTCCTTCCTTCAAAATGAGAAAAGTGTCTGGAAACATGGAAATTTCTGTTTCTATGCCACATCCAAAGCTCCCAAACTGGAAACTTCTTTACACCTCCCAGTCTTCCTTGCAGGAAGGCAAGACAGGAAGTTTGCCATTTAATTTCTAGAAATTATGAGGCCTTCTGCACCAAAATACATCTAGAAATGGGAGTGGAAACACAACCCTCAACATCTTATGCCTCCTAATGACTTGGGCAGTGCGGAGGGATGAGGGGATCCTACACTAGGACCACTTTGGACAGTGATTGCTTGGAAAAGCTGAGCAAAATAAGCTCCCCCCGCAAAGAAAAAGCCCCTTTGTAGCCCACCCTGTCACTGTCCACCTGGCAGTGGAGCCCATCTTTGCTCTGAACACTGACTTGGTGGGTGAAGGGAGTGATAAACGGTCCCTTCAGGGTTTTCTCCTCCAGGACAAACACATCCAGCTCTCCCACCTTCTGGCACCCAGTGCCCCCCCACACTCTGCAGCCTCCCTGGGCTCTCTCCTGGCTCTTGTGCTGAGCACCCACCACCAGCCATGGAGGGCTGGATGTGGCCTCCTGAATTCCAGCCTAAGAGGAACCAAAGTTTCTCTCCTGGCTTTACTCTGGCTCAGGCAACCCAGCCTGCACTGGCTTCCACCGCCACAAGGCTGCAGCACTGCCTCATGTCACCTTAATCATGGATTTATCACAGAATCCTAGGGGTTGGAAGGGACCTCGAAAGATCATCTAGTCCAACAGCCCTGCCAGAGGAACCTGTCCAGGCAGGTTTTGAATGTCTCCAGTGAAGGAGACTCCACGACCTCTCTGGGCAGCCTGTCCCAGGGCTCTGTCACTCTCACAGGAAAGGTTCAGGTGGACCTTTTGGGCCATCTGGTCCTTTTTTTTTTGTAGCTTTCATGATCTGTCCAGGAGCAGATCACAGCTCATGAGAGAAAGCAGGGTCAGTTCCCAGAGCAGGTAGCAGGAGGAGAGAGGGGACAAGAAAGCATAAAACCCGCCCTTGTGCAGAGAGCCAGTAAAAGTACAGGCACCATTTAGTGGTTAGATCAGGTTTTTATGTTATGTCAGGGTCATCCCTTTTTCAGGAGCAAAACCACAGAAGCAGAAGGCCAGATTTTTAAAAGGAAACCCCTTTCTGCTGATCTTCCCCATGAAGGGCATCTTGGATCCTTTCTGGACTGAGAGTGACTGAAGTCAGCAGAGCCTTTTAAACCATGCAGGTGGGATAAATTCAGGTGGGAGAGTTTCCCCTGGGGCTGGGCTGGACCATCCTTGTGCCTTAATTGTGAACCTCCATCTCTCTCGAATGGCTGCAGACCTCCAGGCCTCACCTCCTGGCCTGGGTGTGCTGATCCCTGGGGTGAGCAAGGGTAGAAAGGAGTCAGGTTTGGAACAGACTTAGTATAAGAAAGGGGTTGGTCCCATGGGAGGAAGTCAGGAGGGAGCTACTTGCTCAGATCTTTCTTCTTTTTCAGCTGGTTTCCCAGGGTTAGGGATTTATCAGCAGTAAAATTGATTTTCTTTTCCCAGGGGAAGCAAGACTCCTCCTAATCCTGGAGGACTTCCAGTAGCATCAGTTTGTGTTTTTACAGGCAAATCTAACACTTTGTTTGGAAAAGGAGTTTTTAGAAATCCTCCTTGGTCTGTTTGGGACCCGGCAGGGGAAGTCAAGGAGGAGGTTTTCCTGCTGGGATTTGCCCAGGGAGCTGGCTGAGCAGAGCAAGGCAGCAAAGCAGTGCTGGCAGGAGCTGCTGGGTCTCCCACTGAACCTCCAGATGGTGGCAGAGCTTCTGCTCCCCTGGTGCTGCTCCAGGAGTACCTGGGGACAGGCTGTGGTGTAGGACAGTGCAAAGACAAGTGCTTTGGGACTTTGTGCCTTTCATACAAACACTAGGAAATCAAATATTGACCAAGCATGGTAACTATTTCCTGCTGTTGATGAAAAGGGTGTTGTCAAGGAACAGCTGGTGTTCAAAGTTAGTTTTCCCTCTAGTTGCAATTTAATAACGACAGACTATTGGTGCAGATCACCTGCCTCATGCAGTCAGGGCCAGCTCAGGGTGTCAGCTGCAGAAGACACTTTCTGCAGTGTCCTCTCTCTCCCTCCTGTTCTGCCAGGGACTACCCCCCCCTAATCCAGTTCATGATCTGCTCAACAGTGGTTTGTCCAGGGCCAGGGGAGAGCCAGGGGACACTTGCCCTGGTCCCAGGGTGCAGGACTAAATGCTCTCCTGTGTACAAACAGGGTGTGCTCCCCCATGATGCTGGTGGGACCAAGCTAAGCCTGGGTAGATGGTGATCTCCTGTCTGAGGGCTGCTAATGAGGCTCATCACTTTAATCAAGGTGCCTTCTAAAGGCCACCCTGCTTTGCTGCTTTTGCTGTATCTCTGAGTAACTTTTCAACACTCAGGTCTGTTCCAACAGATCCTAGTCCTAAAAAGCATGATTGCTGCCTTTATTTTACACAGAGGGGTGGTATAACAGGGGTAGATTTTTTTCTAGTAGGAGTTGTTAGGAACAGCTTTTAGAGTTGGAAAATAAATCAGACAGGAAGCAGGAATCCACCTGCAGTTGGAGTTTAATATGATTGGTACCACTGGGGAATACAATGGATCCAGCAACAGTAACAACCTCCCGGGTGCAAACACTGTAACAGTTGGATCAGTTTCAAAGCCTGAGCACCTGCTCAGGGTTACTCAGCTTGGCACTAACAGCTTTTTTTGTTGCAGGGATGACTGAAACGCGGACAAACAAACCGAAAGGCAAGGCACTCTGAGTTTAACATGGATACAATAAGGGGTAAAATAAGGCCAAAGCTTCTCTGGGGGTTAGGAATGGGAACGGGTGGAGAGAAATAACCCCAGACCTCTTGCTACATGGCTGGCTGTTCTCACAACTACTTCTTTATACCTTTTTTTTTTTTCCCCACCAACTACTCTCTCTCTCCTTTTTTACCACAGCCATTTTGCAACACAGCGACTCTTCTTGGAGTGGCTGGAACGCTTCGCCCCCCCTGTGTGGTGATGTGACGAGTGGTGGGTGGCCCGTGAGTAGAGGCACTTGGACTTGGTTAGGTGCTGCGTGGTGGAGCTCTTGTGCTTGGTTCCCTCCTGGGTCAGCGAGTACTTGGCTGTGTGTTGCTTGGTCGAACACTCCTTGATCCCCTTCTCTGGGAGACACTTGGTCTTGTAGGGCTCTGGGGAACACTTGGTCTTGCAAGGTTCCACGAGACACTTGGTCTTGCAGGGTTCTGGGGGGCACTTGGTCTTGCAGGGTTCTGGGGGGCACTTGGTCTTGCAGGGTTCCGGGCGGCACTTTGGTCTGCAGGGTTCTGAGGGGTACTTGGGCCTGCAGGGCTCTGGGAGGCACTTGGACCTGCAAGGCTCAGGTGGGCACTTGGTGACACACTGCTGGGAGGAGTAGGAGGTGACACACTCCTGCGTGGGGTAGCCCCTCATGCACTTCTGCTGGGGGAACCCACTGACGTACTCCTGCAGGAAGGACTGCGTGACGCACTGCTGCGGGGGACACTCGGTGACCCCCTGCAGGGGCAAGGAATAACCCCCGGTCGTCCCCTGCACAGACCACAGCTCCGAGCCGTAGCGCTGTGAGGAGCACTTGGCCATCCTCTGCGCCCTGCACTCCTCTTTGCACGAGGATGAGTACCTGATCCCACAAGGTGGGTACTTGAGCTTGGTGGGCTCCGGGCACCGCGGCGCGCACGGCGGGAGGCTCTTGGCCAGGCGCTTTTTCTCAGGGCAGTTGGCCTCACAGGGCTGGAAGCTGGACATGGTGCTCAGCTTCATGCTGGGCTTCCTGCAGGGCAGGAGGCAGGTGGTCTCACAAGGCTCGGGGTAGAGCAGGACGCAGCGCTGCACGTAGGGCTGGCAGGCCAGCAGCGAGGACTGGCTCACACAGGGCTGACAGGCCAGCAGGGATGTCTGGCTCACGCTGGGCTGTGGGCACACGTAGGTGAGAGGTTGTGTGTAGCTCTGCCATCTTGGCACCGGGCCCTTGATGATGCTCAGGGGATGGCAGGTGGTGCTGCAGGTGTCGGGCTGGGTGGTGCAGTGCTGGATGCTCTCAGTGATGCAGCCGGAGCCCGGCAGGTACAGGTGCTTATACTGCTCCCCGTAGTAGTGCATGGTCACCCTCGGCACTTAGGCCTGAAAACAAAGCAGGAAAAGACAGACAGGTGACATAGGCAGGAGCTGGGTTTTGTGAGGTAGGATTCAGAGTTTGCCCACAGGCTTCTCTACATGTTGAACCCACACCCTAGCTCTCCTGAAGGTCAGAGGCTTTTGGTGACTCAAGACCAGGCTGTGAACGTTGAGAAGAGGGAGAGGAGAGGCTGCTCTCTGCTCATCCCCACACCCTTCTCTTAAGAGCCCAGACACAATTAGGGGTTGGAGCCAGGCAAACTGGGGAGTTTTCATGCAGCCTTTCAAAAACCAGCTGAGTGTCCTTCCATTTCACCAAGGACAAGTGATGCTGTGACCCTCTGTCTTTGCTTTTTGGAAACCTCCATGTCCCCTCTGGGACATTCTTTCAGGTTTTGTCCTGCAGCTGCCAAGCACCAGGGATGAAAGAAAAGCCCAAATTAAAGGTGTGCCCATGCTGAAACACTTGGGTGTGGTCACAGTTCCGGCTGGCAAACCCAAACTGAGGTTAAATGAGCTGGCTGAGGGTAAGGCCAGGTTAGGGCAGCACCAAGCCCAGCACGTCCAACCTGCCTGCCTGCCACTCCATGGTCCCACTGGGGTCTGCTGGGCTGGAAACCTGCAATTCCAGGCTCTGAAGTGCCCCTGCAAGCCTTGCAGTCCTAGCTCCACACTATCTCGTAGGCATTTTTAAGAAAAGAGAAAGAGGAAATACAACATGGTTATTTCTAAGTATTTAGTGTAACCATACAGGAAAGGAGGTCTCCAAACCCAGCTCAGCTGGTGTGAATGGGTTAGGTTTCACAGAACTGAGAGAACTGCAGCCATTTAAAGCAGCCTCCAGTCCTGCACTACAGTGGTACCAAGCCCCAGTGTCCTGGTCTTGGTGTGGTAACCTGAAGACTGGCTGTCCAAACACCTGACACAGGAGTTCTGATCAAGAAACCCCATCCTGGCAGTCCCAGGGTGAGCAGCACAAAATGGAGTCTACTGAGACCACAGCACTGGGGAAGGGACCAGCTGACACCATCTGGAGCTCCATGTTGTCCTTCTAAAACTACTCTGAAATGCCTCACTTTGCCTTGGCCCTGGGAGTCATCGAAACAACCGTTCCATTTGATTCCCCACTCTGGAAATCACCAGTTTCCAGGACTTCTCTGAGCCTTTAACAGGATTATTTTGAGCACAAGCACTGGAACCACTGACATGTGAAAGGTACTCTGATTAAAATTGTTGTTTTCCTTTCAACATTAGTTGGAGATTAAGGCAAATAATTAAATTACTGTAAAGAAACTGCATTTTCTGCACACCCCTAGTTCTGTCTATAATTACAGTAAGAGCTTTTATCTTCCCAAAGCCTGTCACTGGGTGACTATTAGTAATAGCAATGCTGTGTGTTACTATCATTTAGAAAAGTTAGTATCACTACAACTATAATCATCATCAACTCATAAAAACAACCCATTGAAAAACAATTATAGCAATTGCTACTACTACCTGTGCTACCAAAGTATCTGGTGATGCTCATCAAGCTAAAAAGCCTCTAAAGTAGTAGGGGGGATTATTATTGGTTTCCAAGGTGTCTCAGACTAATGTTTATCACTGTTACCTAGATAGAAATTTTAAGATGTTCAGACTTAGCTAGAGAGTCTCTCTGCTGACTTTCACATGGGCACTGAAGTGGATCAGCTTCTTGCTATGACCGGAGAAGTTGCTTTGTTCCAATTCCATCAACCAGCAGCAAGTTTCTCCACGCCACTTCCTTCAGAGGAGCTGCCTCTTCCCGTGCAAGCTCCCAGCTGACTCCTGCCAGCATCGAGCCCTTCACACAGCCAACAACCTCCTCGGGACTAGAGCTAAGAGCAAGCGGAGCAAAGCCCACACATCCCACTCCTGACTTCAGAGTCCAGCTGGAAGTGCTTTCCCAGTATTCTTCAGTTCAGCAGGGAGGAGATGCTCCAGCATTAGAGCTGTGGCCAAGGCAGCATCCCCCAGAGGACACTTCTCCACAAGCACACGGGCAGAACCTCTGCCTGCTCTGGCCACCCAGGAATAAAACAGCATTTCAGGAGCTCCAGTAAAAGCCAGACTTACCCACTTCATCAGTGAGAACAACCGGAGAGAAGTGCCTAGGAGAGCCCTGCACTGGCAGAGCTTTTATACAGTGAATAAGTGCCCTGGGGGAGTGAGGCAGCTGGGCCAGTGATGCTCTAATTGCCTGACCTGGCCTGGCCACGTGTGGCTTTGTGCCGGCGGGAATGGCTGTCCTGGCTCTGCTGGGACATCCAGCTAACCCAGGAGCTCTGGGAAAGGAACCTCCAACACATTGAACTGTTGAAGCCTCCCCTGGGAGGCCAAGGGCACCACGTGCCTGAGCTGCCGTTGGCCCTTGTGCTACAGTTCCCCGTGGTGGTCCCACAGCATCACTGCCTGCCCACTGCAAACCCAGGGCAGGAAAACAAGGGCTTGTAATAAGAGGACAGGGGGGAATGGAAGAGGGAAGATTGATATTAGACATCAGCAGGAAATTCTTTGCTGTGAGGGTGTTGAGACACTGGACCGGGTTGCCCAGAGAAGCTGTGGCTGCCCCATCCCTGGATGTGTTCAAAGGCAGGTTGGATGGGGCTTGGAGCAACCTGGGCTGGTCCCTGCCCACGCAGGGGGCAATTTGATCTGGATGATCTTGAAGGTCCTTCCAACCCAAACCATTCCATGATTTTATGCCAAACACACCTTTTCACCCATAAGACGACTGCAGGTGAGCCCACCACAGGTTCTGCCCAAGGGTCTCCTCATTTCCACAGGAGCTGCCTGCAAAAAAGCCCTTTGAAAACACCATCCAGGAAGAACCTGGGCGACTTTTTACAGCCCATAATTACCCGGGCACGCAGACTTCCTTCACTCACCCAGGGAACTCGGTGGAGAACCCGATGATTGGGACTGAGAAAGCCTTGGGCTACAGGCCAGATGGCTTCTAAAAAGGATTTACCACCAAGTGAATAACCTGCTGAAGGAGGTGACGCTTTTCCGGCACAACAAAGAGGAGAAGGGTTGAGCAGGAGCCCGGGGAGAGGCGGCTGGATCAAACCAGGTTGTTGTCCTCCAAACAAATCCCGTTTCCTGTTCCCTGCTCCACAGCTTCTGCACCACTCATCCCTCCCTTTGTTCCCTGTTTATGCCACAAATAAACCCAGGGGAAAATTAACAGTGGCACCTGTTAGTGCCAACAGGGAATACATTTTCATGTAGTCACATCTGCAGAAGCAAAGGGCTGGTATTTTATTTTATTTTGCCTTTAATTTCGTACCTAGGAATTGGGTTCTAGCATGCCTGGAATTCAGGTGAGGTCCATTGAAGCAAAAAAAAAAGGTTGAAGAAGTTAAATTTTAATGGAGTAGGTGGAAAATTGCTCACCCATATGAAGAACTGGGGGTGCTGCCATCCCTGGAGACACTGAAAAGCTGTGTAGAAGTGGCACTTCAGGACTGTAACACCACCAGGTCCACCAACAAACCTCTGTGCTTGGACTCGATGATCTTGAGAGTCTTTTCTAACCTAAATGATGAATCTATGATTAGAAGCAGAATCTTGATCTCTGGTTTATGAACCACTGGGTAGATTTTCCGTTTCTGTTTTCACCCAAAATTTGCAAAGTAGGTTTGTTATTGACTTGTCTGATTTTCCAACAAAAAGATAATCCTTGGCACCAAAAATAAGTTATACTTTAATGGAGTAGGTGAAAAATTTCTCACCCATCTGAAGCACTGGAGGTGCTGCCATCCCTGGAGATATTTAAAAGACCTGTGGACATGACACTTCAGGACATGGTTTGTTGGTGGGCTTGGCCAGGTCACATTTATGGTTGAACTCGATGATCTTGAGGGTCTTTTCTAACCTAAATGATCATTCTATGATTTGAAGCAAAGTCTTGATCTCTGGTTTATGAACCACTGGGTAAATTTTCCATTTCTGTTTCTACCCAAAATTCCCAAAGCAGGTTTGTTATTGACTTGTCTGATTTTCCTACAAAAATACCTTTCTTGGTACCAAAACTAAGTTAAATTTTAATTAAAAAAATAATTTTCTATTTCCATTTTGACTAGAAAATCCAAGATTTGTAAAGTAGGTTTGTTAGTGACATTTCTGCTCTTCCAACAAAGAAAAATCTCTTAGGATCATAGAAAAAAAACCACCAAACAACCCCACAAAGTGCTTGTTTTCCCAACATTTCAAGAGCTACAAAAAAAATCAGCAGGAAGAAGGTTTCTCTGGGCTTGTTTTCCACAACTGGAGACAAAAGCACTGAATCCAACCTGGATTTCTCTGCTTTTTATTGGGTTTCACTCCCCTAACCTACAACACCCTTTTAAATATTACATTTAATTTTAAGATTAATTTTAATATTAAATGTGACCCATGATTTTAGGAATCAAGCTGACGTCAGAGAGCAGGGAAGCAGGTTAATACAACCTTTGTAAGCTCCATAAATCCAGCTGCAGACCCAGTAGCCTTCAAGTAATGCTAATATTCAGTTTAGTGTTTCCAGTGCAGGTAGAAAAATATTACCCCGATGATAACATGATGCCCTGTCATCCAAGTGTCCTTAATTAGCATCTCTCAAGTCCTTTCATCTGGGAGAGACTCACGGTGCCATTTGAGCCATTGTCCTGCAGACTGTTATTATTCCAAATGAAGCTCAGGGGAAACTGAGGCACATTGAGCTGTGGTTCACTTGGTGCCACAGTGTGAGTCAGGGCAGAACCAGACACCTTCACAACCACCTCCAACCTAAGCTCCATGCTCTGGAAGCCCCTCCACCCTTGTGAGATGGGGCCTAGTGGGAGGTGTCCCTGCTCATGAAGGGAGTTTGGATCTAGATGATCTTGAAGGTTCCTCCAACCCAAACCAGTCTGTGATTCTATGATAATGAAACCCCCCAGGCTCCTATGGGAAAGTCTCAGTGATGTGAGAGCTCCACAGAAGGGCACATTGTTGCTCCTTTCCTAGTTTTAAAGGGGTTTTGAGAGTATCCTGGACACAAAATTTTGAGCATCTCTGGATCTACAAGGTGAAAGGAGGCCCACACTCACTTGCCTGCTGCCTGTCTGGGCCAAAACATCACCACTGGACTTTCAGGAGAAGATTTGAAAAGTGACCCACTGAGCACCTTGGGGAAGCAGCCAGATGCCACCTCAACGTTGCTAGGTGCTCAGGTCATGGTCACCTCCTTTGCTTTCAGCCTGTGGTGGCACCCCAAGGTCACCCAGCAAGGGTGGAGCAGAGCAGGAGGTGAGGCAGCGTCCCACCCCCTGGCACACCCTCCTCTTCCTCTTGCAACACTTGTTTTTGCCCTCCCAAGACGCATCTTCTACTCAGGGTGAGTTCCTACTCATTGTCCTAATGAGAGACCAGGTGACAGGACTGCTGTACTTTTCAGCCAGGGGGGCACTAGAATAAAGAACCACCAGACGGCAAAAAAGACATTTAATCAGAGGTCAGACAACTGGATTTATTTAAGTATATATATTTATATCTAAAATATAAATATATATATATGGGTTGGACACAATGTAATGGACACATCTTCAGGCAGCAGAAGGAACATAGTTACTTGCTTTTAAGGCTCAAACATTTCTAAAGTAGAACTTTCAGTGTCATAGCAAAGGCTTCCTTTGTGTTTCAAGTTGTGTTTTCACCAACCAAGTGGGTTCAGAACTTTCCCGTGTACAATGTCACGGCACCAGCTTCCCAGAGCCAGAAATGCCTCCTTGCTCGGGGACTCTGCTGAAGCCAGCACAGATCAGGGTTTGGAAGCAGGAGGGATTTCTGGCCACCTTCTGAAATGAAGGTCATGGGGTAGGATTTGTGGAGTGTTCACTCGGCAAATGGATGTTTGGCTTCCAAACCCCTGAGGGAATCCGGGTGTTTGGAGACCTCAGAGCCTCGTGGAACCCAAGTTAACCTGAACATTGTCACCCATGGCCAAGACCAAACCTGGAGCCAAGCAAGGCCCAGCCCTCTGCTGGCCACCCTGCCAAACCTCTTGTTGCTTTGTGAGCTGGACTTCATAAGACGTTTCAATTCCTTTTTTTAAAAAATAACTGTGTTGTGTTTTGTTTGTTTGTTTTTTTTTAAACTCACAGTTTATCTCAGCTAGGTGAGAACTTCCCAGTGTCCCCATGAACTGTGCCTTGTAGGGGAGAAGGTACAAGCTACAGACACCTGGAGTGTGGCTGTGGACGCAGCATCATGGCCTGGCCCAAAATAGAGCTGAGCTACAGGGGAGCAGAGGAGACTTGAGAGAGAACAGGCTGGAGCAGCAGGGACCTGTCAGCAGGAGGTGCCAGGAGATAAATCACCCAAATCCCAAAGCTGGACCTTGGGCTTCTTCTGTGGATCTCCTTCCCTGCTCCTTCCTACCAGGGCCACTTGGAGGCAGAGCAGTCCTTCTTGGAGTGACTCGAAATCTTCACCCCACCTGACTGGCATCGCTGGGGGACTGACTTGGTGGCACTTTGCTGCTGGAGGACACACTTGGTGGCACACTGCTGCTGGGGGACACACTTGGTGGCACACCGCTGCAGAGGGACACAGGTGGTCACACAGTGCTGTGGGACACATTCAGTCACACACTGCTGCTGGGGGACACACTTGGTGGCACATCGTTGCTGTGGGACACACTTGGTGGCACATCTTTGCTGTGGGACACACTTGGTGGTACATCGTTGCTGTGGGACACACTTGGTGGTACATCGTTGCTGTGGGACACACTTGGTGGTATTCTGCTGCTGTGGGACACACTTGGTGGCACATCTTTGCTGTGGGACACACTTGGTGGCACTCTGCTGCTGTGGGACACACTTGGTGGTACATCGTTGCTGTGGGACACACTTGGTGGTATTCTCCTGCTGTGGAACACACTTGGTGGCACATTGTTGCTGTGGGACACACTTGGTGGTATTCTGCTGCTGTGGAACACACTTGGTGGCACATTGTTGCTGTGGGACACACTTGGTGGTATTCTGCTGCTGTGGAACACACTTGGTGGCACTCTGCTGCTGCTGTGGGACATATTCAGTAGCACATTGCTGCTGTGGGACACACTTGGTGGCACATTGTTGCTGTGGGTCACACTTGGTGGTACTCTGCTGCTGCTGTGGGACACACTTGGTGGCACAACGTTGCTGTGGGACACACTTGGTGACATTTTGCTGCTGCTGTGGGACATATTCGATCAGACACTGCTGCTGTGGGACACACTTGGTGGCACATCTTTGCTGTGGGACACACTTGGTGGCACAACGTTGCTGTGGGACACACTTGGTGGCACATTGCTTCTGTGGGACACACTTGGTGGCACTCTGCTGTTGTGCGACGCATTCAGTTGCACGCTGCTGCTGCAGGACACACTTGGTGGCACTCTGCTGGGGGACACACTGGGTCACACCCTGCTCCTGCAGGACAGACGTGATCCCACACTCCTGTGGGACACACTGGGTCACACACCTGGTCTCATCCTGCGGGGTGTAGGTGGTGGCACAGCTGGTGTCACGCTGCGGGGCGCGGGCCGTCACAAGCTGGTGCCAGGCAGCCTTGGTGGCACGTTGCTGGGGGACACAGGTGGTGACACACCTGGTGGCACACTGCTGCTGCGGGTTGTACATGGTCACACTCTGCTGCGGGACACACCTGGTGGCCCAGTGCTGCTGTGGGATGCCCTTGGTCAGGTAGGGCTGCTGCGGGACACAGGTGGTGACGTGCCGGGCGGCACACGGCTGCTGGGGGACACGGGTGGGCACGGACTCGCTCCCACGCTGTTGGGGCACACACTTGGTGACAGCGGGCTCCTGGCACAGCCCCGGGGTGGCACTCTGTGGCTGGCAGGTGGTGACACAGCGAGGGACGTGGGGCTGCTGGAGCTGGGTCCCGCAGGGCGGCTGCGGCACCCGCCTGGGTGCCTGTGGCTGCCGTGGGACACACTGGGTGACACGTTGCTGCTGGGAGAAGCTGGAGGACACGATTCGCCACCGGGGGACATGGAGGGTCACCTGCTGGGGGATGCAGAGCCTGGAGCACCAGGTGGGCAGTGGTGGGGGGGGTGGCACTGCAGCACGGCGGGCGCTGGGTGGGGACGAGGTCCTGGTAGGCTGGAGGGAGGCAGGGCTGGAGGTAGCACGACATCTCGGGGAGGTTCAGCAGGACTGGAATGACACGGGAGGAGACAGAGCCCTTAGACAGGCACCCAGCTGGGTGGCTCCAGGTCCTGCTGCAGCCCGTGCTGCAGGACCAGCTCGCTTCTCAGGGCGCTGCTGACACCTCCCACCCACGCCACGGTCTCAGACCCAAAGCAGGAGCAGCCAAGGACCCAACCCAGCATTTTTAACTATGAACCACAGGACTAAGCCAAACATGGGGGAAACTCCCAGCCAAATTCAGAGACACGTAGCTCTGAACTTCCCCCCAGACTGTTAGTGCCCATCACCTGGACCTCCACAGAGGACAACCCATCTTGTAGGTCAACTGAGGAATGGCTGATCTTAGAGGTGTCTTTCAACCATTAAACCCAGTTTTCTGCTCCAGCTTTTGGCTGGGGACTGTCCTCACCTCCTGCTCATGCATCAGGAGAAAAGCCCAACCCAGAAACAAGCTCTGAACCTCTGGCCGCAACTGCCATAGTAGGAGAGACAAAGAGCACCCAAAACACCACTTCTGGGTGATCCCATCACACCACAGAGAGGCAGAGAGTCACAGCTCAGTCCCAGCACCACCAAGTTCACTATCATTAGGGAACCAAAGGCAATTAAAGGGTAGAGATACCACAAGTGAACACAAACCTTCTCGCAGCTGGTTGGACATTATGTTCCCTGATACAGCAACGCTGCTCTCAGGCACCTCCAAAAGCAAACAACAGCACCAGCACCCCAGTTATTGCTGACAACCTCTCACATTTATCAGGGTGTCTCCTGGACCCCCATGTCCACCTGGAGACACTGTAAGACCCTGCCCTCCCTCTCCAACCCAACAATTCAAACCAACTAGTTTCAACAACTTTTCCCATCGAGGTTTTTTATATATATATATTGGAAGAAACCAGGAAGAAATGTGCATTTCAGCAGCTCCAGAGGCTCAACACGAGTCAGACTTACCCAGCTCCCCGGTGACAACAGCTTTGTGAGGTGACCAGCGAGCCCTAATGGAAGGAGAGCTTTTATATAGCTGCTACATGTGCCTTGAAGGGATGAGGTCTCCACGACATGGCCTATTGGATGCAAACGCTGCCCTGTGTGCAACTCTTGGAGTGACTACCAGCAGGGTACTCATCCCTGAGGATGAGTAGTTGAAGGACAGCTTCCCATAGGAAGGGTAATTACCTTTTGTTTAATCTTCTGTGGCATGGTAAGGCTCAATGGTATTTGTGGAGGCAGCAGTGGTGGCACCCCCTGCCTCAGGGGTTCTGTGAGGCCAAAGAGCTCCCAGTTATACATTGTTGTGGTTTCCTGAGGTCTCAAAGTCCCTGGAAAAGTCCTGGTGGTCACCAGAATTGGGGCCAATCCATCACTTGGCCTCTTTCTGCACACACACTGTGTTGGCTTCATGGCTGTGCTGATCCCTCCATGTCCTTCTCTAACTTCAGTCCCTGGGTGAAGCTTCTCATCTACCCTATGGTGCCCAGCACCTGGGCTTGGGCGTGTGGTTAGTTATAGAGTGGTCAGGGTTGGAAGGGACCTCTGGAGATCATCTAGTCCAACCCCCTGCTAGAGCAAGATCACCTACAGCAGATCCCACAGGAACACATCTAGATGGGGTTGGAATGTCTCCAGAGAAGGACACTCCACAGCCTCTCTGGGCAGCCTGTTACTCTCACAGTACAGGAGTTTTTCCCTTGACCCTCCTGTGCTGCAGTTTGTGCCCATTGTCCCTTGTCCTGTCACAGGACACTGCAGACAAGAGAGTGGACTCATCCTCCTGACACCCCCCTTTAGATATTTGTAATCACTTATGAGATCCACTGTGCAGGCTGGACACGGGGCACTGGCTCCTCTGGGGAAAACCAGGAGCTCCTGGTAAAGTTCAGATCCCTTGGGTGGGTGCAGCTCCTTTGTCCATGAGGAACCTCATTTTAGCTCATGCAGCCCTGGAGAGCACCAGGCTGTTGGTGACCTGATGCTCCCATGATCCCAACACAATTCCCTGTCATCAGAGCAAGGGGAATGCCCCGTCCAGTGCCTCCAGGGAGCAGAAAAGATGAGCTACAGTCACGTTTGATTGCAGCCCTTGCACAACAAGCTCATCTGTCCAAGCTGTCACCAGCAGGAAAGTAGGTCTCAAAAAGCACCAGGGGCAGATGAACTTCCTCAATATCTGCAGGTGACTTTCTCAGTGAGTCAACTCCTTATCTCAGGCTGTGCCCAGATTAAAGCAACTGGTTAGAACACTGGGAGATTTATTTTTTAAAGGCACTGGGGACCTGATCAGTGGTTTCATGTGGACATGGCCACATGAAATACCCACCCAAGTGACAGTTCCTTCCTGCTGACTACGAAGAGAGCTGAGGGGGATCCACACAGAAGAGTGCTCAGTCCCACCAACACCTACCACTGGCTGAGATGAAACCCAGTTCCTGAGAATATTTATTAGAACCTTGTGAACTACAGAAGTGACTCTCCCTGGGTGGTTTCTGAGGTGAAGGAAAAGGCCCATAAATAATTTTGTAATGAAACTGAATAAAATTTGGGAACAGGCTGGGAGAGTTGGGGTCTTGAGCCTGGAGAGGAGAAGGCTCCAGGGAGAGCTTAGAGCAGCTTCCAGTGCCTGAAGGGGCTCCAGGAAAGCTGGGGAGGGGCTTGGGACAAGGGCAGGGAGGGATGGGATGAGGGGGAGGAATGAAAACTGGGAGAGGGAGCTGGAGGTTGGAGATGAGGAGGGAATTGTGGAGTGTGAGGGTGGGGAGAGCCTGGGCCAGGTTGCCCAGGGAAGCTGTGGCTGCCCCATCCCTGGCAGTGTTGAAGGGCAGGTTGGATGGGGCTTGGAGCAACCTGGGCTGGTGGGAGGTGTCCCTGCCCATGCAGGGGGTTGGATCTAGATGACCTTGAAGGTCCGTTCCAACCCAAACTGTTCTATGATTCTATTATTAACTCTTGGACAACCATGCTGCAAACCAGGCAGGCATCTCCAAGGGAAACTGCTCCCTCCACCAAAGACCTCTCCAACAAGAACGAATCCTGCCCCTTGCTGATCAGCAGTGAGAGTGTCCAGCTTTTCCTAACTCACCAGAAATGTGGCTTTCTTGTGGCATCCCTCCTGCAGAAACTGCTGCTTTGATCCAAACCCATAACTCTTCATTGCTTTCCAGCTGCCAGGGTTGGATCCTCCCGGTTAACCAGGAAGAGCAGTTCCCATTTACACCCATTTTCTTGGAGTCTGGAGGCAGACACTGCCCCAACCTCCAAAGAAATCCTTATTTCATCCCATACCTGACTGAAACACCCAATATACTCACTGAAGGCCCAGGTGAACTTCAATGATTTGATCACAGCTATGGTTGTGATCAAATATTAATGCCCATATTAATATCAATACCCAGTGATCTCTGTACCTAAACTTTCTTAATCACTTCACTCCCAAACTATTGAAACAACTAAAGGAAGAAAAACCCAAGAATCATAGAACCATGGGATGGTTTGGATGGGAATGGACCTTCAAGATCATCTAGTTCCAATCCCCCTGCATGGGCAGGGACACCTGCCTAATTTAAACAAAAGCCCTAATTTTAACATAACAACTTTGGAGACTTTCACTATCCAACAATTCAACAAGTATTTCACTCTCAGATGACAATGGCTGTCAAAAATGTGTCCTTCTGTTGTCATCATCTGTGCTTCTCCTGGGAACATCCACCTTCTCCCCACAAACCAGCCCTGCCCCACAGCTCAGAAAAACCTCCTGGGCTTTTTTTTTTACTATGCTTGGTTCAATCTGGGAAAGAGCACGAGATGAAGGTGGGAAAGAGAAGTTAAACTAGGGCTGTGACACTGGGAAGTCAGAAGAAGGAAGATGGAAAACGTCCTGGAGGAACTGCCAGGTGAGACATCAGGGAATCCACCACCTTCCCTTTAATAAGGCAGGAATGCAAAGGAGCATTTGGAGCAATTTTGGAGCATGAGCCAATGCAGCAGGAATGCCAAGCTCTCTGCTGGTTCCAAAGATAGAAATTTGGCAGAAGAAGAAGCCAGCCAATAAAAAGGAGGTAGAAGAAATGAGGTAAATTGGCTGGGTGTGGTCTCAGATGTTGGGTGGAAACCTCAAGTGAGGTAAAATTGGCCTTGCTCCATGAACAGTAATCCAAAAATATGAGCCCACCAGGCAGAGAGCTGAGAAGAAGGAGGGAGCTGTGGTGGGATGGTGTTAAGGCTTAAAACCAGTGCACAGTGAAGGACACTGCAGGTGTAGGGTTAGAGCAGCATGGAGGAGAGAGTCCTCCCAGACCTGAAATTGAGCAGAAGTACCTGAGGGGTTGGTCATGTCCTCCAGTGTCTCCATAGCATGGCCGTGTCCTCCAGCCTCACCAAAGCATGGCCATGTCCTCCAGTATCTCCATGGCATGACCATGTCCTCCAGCCTCACCAAAGCATGGCCATGTCCTCCAGTATCTCCATGGCATGACCATGTCCTCCAGCCTCACCAAAGCATGGCCATGTCCTCCAGTATCTCCATGGCATGACCATGTCCTCCAGCCTCACCAAAGCATGACCATGTCCTCCAGCCTCACCAAAGCATGACCATTTCTTCCAGCCTCATCAAAGCATGGTCATGTCCTCCAGCCCTACCAACACACGGACATTTCCTCCAGCCCCACCAAAGCACGACCATTTTCTCCTCGCTGTACAAACCACTAGAGAGCAGCATCCGCACACGAACCTCCTGCAGCAGCCTGGCAGCACCAGCCACCGGCAGCTGCCAAACTGCCTCCAGGTGCTCCCTCTCTCCAGGAAAAGAGTTTCAGCTGGCAAGCTGCTAACCAGCCCCAGCCCAGTGCCTTCGCCTGGTGGAACCCCAATGTCAGTCTACTCTTTATCCCACCAAGACGTTGGCATGAAGGAAAACCTGAGCTACCGAAGCTCCCTGCAGCCCCACCACAGCCTCCTGGTCTGTACGAGCCGGGGTCTCATCCCACCTGCTCGGGTGGAAACGTGCTCCTGGCCATGGAGAGCAGGAGAGCTTCACCTCGTGTTCTCCTCCATCTCTTGATGGCTGCAGGGCAGGGAGGAGGGTGCAGGGAGAAGAAGGAAAGGGAACACAAGAGAGTAAGGAGAGATCACACGTTTACTCTATCAGGTTGGTCATTAGCAGCACAGGGGCTGCTGAGAGCAGAACTTCACGTGTCATTACCCCAGGAAGCAGTAAATTCAGAGTCTTCCTATTTCAATGACTTACCAGCACTGAGGGCAAGATGTGAACCCCACCGTGCACTGGAAGGAAATGCTCCTCACTTGGACTCCTTCTTGCTTCATTTTCCAAGGGTTTTATTACTTCATGACCTCTTGCTGTTCTGCAACCAGCAGCCCCACATACCTCCCTGCTCTGGTTGCTACCAGGCTTTGTGGAGCTTCAACTCTGCAGAGACTCTGCATGATGGTGAGAGCCCTGGTGGCTTTTAAAATACTGAAGCTGGGCTGGGGATTTTCAACACAACTTTGTCTCTCCCCAGCAGCCATTTCCATGAGCTACACCATCCACCAGCTGGGCTGCCCCTGGGAGGCACCTGGGCACTGATGGATGGACTCAAAGGTTGGTGGCAGCCACGGCTGTTCCCTCTGCAGCAGCAACAGGCAGGGATTGAAAGGCACAAATTCCCCAGGAGCTCATCTTCAGGGCACAGCTCCAGGGGCTGCCAGCACCTCTGCTCTGAACAGGGCAGCAGATTGGGGTCACTTGGGTGCAGAAGGTGGAGCTGTGAAATCATAGAATCATGGAATGGTTTGGTTGGAAGGGACCTTCAAGATCATCTGGATCCAACCCCCTGCATGGGCAGGGACACCTCCCAGCAGCCCAGGCTGCTCCAAGCCCCATCCAACCTGCCCTTCAACACTGCCAGGGATGGGGCAGCCACAGCTTCCCTGGGCAACCTGGGCCAGGGTCTCATCACCCTCACAGCCAAGAATTCCCTCCTCATGTCAAATAGAAATATAAATAGTGGAGCCTCCACCAGCAACGAGAACATGAAGTTACCACGACACACCCCAGATGTTGTTCCTCTGCCACCACTTTCCATCTGCAGGAGCTTCTTTGGCTTTGGAGGCCATTGACTTGGCTTCTGATCTTGCTGTTGTCCCAGGTGTGGCACAGCAATGGGAGCTTATGGTGCCTTGGCTGGTGGTGGGCACTGCTTGGCTGCTGGTTTGGAGGTGAAAAGCTCCAGCTCTGGCAGGTTTCTTCTTGACTGTGACTGTATCTGGCTCTGCCACTGCTGGGAGGGTGGTGCTGGCTCCAGCATGGCCTTGCTTACCACAGAGGAGCTGCTTGTTTGCTGCTGGTTTCACTGGGAGGACATCCTTCCTGCAAGCCAGCAACTGAGAAAAATGCTACAGGAGGAAAGAAACTCCAGTTTTTCTGAGGAAATAAAAAATTGCACCTTTTTTTTTTTGTGTTGTTCTTTTCCTTCCAACCAAAGGAGGAAAGAAAAGCAGCAGCAAAAGCTCCACTTTTCCACTAGAAACCCCAGTAGTTTCATCTTCCTCCACCCACAGGTGTTAGAATGAACCACCTGGTGAGAGCTCAGCTTTGTTGTGATTTTCATGACTAACTCATGGAAAGGAGAAGATCCAAGATAAGTCTTTGGAGCTCAAAGACCAACAATTGCTCTTCCCAAGGTATCTTCATCAGCTCCGTGTCCCTTTCATTACTCCAACCTTGTCAGATGATCCCTTTGCCAACACTCCACCATCTTCCTTTTGGTTTGAAGTCCAGACACCTCTGAGGACACCAAGGCTGGGTCAGAGCCTGTTTTATCAGACCCAGCACTTGTCCCAGGACATGAGGATCCTCCAAATCTCCCCTGCTGCTCTGGGATTTACCCCTTCCTTTTCCTCCCTAGGGAGCTGGTCCCACCAGCCAGAATATGTTCTTAAATCAGATGCTCAGGACACACTAAGCTTTTCAAAAATCCTCTTTCCACAGAAATTCAGCTAATAGAAGAGTTTCAGGATTATAATGCAAATCATGTTTGTATAATCTCCGAGTCCTCTGGGCTTGATTCTCTTCCTATAATCACCTTGTGCAACGATGTGATGCCATCAAAGTCACAAGAGTGGCACGGGGATAACCAAGATTATCTCCAGCAATTTGTGGCATTACAGAGATGCAGAAACAGTGGAAGAAGAAACAGTTGAATTCCTGGAACCTTCAACTCCTGAAAATTAATCTCAATTAATTCTATTTGCAAATGGAACTGTCTGAACTTGCCACCACCAAACTCTTAATCCTGCAGTAAGTCGTATTATGGGAAGTCTAATTAACATTATTTAATAGATTCATCAGAATTAAACTTACCCAACCCACCAGTGAAGCAGGGAATCAATGCAAAGCCAGTGTCACCAACTTGGGAGTCAGGGAGCTCCTTATATACCCCAGGAGCTCTACCTCCCAGAGAGAAGGGCCTCTGCTCTTCGTGCTTCACATTTTTTTCACAGCTCCAGAACTGCCCAATTTACAGAAACAGGCATTTTTTTTCCCTGACCTTTAGGAGAGAAAACTCCCCATTCTTAAATATTTGCTATTTTAGCAGCAGAAGGCTGTTGTGTTGGCCACACCTGAAGCATGAAAGCTTGTTCTTCTTTGGATGTTTTCCAAATGTTCTTCTCTAAAGCCCCACAGCTTCAGCCCTGCCAGAAACAACAATTCCAATGACACAGGCAGAAAATTCACACTGGAACTTCCAAATGTGGGACCTGAAGCTCAGGGACATTTTCTGACTTAGAATCAGAGAATCACATAATTATTTGGGTTGAAAGGGACTTGAAAGAACATCCAGTCCCACCCCCTGCATGGGCAGGGACACGTCCCACCAGCCCAGGCTGCTCCAAGCCCCATCCAACCTGCCCTTCAACACTGCCAGGGATGGGGCAGCCACAGCTTCCCTGGGCAACCTGGGCCAGGCTCTCCCCACCCTCACTCTCCACAATTCCCTCCTCATCTCCAACCTCCAGCTCCCTCTCCCAGTTTTCATCCATCCCCCTCATCCCATCCCTCCCTGCCCTTGTCCCAAGTCCCTCTCCAACTTCCTTGTAGCCCCATCAGGTACCAGAAGGTGCTCTGAGGTCTCATAGCATGAAGCAACCTTAACCCAAATGCAAGCAGTGCCCTGAGAGCCTCCCTGTTGCAGCAGGCACCTGCCTGACCACCACCCAGCTGCTGCTGGCATTTCATCCCCTTCCAGGAGAGCAGAGAAGCCTGAAATGGGGCCTGCACCCCAGCTTCCCCCTGTTCTCCAGCAGAAGAATTGCCAAGATGACCAAAAAACCAGGCTGAACCCCAGGCTACTCTGCTTTCCAATTGCCAGGCCTGGACTGTGGGCTAGAAAAGGCTGATGAGAGGTTGAACTCCAACAAGTTCATTCCTGAGCTCAAGTGCTTGAGTGAAGCAACTGAGAATTAGGCTCTTTGATGTGACATCTGGCTGGAAAGGGCTCCTGTGCTGCCCAATGGGTTTGCAATGAGGCAAGCTGTCCTGCTCAAAAAGCACAGTCATCCTGCAGAAGCAGTTAGGAATAAATTTAGGCAGGAGATCAGGAGAAGATTTTCCAAAAAGCAGAGCAAGGAGACTCTGGAAGATGGCAAGTCAGAAAATTGCAAGCATAGAGTCATGGAATGGTTTGGGTTGGAAGGACTTCCAAGATCATCTAGATCCAGTTCCTTACATGGGCAGGGACACCTCTCACCAGACCTGGTGGCTCCAAGCCCCGTCCAGCCTGCCCTTGGACACTTCCAGGGATGGGGTAGCCACCTGAAAGATCATCTAGTGGATCCTCCAGATGGTCTTCAAGGTCCCTTCCAACCCAAACAATTCCATGATCTGAAGACCATCCAGTCCCACCTCCTGCATGGGACTGGGACACCTCCCACCAGCCCAGGCTGCTCCATCCAACCTGCCTTTCAACACTGCCAGGGATGGGGCAGCCACAGCTTCCCTGGGCAACTTGGGCCAGGCTCTCATGACCCTGACAGCAAAGACTTTTCTCCTAATGTCAAATAGAAATAGAAATAAATCTAGTGGAGCCTCCACCAGCAACGAGAACATGAAGTTACCACAACACACCCCAGGCACAGCTTCTCTGGGCAACCTGGGCCAGTGTCTCACCACCCTCACACTAAAATTAACCTGCTAACTACAAAAGAAATGCTCATCAAAATACATAACAAGCTTTAAGATGGAGGTTGGTGGATTTATGGAAGAGGTTTTATAACCATGAGTGCAGAGTCCCTGTGATTCAAAAACACGTGTGTCTGCTGAGGGTTGTTGGACTAATCCATGGATAACAGGTCTTATAGGTCCTGGGAAACTCAGGTGGAACAAAAACGAAGAGGAATCACTCATGGAACAACAAGCAGGGAAAAAAATATTGAAGCATGGATACTTCATATCCAGTACTCGGAGACTACACACTTGGTCTTCTCTGTGGTGACCAGCTCCTTTTCTTCTGTACCATGAACTACAGGAAAGCTGGGGAGGGACTTTTCACCAGAGAGGGTAGTGATAGGGCAAGGGGGAATGGTTTTAAATTGAAAAAGAGGAGATTTAGGTTAGATATTAGGAAGAAATTCTTCACCAAGAGGGTAGGAGGGCACTGGAAAGGTTGTTCAGGGAGGTTGTGGGAGCTCCCATCCCTGGGAGTGTCCAAGGCCAGGTTGGATGGGGCTTGGAGCAACCTGGGCTGGTGGGAGGTGTCCCTGCCCATGCAGGGGGGTTGGATCTAGATGATCTTCAAGGTCCCTTCCAACCTTAACCATTCCATGATTCTCTGACTTGCCTACTCAGTGTCTAGCACCAGGAGAGAAGAGGTTTAATGGCTGGACTCCCAGGCAGACAGACCGATACCGGGCAGCTCAGTAACAGGTCATTATGTCTTTTGTCTCGTGAGATGAGTTAGTCAAGATGTCCACCCCGAAATGATGACAGACACAATAATAAAGAACAAGATGGGGTGTTAACAAAACAGTGTCTAATTAAGCCATCAGGGCGAGCCATGTCTTGGGAGATCCAGTTCAGCAACTTCTGAATCACACCAAGACATGAAATCCAAGAGTGCAACAGTCTCCTCGGACCATGTTCTCTGTGCACAAAGGTTCAAAGCACTGGCAAGAGACAAATCAAAGAGCATCTGTGCAGGTGGGAGGTGAAGGTCACAGGGAACATTCCACATCCTGAGCTGAGCTGCTCTGCACTGCTCCTCACTTCTAAAAAAAGCTGATCCTTGTGTTCAGACTGGAGCAATTCAACTTCAGGACCCCTAGAGAGATGGAGACACTCATCCAAGTGATGAACCAGATAAAGCAGGCAGTGATAGACCTTCCCTTGGAGCTGCCAGCACATCTGCTGCCTGCCTCCCAGGGCATCTGAGGCTTCTGGGGTCTTAATTATCTGATTAACATTTGCAAAGTCACTAATGGGCTAATAAGCAACTCAAGACCTACCCAAGGTGTGTGGGAGCTGGAGTAGAGTTTTCTGTCTAGGAATGTTGGGCTCAGGCCTGTGTTTTTCTCACTTGTGGTGTTGTGTTCCCTGGAATAAGTGGAAGAACTTCAGCATCCAGTGGGAGCTGAGTTGGGTTCCACCAGGAGAGAGCTGAGGAGCTGCTTAGCTCCACAGTCACTGCAGAGACACCTTCCTACACGCACGTTTCTCCCGTAGTTTCCCAAATGTTGCAGGGAGGCAGGTTCACTGCACGTGGCATTTCCCTCTAAAAATAGACTTTGTGCAATTCCCATGGAAGGGGAAAGCAATTACTCCTCTGCTATGGGAAAAATATTCACTCCCTTTCCACGGGCTGACTTCAGAGCCTCTTCATTGCTAATTACCACTGTTTTTCTGCTGAGGTTGCTGACATGGAGGTGAAGTGACCTCCCCAAGCTTCTCCAGACCTGGATCCAACCCAATGTTTGAGGTCAGGACAGCCCCACCTTCTGATCTCCAGACAGGGTTCAGGTCTTCTCCCTTCCAGCTATGGAAAGTGATTTTCTTTCATCACTCCATGTTGCAAGTTGTGGTTGGAAATTTGAAGCCTAAATATTCCAGAAGCCTCATTGCTTGATGAAACAAAAGCAGTGTCTCAACACAGAGCCCTGGCTGGGCAGTCTGGAACACTCTTGGCCTCAACACTGCTCCCCAAGTTTCTACGTGCCCCGTTGCTCTCAGGTGCTCTAATTGGTGGACACAACGAAGGTTGCTGAAGCTCTGACCTGAAGATGTGCATCCATCTGGGGATATTGCATGGCCTCCTTTCCAGCCCAGCTGCTCTGTCCTCTTCAGGCCAACAAGTACCACGATAAACCATATTTTAAATTAGTTTGAGACTGTTCCCTCTATGGCCCTGCTTGGAAAGGCTGTATTGGAAGGGGCATATCATAGGATCATGGGATGGTTTGGGTTGGAGGGACCTTCAAGATCATCTAGATCCAACCCCCCTGCATGGGCAGGAACACCTCCCACCAGCCCAGGCTGCTCCAAGCCCCATCCAACCTGGCCCTTCAACACTGCCAGGGATGGGGCAGCCACAGCTTCCCTGGGCAACCTGGCCCAGGCTCTCCCCACCCTCACACTCCACAATTCCCTCCTCATCTCCAACCTCCAGCTCCCTCTCCCACTTTTCATCCCTCCCCCTCATCCCATCCCTCCCTGCCCTTGTCCCAAGCCCCTCCCCAGCTTTCCTGGAGCCCCTTCAGGCACTGGAAGCTTTCCTGGAGCCTTTTCCTCTCCAGGCTCAACACCCCAACTCTCCCAGCCTGGCTCCAGAGCTGCTCCAGCCCTCAGATCATCTCTGTGGCCTCCTCTGAACTCTCTCCAGAAATCTCCACATATCTCAGCAGAATGGTTATATTGATAACCACAAAGCATGGTGCTACCTAGAAAGCAGCCAGGCAGGTTCTCCACTGCTGGAAAGTGCCCTAGTTCCTGCCTTCAGCAGAGCCACGAGTGCAATTTGTACCCACAGAGCAGCAAGTGAAGGCTGAGTCAGGGCCAGGCCTTGGCCTGGGATCTTGGATCTGAAGGATACCAACAAGAAAGCTGGGGAGGGACTTTTGACAAGGACTTGTCGTCAGAGAACAAGGGGGAATGGATTAAAACTTCAAGAGGGGAGATTTACTTTGGACACGAGGAGAAAATTCTTCCCTGTGAGGGTGGGGAGTCCCTGGAACAGGTTGCCCAGAGAAGCTGTGGCTGCCCCATCCCTGGCAGTGTTGAAGGGCAGGTTGGATGGGGCTTGGAGCAGCCTGGGCTGGTGGGAGGTGTCCCTGCCCATGCAGGGGGCTGGATCTAGATGATCTTGAAGGTCCCTTTCAATCCAAACCATTCTCTGATTTCCCTCACTAGCAAAGCTTGGTGACCAAACCCGAGCATCTTCCAGATGCAGGAGCAAGGCAGGACCCCACCTGCCATGAGGTAAGAAAGGAAGTTGCATGAATCAGGTCACACTGCAAGAGAAGGTGTGCTCAAAAATTCAGGTGTTCTGTCCTTCAGTTGCCCAACGATTATTACCAGAGGAAGTTACACCACAGCCAGACACAGCTCCTTACTTTGCAACCCAAGAATCCCAACAAGGGACAGGTTCCAGCTCAGCCTGTTGCCACAGTTGCATCTGGGGTGGGTGCCCTGATAAGAGCTCTGGGAACATGGGGGAGTGGGGACAAAGAGCAGCCCAAGACAACCAATTATGATTAAATTCACCTCCGTGGGGGACACGTCATCTCCAGTGCTGAAAATAATCCCACATCAGGAAGGAGGACTGCTTGACTTGCACCCTGCTGGCTCCCTCAGATTTTGAGGATAAGGATCAGTGAGATATTTTCACTCAATAAACCTCTTTCTTTTTTTCCCCCAGTGCTTAAGGAACAACCTGCACATGCTACCAGCTCCCTTTACTTCACTTGATTGACATTTGAATGCAAACTTGATTTCACTAGATGGAAATGTCTTTTCAGAGGCCACTCTGGCACCTACATGAGACCAGTGTCCAAATTCCATTTGGATGGGATGAGATCATGTAGACTATTCAAAAAAAATCCTGTTACTTCTCACATGGTACATGGAGATAAACTCAGCTCCCTCCCCTGTCACTTTGAGGTGGGAGCTGCATCTTCTGTACCATGGAAAATAAAATGCATTCAAAATTATCTGCTCTGAAGTGTATGAAGGTCTTCATGGGGGGGGGAAGAAAGAAACCCACTCATCAGGAGTTAATAAAATCACAAGAAAGTCACTTTAGAGAATTCATTGCTGGAAAGTAGGTAAGAGAAGTACAGATTAGCCCCCCACCTGAAACTATAAATCCACCCTAAGAAGTGGGGGGCACCAGCTAAGATGAAATGCCAGCATCATGCATGGGCTGAAGTGGACCCACAGTGGCTGACACCCCACCAGGCCCCCTGACCTCGGGGAGGGGGGGTTTGCAACGGAGGCATCAGCTTGAGGGTATGACCTTGCTACACGGCAAAAGTGTTTTGCTAGATCAGCTTAGTCAGAAAAAAAAGGATTAAAAAGGCACAAAAAGGCTTTCTTCACAGTGCCTACGTGTAGAACAAGTCTGTGGAGGAAACGCAGCAGGGCAGTTGTGAAAGAATGAGCTCATTACCTAGGAGGACTCATTCCCAGAAGGCAGGGCTTTGAAACCATATAAAAGTTCTCAAATCTCCATGCTCCACCATCCACTCAACTTCGTGACTTCTCCCTGTTGACTGGTTGGGTAAGTCAGAGAATCCTGCTGCTTTTTTTTTTTTGGAGATGGCTCTAATTTCACTGCTTGGCTTAACCTTGGCAGAAGCTCCAAAGAGGAGTTTTCTTTGGTGCCTTTGAATATGCAAAAGATTCCTGCAAAGGGGAGAAACTGTGGGCATTGGGGTAGGACTAGCAGGCTTGGGATGACTCTGCAAGGCAAATTCAGGTGGTGTGTAAATCTGAGGATACTTAAGTGCTAAATTAGATCCTTTCTGAAGAAGAGATTAGATAAAATTATGTTGGTTTAAGTACAACTGATCCTACCTTCAGGGAAAGAGAAGGTCTAAATGGTCTCCTGAAGCTCCTGCCAGATCTATTTTCTGTGATTCTGCTATTTATAATGAGAATATTTGTATAAAGCATCCATTTCATTGAGGAATTATTTTTTAAAAGATAGATTTGGGAGCATGAGGGGCTGCAGGGAGCAGAAAAGCAGAAGTATTCTTGGTGAATGGGCTCATTCATGCTAAACATGTCAGGAGCAATATATTCATTTGGCTTAAGATCTTATCAGGTTCCAATAAAGAAAATAGCAAGAGACAAATGATATTGATCTGGAGGATCTGAGAGGATGGAGAAGAGAGGAATTAATTTGCTTTGAAGATGTGCTGAGAGGAGCAGGCAACATGGGCAACAGAGAATGAACTTGCAGGCTCTCAGATGATCTGAGTTAGTTCTAGTCCCATGTGGAGGGGACTTAAAAATGGTCCTTCCATCCAACACTCCTGGGATTTTAACATTTTTCTAAAGACAATCTATGGGCACAACTAAAAGAGCTTTACTCAAGGCACAGCACCAGCCCAGCTGAGCCTGGTGCCTCCAGCAGCCCAGAAAACAGAGGCAATTTCATGAGTTGGTAGGAAAAACCATTTGGCCAGTTGCAAGTTACTGGCCTTGGGAGAAGAAATCCCTCCTGATGGTTCTGATTCATGTTCAAGCTACAGGTATTATTAGTGACCATGACAATTCAGAGACACAGGGACCCATTAGCACTGCTAATTCTTTCCATGACAATAGGAAGGAAACCTCAATCCATGACATCACCAATGAAATTAGAGTGAAACCAGAGCATGGGGAGGAGCTGCCCTATTGTTACTGCAAAGGCTCCCAGTGCTACAGAAAAGATGTCAGCTTCGAGGTCCCCTCAGCTTTCTAATTCCAAGTAAAATCTGGAAACAGTTTTAAAAGGGGCAAGATGATATGAAGTATTTCATTCTGTCAAAGTAAAATCTCCTGTTGGGGGCAGATTTCTATTTTTCTACACGAAAGAGTTTTCAAATCAGAATTGAATTGTAAATATTTGTCTTCAGCATTGCTGGGTTTTTTTAGTATTATTTTGACTTTCTGAAACCGTTACCAAAGCAGCAGAGCAGTTATTTGCCAGCTCCTCTCCTTCAGTTCTCCAGGACAGAAATGAAAAGGAGTTAACACGTTGGGAAGAGCTGAGCCACAGGAGGAAGAGCTCTGAAGTGTAAATCAGCTCCAAGTTCAAAGGAGTGGCTCTGCCTCAGTCAGACCTGACAGGGCTGTCCCACATTGCAGAGCAGAGAGGAGGAACGAGATAAGACAGAGTCAGAACAGGAGCTGAAAGGCAGGATGAAAAAGAAAGAGTAAATCTCTTTTTTTTTTTTTTTTGAGCCAAGCTGCCTGGGAAACCAAGGGCAGGCTAAGAGAACTTCACTCTTGCAACTGATTCATGTTTCTTAGAAGCCTTTCACACTTCTCCCACTGCAGCTCCTTGAGCAGCCACAATAACATTCTGACATTTCTTTCAGATCCTCTTGTTTCCTGCAAAGATGTCTCTGAATCAAATGCAAATCAAGCAGGAAATCACCCTCCCACCTGGCCTGAGCAAAACCAAGCAGAGCCAAGAGCCTGAGCCCGCCCCACGTCCACAGCAGCAAGCTGAAGCCCAAGTCCCAACACCTTGCCCAGAACCAGTTCCAGTAGAAGAGGTGCCATGCCCAGAAAAAACAGTGCCATTGCCACCCCAGGTGGTGGAACCAGGCAAGGGAGAAGCACCAGTGGTTGTAATACCCCAATGTCCCCCCCAGGAGCAGCAGCAGCAGCAGCAATGCAAGGTGCCACCAGCTTTGCCAACTGATCCTATTCCATGCCCTGAAGAGAAGTCAACGTGCAAAGAGGTGCCTGTGGCAGCCCCTGCTTCCTGCTCTGAACCAACTCAAAGTGTGCAGGAGGAGCAGGAGTGCAAAGAGATCCCTGTGCCAGTTCCTGTTATATGCCCAGAACCTCCCTCGTGCCTCCAGGAGCAGCAGCAGAGCAAGGAGATCCCTGTGCCCATCCCCGTTCAATGCCCTGAACCTGCCCCATGTACCCAGGAGCAGCAGGAGACCCAGGAGATCCCTGTGCCCACCCCATGCCCTCCAGAGAAGCAGGAGTGCAAGGAGGCAGCTGTGCCAACCCCTGTCCCTGAACCCACACCATGTGCCCAGGAGCAGCAGCAGTGCAAGGAGACCCCAGTGCCCATCCCTGTTCAAAGCCCTGAACCTGCCCCATGTCCTCAGGAGAAGCAGCAGTGCAAGGAGACCCCTGTGCCAATCCCTGTCCAGCACCCTGAACCTGCACCCTGTCCCCAGCAGCAGCAGGAGACCAAGGAGAATCCTGTGCCCACCCCACACCCTGTAGAGGAGCAGGAGACCAAGGAGAACCCTGGGCCAGAGCAGAGCTCCCTCCCAGAGAAGCGTCCTCCCATGGAGCAGCAGCAGGTCAAGCAGCCCAACCAGTGGCCACTCATGCAGAAGTAACTTGAAGCTGACCAGGGAAGCCCTGAAGAGAGAAGATTTCAACCCCCAACATCCTCCTCCTGTGTCTCACAACCAGAGGTCATTTTCCAACACCCTTTGTGTTCCCACCAGAACTTCTGTCCCGAAGCAGAGCTTCCTCCCCCCCAGCTAACGCTTGCGTTCTCCTCCACTAACAGCCACCAGCTAATGAGAATCACAGAAATATTCTGGTTGGAAAAGACCTTCAAGATCACCAAGTCCAACCACTAACCCAACTCTACCAAGTCCACTGCTAAACCATGTCCTTCAGCACCGTATCTACACCAAGGGCCACCTTGGAACTGCCAGGAGATAAGAAGGCTTCAAGGGGTGACAAAAGCACATGCATCCAGCTTTTCCAGCAGCCTGAATTCCTGCCCCCTCCCCCTCATCCCCTTGGCTTTTGAAGGCCCAGAGAGACACCAAAGAGAACGATGACACCCACAGGTCAGGGCTCATTAAGTCAAATATTCAAATTGAACCCAAAATTCCAACACTGCCTCCGGGTTTTCCTGCCTTCCCCTCCAGCTCCCTGTGCCACCTCCCACCTCGCATTTAGGGCTTGGGTTTTAGGGGTTTCTTTTGCCTATTACTAATAGGATTTGAGGTTTGTGCAGAACCTGCTGCTGAGGGGTTCTGATCAGCAGCAGCAAGTGCTGAATATTTTATGCAATTAAGAAAAAAGAAATCCATTGGGCTAGAGGAAAGAGAAAGATTTTTACAACCTTAATCCCCTGCTTGGCTGAATCGGCAGCAACCAGGGCGAGCTCACCTTGGATTTTTCTGGGATGTGTTAAAAGAACAGCTCGAGCTGAGATTATTTATGGGAAATAGGGAATGAAATCCAATCCAGAGATATTTTGAAATAGATGAACCCCAGGCATGGCTTCCCTCTGTTAGGAGAAAGGAGGAAGCCTGCAAAGAGCTGCTTCAATTACACCCTGGAACATGTTTTGCCACCCGGAGTCGTTGCGTATGTATTTGGTACTTGGCTCTAATTATTTGAGGCTGATATTGTACCCAGGATTTATTTCACTGTGAAAATCAACAATAAAAATAACTTTGAATACCACGTTGTTGAAGCTTTCAATAGGTTTGCTTAGGGTGGTGAGACCCTGGGCTAGGTTGCCCAGGGAAGCTGTGGCTGCCCCATCCCTGGCAGTGTTGAAGGGCAGGTTGGATGGGGCTTGGAGCAGCCTGGGCTGCTGGGAGGTGTCCCTGCCTATGCAGGGGGGTGGATCTAGATGGTCTTCAAGGTCCCTCCAGCCCAACCATCCCATGATTCTATGAAAAAGATTAAAAGGAGCTTCAGCTTTCAAGAATCAGCTTTCAAGCCTCAAAGCTGGGGGAATCAGGACTCAGAAACCTGGGGGGTCACAAGGAACCTGGGGTCTGCTGCTCCTCTCTGGGTGTCTGGGTTAGAGAACCTGCAACACACCATGTCAGTCCATAGGCTGGTCAATGGCACTGAGACACTAATTACTAAAACACAGAGGGCTGGAGCAGCTCTGCTCTGGAGCCAGGCTGGGAGAGTTGGGGTGTTGAGCCTGGAGAGGAGAAGGCTCCAGGGAGAGCTTAGAGCAGCTTCCAGTGCCTGAAGGGGCTCCAGGAAAGCTGGGGAGGGACTTGGGACAAGGGCAGGGAGGGATGGGACCAGGGGGAAGGGTTTCCAGCTGGAAGAGGGGAAATTTAGGTTAGACATTAGGAATAAATTTTCCACTGTGTTTGTGGTGAGACACCTGCCCAGGTTGCCCAGAGAAGCTGTGGCTGCCCCATCCTTGGAAGTGTCCAAGGGCAGGTTGGATGGGGCTTGGAGCAACCTGGGCTGGTGGGAGGTGTCCCTGCCCACGTAGAGGGTTGGATCTAGATGTCTTTAAACATCCCTTTCAACTTAAACCACTGCATGATTCTATGGTTAATTACTGAAAAACACCTCTCAACACGACTTCCCATCCCAGAACAGGGGACAGGACATCAGCTCACACTGAGCTGTTCCCATGGTCAACCTGCCCCCTTGAAACCCACCCCCAGTCAGGCTGTGACTTCTAGCAGGTGGGAGACATGGGCACAGCCACCAGGCAGGCTGCAAGCACAAGCAAACCAGTGTTTCCCACACTTCAAAGGAGCCAGGAGCGATGCAATCTCACTTGTCTGGCCCTGTCAGATGGGGGTTAGATAGACCCAACCTCCTCATCTGATCACACCAAGACACAGGTTCTGGTTTGCAGAGCAAGCTTGTGTGTCTGCCAGACACCAGGATCATATCACTCCCCAGTTTCTGTTCTCATCATTTATCCTCCCCCACTCTGCCAGGCAGCTGACTAAGAAGCAGTTCACCCAGCCAGTATGTTCTGCTCAGGACCCAAAAACACCCTCAATCCTCATTCTTTTAAACATGGAAATTGTTCTGAACAAGTAAGAACTTCCTTTCAATATTAGTAGCTTCCAAAGATTATTTCCCTCTCAACAGTTACAGTGCAATTGAGACTAAACCCACCATTGCTTCAGTAGACACACAAGAATACACTTCAGAAAATTGGTTTTCCCCAGTTTGCTCCAGTTCAGGATGAAAAACAAGTTGCAAGATTGCACAGGTGGGAATTATATTGATCCTGACCCAGTCTGGACACCCAGACACCAGCTCTGCCCCAAAGAACCCCAAATTTAAATGTTTTTTTCTAGAAATTGTGGTTCTTTTGGATCCTATTTGTTCTAAACCTTTTACATTTATGGGCTACCTGGTTATTGCATTCATAGCTTTCAGTTTCTGGATCTATCTGAAACAGAAATATGGACAAATAACACCTTGGGAAATCTGGAAGATTCATGTGCCTTGATCCCTGTGTCCCCCCCTGTGCCTTAAATACAAATGTATATTTGAAAGGCAATTATTTGGCTCATAAAAACAAAAGGGAATGATTGACACTAGTGAAGTGAAAAAGAAATACCAGGAAGCAAGTAATGAGGTTGCTTATTTTATTGTAGCATGTCCCAGATTAAAGATCAGAAGAAAACAGCCCCACAACTTTTTTAACACAGAGGATGAATAAATCCAAGCTAATTAATTTCATCTCTTTGTGAAGTAATTTCTGCAAAGGAGACGTGCTGCAGGTTTCTAGATGTTCTGGCAGAGCTTGAAAATGATCATTTGCATCTTCCACAGCACTTTGTGGCTGTTGCTGTTAGTGCTACTTCTGTTTTGGGCACTGCTGTTGCTGCTGGGGGATGGTCTTGGCAGGACACTTGGCCTGCCCTTTTGGGGCCTGGCATTGCTCCACACACTTTGGAGGACACTTCTCCTGGCACTGTGGAGGTATTTGCTGCTGCTGTTTCTGCTGGTGGGAAGACATCTTGGCTAAGCCTGGAAGAAAACCAAGGTGCCACTTCAGTTACTTTAAGTCCTACCCACTTGTCTCTTCTGGGTAGTACAGTTTTTTGGTCAGCTCCCAAGCTCTGACATCAAAGCAACAGCAAAGAGCTTTTAAAAATGAATCCTGCCAGCAAAACGCCACAAAACCCCCTTGGAAATCCCTGAGGATGCTCCTGGACAGACCAAATCTCTGTTGGTGACTCCAGTTGGCTGTAGCTGCCCCATGACACTTTTCTGAGCTGCCATCACAGTTGCCTCTATGGAGACCAGCCACCCCCTGAGGACCTCAGGGAATAACTGTATATGAACATAAATGACTACAAGAGACAAGCACCATCCTGACAAAGTTCTGATCCCAAGAGGTAAATGGCTGCAGAAGTGGAGGGAAGAGACACAAACCTTTTTCTTTCCCTCTGCTCACTATTTTCTGAAGGTTTCAACTTTGAGAAGCTAAGAAGCAAGACAAAGGTTAGTGAAAGCTTGCCTAGCTTAAGAAGAATATCTGAGGAGTGTTTAAAAGTAGTCAAGGAGGAGCAGAAAACTGGTGACATTCAGTATTGCAAGCAGTTTTGAAAGAGAAAAATCATTTGTTAGTTCTTTCTGGCAACAGCCTTGCTTAGTTTCTTGAGATCCTCAGAGAAGCAGCCATGTCTCTGGCCATTAAATGCAGGTGAATTGTCCTCCTGCCCAGTGGTGATGTGACTTTCCACAAAGAAGTGAAACTCAGAGCACTGGAGATCCAGGAGACTGCAGGGATCAGCCTGTGGCTGCTCCATGGGTGCCACACCAGGTGCTGCTGGATGCCATCCTTTGGTAGCCAATGCTCCAATGGTTATCTACAAGGATTCTTATCACTTGGAGAAAAATGCTGAGGGTTGACAAGGGTTTGCTGGGCCAAAGAGTCAGCAAGCCACTAGTTAGAGCCTCAGCAAAATCTCAACATAACCTGGCTTTCATCTGCCTGGAGGGGAACTTGCCAGGGAGATGAGCTGGAGCTCTTATTAGGGAAAGAAAAATAAAAAAAACCTCCTTCATCCCTCAGGAAAAAGCACCAGAAACCCCCAGCCAGAAAGCTCAACATGCACAGGACTCACCTGGTGTCTCCTGCTGGTGGAGGGAGAGAAGAAAAGCCACCCAGGTTAACAAGCCTGCTGAAGGGAAGGCTTTTATACCCTTTCAGAAGTCAATCCCAGGAGCTGATTACAACAGATTAACTTGATGACCAGAATCTTTCACAACCAGAACCTGCTCCACTGACACCTCCATAGACCTGGACTTCAGTCAAGGTCTGTGAGAGATCCCTCCTCTTTCAGGTGCGGGGGATTTGTTGCTTTTAATGCAAGGCACACCCAACCTGGTAATAACTGCATAATTTGTTAATAATTTATCTTCTCCTGACCTTGAGTGAAGAGCCCACAACTGAACTCAGATTTCAGGGATGACTTGGATCCACTCTGGAGTTAGCAGAACATCTCTGCATCAAGTTTAGGTGTTTCCTTACAGTTTTGTCTGTGACTCCCAGGCCAGATCTCCAGCTGGCACAAATCTGAGTGGTGGTGGGGAGGTCTGGGTGTCTTCCCAGCTCCTGGGAAAGGCAGCAGCTCTCTGGCAGCCTGTGGTTTTAAAATCTGCTTCTACCCTTCTCTATTTTCCTTCCCCAAAAAGAGGATGAAAAGTTTTATATCACCAAGAAATGAGGAAGTTTCCCCCCTTCTTTTTTCCTCCACTTTCACACAGTTTTTCAATGAAGCACCTAAACCATCTCTTTACAAACCCTTGGTCTGGGCTGGCTGAAATGCTTCCTTCTGGGGTTGGATTCATGTTGCAGAAAAACATTGTTCTCCTTGAAACAATTCTTTAGATCTAATGGAAAAGGTAATTCAAGTCTCCCTTGGGTGTTCCTCAATGCTGTGCCCTGTGGGATCATATTTAACCCTACGAATTACAGCCCAGTCTCCACTTTGGATGGATGATACATGCAAGATGGTGGACAAGGCTTCCACTGGGTGTAGAAGGTGCAAATGGAAAAAAAAATCCATCATCCCATGTCTTAATGACCCTCGTTCATGCCTCGTTTGCCAAGGGTCTTAATGAACCTGAACTTCACCTGGATCAAATGTCACTAAGTTGTTGGAAACATCTCAGCAATGCCCAGAGCTAACCACAGGCATGTAGGAGAGCAGTGTCAGGGCTTTTGCAACACGTTTTCCTACAGGCACGGGAAGCATGAGGAGCACAAAGCAGCAGGTTTCTTCTGCCACTTCCTCTGGGGTTTTAAGAGCTGGGTGCTGCCATCTGTGATTACTGCTCCTGGCGCAACCCTGGCAGCAGAGAGGGGAGAAGAGAAAATTGTGAGTGACTAACAGGGCTGATAGAGCTGGATGGAGATGCTTGGGAATCAGTCATAGGTGACTAACCTATGGGATGGATCCCATTAATAGCTGCATGTGACCTCCAGACTAAGGCTGGGCCGGTCATGCGCACTGGAGCCCAGAAACCAACCCTGTCCTGGGCTGCATCCAAACAGCGTGGCCAGCAGGTCAAGGGAGGGGATTGTCCCTCTCAGCTCTGCTCTCATGCAACCCCACCTGGGCAACTTTGTCCAATTCTGGAGCTCCCAACACAAGAAGGACAAGGAGCTGTTGGAGCAAGCCCAGAGGAGGCCACGGAGATGATCCAAGGGCTGGAGAAGCTCTGCTCTGGAGACAGGCTGGGAGAGGGACTTTTTACTAGGGCATGTAGTGAGAGGACAAGGGGGGGTGGATTAAAACTGGAGGAGGGAGATGGAGGTTGGACTTGAGGGGGAAATTCTTCTCCGTGAGGGTGGTGAGACCCTGGCCCAGGTTCACCACAGAAGCTGTGGCTGCCCCATCCCTAGCAGTGTTGAAGGGCAGGCTGGATGGGGCTTGGAGCAGCCTGGGCTGGTGGGAGGTGTCCCTGCCCATGGCAGGGGGGTTGGATTTAGATGATCTTTAATGTCTCTTCCAACCCAAACCATTCCATTATTCTATAATTGTATGATAGGACTTTTTCCATGCCTGAAAGAGGGCAGTGACAAACATGGCAGCCACAAACAGTTCTGGGCCAGGCAGAGCTCATTGCTGAGTCCTCAAAGGTTTGTGTCCAACTGCAGGACCTAGAAGTGCACGTTCCTCATCTGTCCCTCCATTTTTGTCCTGTTGAATAACTGGTCCACCAACCCCTGCTTTGTCTACCTGCCCCCAAAGGTGTGTTCAGGTGTCGGATTTGTTTCCCTCCCTGAGACATGTTTTGTTTATCATTATTCCTGTTTGATGGTGTCACCTGTTGGTGTCGACAGAATTAACACAAAAAGGAATCTAGTGTCCAAACTGCACCTGCACCCAAGGTTTCATTAAAAGCTGATTTGGTAAGAGTGTGTGCACACACCTAAATATAACTCTTTTCATTTCTAGATTAGATGTCCTCCACCCTTCCCATAATGATATGGTAGGTGGATAGCAATTCTTTACATCCCAGGCATGGAAGTGGTGGGGCCACCACAGAGACAGAGGTAAGCAAGTCACACACACGGCACGGAAAACAAAGGGGACGTTATCTCTGAAACTCAACATTTAAATGGTTATAACAGACAATGGGCCTCCTGCAGTCCCAAAATGATTATTCCAAACACAGAAGATTCATTTAGCAGTGAATTCAAACATGATTTGGCCTGCCAGGTGTTCATGAACCTGAAACACCAAACCCTCTGTCAGAGAGTGGCCCCTTGATGGAGATGGGGAAGGGAGAGATGAGAGTGAGACCTGCCCAAAGCCACACAAGGTATCTGCAGCAAACCTGGGGACAAAACTGCAGCCTTGCAGGGCTCAGACCTGTTCCTGAGCCACAAGAGGACTAATCTCTAATCCAAATCCCCTAGTGTCTATATTTAGTCAGTGAAGACCATGGGAAGAATTCTTCAAAATTACCATTTTCATCTCCATCAAAAGGTGTTGAAGAAGTAATGAAAATCTCATCAAGAACATATCAATTCCTTCCTTTTTAGATTTTGGGTTTTCTTTTCTTTAACAAGTTGCCCAAGGAAGTTGTGGCTGCCCCATCCCTGGCAGTGTTGAAGGGCAGGTTGGATGGGGCTTGGAGCAGCCTGGGCTGGTGGGAGGTGTCCCTGCCCATGCAGGGGGTTGGATCTTGAAGGTCCCTCCAACCCAAACCATTCCCATGATTCTACGATTCCACTTAAATTTACCTTTTAACAACTTTTGATTTTTGCCTCCGAAATCTAGAGGTATAAAGATCAAAAGTCTATCATTCATAAAGTTGAGAATTACATTTGTATAACAATTTTAATGTAGGACAAAGTCAAGGGAAGTATTTTGTTTAGGGTGTTAGAAGACACCACTCCAGGTTCCAATGCAGCCCTGCTTTTCAGGCATAAATCCTCCACAACCAGAACAGCTTCTGGAAGGAAAACTAAAGGAAAATGTTCTTGGGTCCAAAGCCATGGAAAGGAGATGAAATAAAGACAAAACGCATGTGATGCCATCGATGATCAATTTTTATTGCTGCACATAGACATTAAAAGACAAGAGGACATATATTAAAGAGAAGAATGAAAGAACAGAAAGGGAGACATCTTCCAACCTTAACTGCTTCCAGAACAACCATTGCTAAATCACTTCCCAAGATGTCCAGCAGGGTAATACTGGCCAACTGCAGTTACCAAGAAAAAGGTGCTGAGATAACAGTAGCAGAAGTATCATCAGAACCAAAGATACAGGCTGGAAATATTCAGAGGAATATTGTCCAAGACAAAGAGACTGTAGAGCAACCAGCTCAGGAGAGGTCCGGATACATGGCAGGGGGGTCTGTAACCTGGTTTTCAGTCCGTGGGTGCCCAGGAACCTGTTGCAATGAAGCTCTAGGGCTGCATGGGAGGCTGTGGTGTCGAGCAGCTCAGCAGGGGCGGGTGCAGCAGGTGGTGCAGGGCTCCAGGCACACGGTCTCGCAGGTGTCAACACACTTGGTGGCACACACCTCCACACAGGGGGCTGGGCAGGGCTCCACACACTGGGTTGGGCACTGGGTGGCACAGGGCTTGACACAGACATCAATGCACCGGGGGGCACAGGGCTCCACGCACTGGGTGCTGCAGGACTGGGTGCACTGGGTGACGCAGGACTGGGGGCACTGGGTGGCACAAGGCTTGACACAGACATCAATGCACCGGGGGGCACAGGGCTCCACGCACTGGGTGCTGCAGGACTGGGTGCACTGGGTGGCACAGGGTGTCGGGCAGACCTCCACACATGGCACAGGGCAGGGCTTCACACAGACCTCCCCACAGGGCTCCACGCAGACCGTCTTGCAGGGCTCCACACACTTGGAGCACTTCTGCACGCAGACTGGGGGGGGCAGGCAGGGCTGCTTGCACTGCTGTAAGTAAGACATGTTGCTGGGGGGCTGGTAGAGCTGGAGGCAAAGATAAGAAGAGAGATACCAAATGAACACACTCGTCATATCACAGAGTCAGAGAATCATGAAATGGTTTGAGCTGGAAGGGACTTTAAAGACCATCAAATTGCAACCCCATCTGGATGGGCAGGGACACCTCCCACCAGCCCGGGTTGCTCCAAACTCTCAGCAGAGGTCCCAAGGCTTATCTTTTCCTTCTCGCTTCTTCAGTTCCTCACACACACCACAGAGAATGTCTCCCTTTGTGGAGACATTGAGCTGCTGATGCCCAAGGATGAAGCCCAGAGACCACAAACTCAGACACTATCCCAAATCCTCCAGCTGTAGATCATGGTAGATCATTGGAATTGCATCAAAATTAATGGGCTCATCCTTCATAAAAGAGGGCTTGGCCCAGAGGTCGCAGCTCCTATTTCCAATTCATTTCCTCCTCTTGACTTGTCCCATATGTCTCCTGCAGCTTTGCCCTAAGCTGTTCTGCAGCTTCCTTCTCCCAGATAATGCTTCTTCCCACCCATCTCTTTGAAGGCCCAAGACTTACTCTGCAGCATCCACTAATTTATTTAATTTCCAGACTTAATGAGCTACAAATTAATGAAGATAGAATACAAAGAAGGCTGAGAGACAACCACAGCTTCTGAAGAGGTGGCAGAACATTTGCAAGGTACTTCAGGAAGAGCAAACTCTAAACAAGTTTAGAGTTAGAGCTCAAACACCCTCTCCCTCATTCCAGGTTGACTCCTGGAAAGACCAGAAGCAAAGCTCTCCTGTAATCAGCAACATCTTATCTTGACCAGACCAACCAAGCAACACAACCATTGCATTATTCCCTGATAAATCCAAGAAAGACTTACCAGTTCACCAGTGCAGGTGAGTGAAGGAGAAGTCAAATGAACTGGTGTGAGCATCAAAATGCAAAGCTTTTATACGGCTTGCATGGCGTCACCTCCGGAAACAAGGGAGCCCAGGGGTATGGACACCTGACCACTAACTACCTCCACAAGCTCCACCTACACATGCTTTACATATTTGTTCACATCCTAATTTTTTGATGGAAACCCTCTTCCAGGAAAAACATGTGATCCTGAGCAAATTCTGCTTCCACCCCGAGTCATGCGGTTCCCAACGGGAGTGACACAGTAATTAAAAAACGACCATCTCAAGTGCAAGATTAATTGTTTTCCAGAAAAGATTTAATAAGCTTGGAGAGTTTCATCTCCTTATTTCCATAAATGTCTGAACGATCCTCTAGGTTTTTCCCAACGAACAGCTGTTATTAGGACAATTGACCTGATTTGAGAAATACCGTGGTAAAAATCCAGCTAATCCTGCAGTGGGACTTCAGAGCTTCCATGAACTTTGGAAGTATCTTTTTCTCTAATACCTTTTAAACCATTAAATAAAGTCAACCCAATCCTTTCCACCCTCTGCTAACAACATTCACGCTTGGCAACACCAAAGGGGACACAACTCCAGTTAGTTTCAGAACCTCTTTGGGCCACTCAAGGCACAGCCAAGAGGCAAGAATTTTAAAGGCATTTTTTCCTTCCAGAACATCATAGGGACTTCAGTTCACGTGTGATGAAGGCCCAGGACTCCACATTAACATGATGATGTGCTTTTGTGATCATGCTATCTCACTCAGCCCCTCATCAGAGAAAAATCTTTCTTTCTCCAAGATATTCCAATCATGGAGGCAGAATGTGATCATCAGACTGAGTTTATGTGACCAAATTCCCCAATGAGATCACCTGCAGAAATGCTAAACGGGCAAAAAAAAAAAACCCCAACCAAACCAACACACAACCCGTTTGGCAGGAGCAGTGCATCCTGTTTACACTAGAAACCAGGAGTCCTACTGGAGAACTCCAGGAATCATCACGGGTTCTTTTCCAGTGCTTACATGGGGAATCTGGAATTCCTACCCCAAACCCATGGGAGATGATGTCCTTGCACTGCTCTTCCCATCCTCCCAACGTGGTTCCCTCAGGCTTTCCACCTCTTTTCCTTTGACTCAGGCATCATGTGAAGCTTCTCCTCCTGAGAGTCCCCCTGCTGCACTGGTGGCTTTTACAGGTGATAGGGGGAAATAGGACAGAGTGGTTTGCTTGTCTTAGACATCTGCTTCAGGGTGAGGAGAAACACCCACAACTACATCAAATACACCCTGCAGATGGGAAAATGAAGAGAGAGCATATAGCTTATCTTCTAACAGATTCATCTCTCCCCATCTTCTCCTCCTAGATTTGTCTTCCAGTACCTCCAGGTCCCCTCACAGCAGGGGCCTCCAACACTTCTCTTGCTGAGGAGTTTCTCACAGTCAAAGAGCCATAGAACAGTTTGGGTTGGAAGGGACCTTTAAAGGCCTCCCAGTCTAACCCCCTTGCCATAAGCAGGGACATCTTCCACTAGGTCAGGTTGCTCAGAGCCCCATCCAACCTGACCTTGAATATGTCCAGGGATGGAGCATCTACCAACTCTCGGGGCAACCTGGGCCAGCGTTTCACCACCCTCGTTGTCAAAAAA
The DNA here is from genome assembly GCF_020740795.1 of Apus apus. Classification (NCBI taxonomy): domain Eukaryota; kingdom Metazoa; phylum Chordata; class Aves; order Apodiformes; family Apodidae; genus Apus; species Apus apus. Next base: position 754,285 of record NC_067308.1, on the reverse strand, counting down.
TTTCTTCCTTATGTCTAGTTTAAGAAGTCTAGTCTGGTTTGTAGAGTTCTTCACACTTCCCTGGGGCTCCAGGCTCTCTAAAACCAATGCTGAAGACCAGTCCTACGTCTCCCTTTCTATAGTGGGTTATTTCACACCCTGTTGTTATATTTGATTAGCAAGAAATTGTAACGACTCTGAAGAGAAACAGACATTTTAAGAGATAGAAATTAATCTGCATCTGTAATAGGTGGGAACATCAGAGGGCTGGATTATTATTCTTAATTGACACTTATTTGTGGATCTATTATATTTATGAGCAATTTGGTCATTTGACGAGTCACATTAACTTGAGTGAGTCAGGACCCCACAGCAACATCCTTTTGTGGCCACCCTCCCATGGCAAAAAAAAAAAAAAAGAAAAGAGTTGAGAATAAGTTAATTTTCTAAATCTGGGCCTTCTGGGATCTGTTTAATTAAATGGGACATGCTAAGGTCACTTGCAGGACCAGAGGCTGGCGTGATGGGCTGGGCTTTGGTGAAAAAGAACATGACAGAGCTCAAACCTCAACCAGAAGAGGTTCCTGGAGCCCAGGAGAAGACAAACTCCTCCACCCAGAAGTTTTTCAAGAGCCCCCTGAGCACTGTTTTCTGGGGGTCAGGAGAAGATTTCTGAAAAAGCCAGTAAAAAAAGGACATGGTCATCACTTTTGGCTCCAAATAATCCAAGAAAGACCTTGTGTTTCACCACCAAGAGCTTCCAAAGGTGGAGGCACATCAAGATTAGAACCATTTTCCTCCTGATCTACACAATTTGCCTGCAGACATGATACACCACGTGGCCACATGACTATCAACACAAAGACAAACCTCAGGATGTGGAGAAGTCAGGACTTTGGATGGAAACATCTCCAACTGTATTTTTTTTTGCCTCTGTGAAACTGTTTGGATAAGCACCACTTGGGGCTGGTCAGTTGGATTTCTGCTAGGAAATTGCAAAAAGAACAAAGTCTTTCCTAAACTGCTGAACATTTTGCCTTAAAAATATGATACCTCTGGATTTGCACCCCTTGGTTTTCATCAATGCCTCCTCAAAGGGTTCTTCCTCTGTGGTATCACAGAGGTTGGTTGGCATCAGGGATTTTACTTCATGTGCAGCAACCCACAGAGAACACTCCCCTCATGTTGGTGAACAAAGAGTTTGCTAGAAATCAAGGATTCTCCCCAAATCCCCAGCACATCCAGGTCTTCCGAGCCCACTCTCCTGCACTTTGCTAGAACTAAATCTGAAAGTCTGGGGCTTCATTCCACCCAACTTTCCCCTTTCATCATGCCCTACCAGAAGGACCTGTGGAAGGTACCAGGGTGTGATCCAGCTCCTGAGGCAGCTGCCGGGTGGGGTTGGTCTCCAGGGCTGCTGCTCCATCACTCCAGCTTTGGAAATGGTGGCATAGCTGAGATGCCAGGAGGCTGAGTGCACGATGCAATTAGTCTCACATGAAAACAAGAGGCTTGTCTAGTCCATGCCCTGGGGACTATTTGATCAAGCAATTAGATCATGACTTCTGGGACTGAGAGGAACCCAGATCTGCCTCTTTTCCTGTTTACTCAGGAAGGTGAGTGCTCTGTGAAGAATGATAAGTGAGCAGCTGAGTGCAATTAAAGCTGAAAAAGAAGAAATTAGCTGGGGGAATGAAAAAAAAAATAAACCACCAAACCCTCATGTTTTAGCTTTTCCCTTCTGAGTGTTGCAGAGATTTGCTTTGATTTCCCAGTATTTTAGAATAGGAATCCAGCTTTCCTCAGGATTTTTTACTGAGTAAAACTCTGCCCTGATCTCTGGGGAACATATTTTAGAGCTCAGAGTGATGCAAGTTACTAATTAATACAAATTAAGCACATTGCCTGAACTGTGGGCCTTCTACAGTTGCTTCTGCTGAACAGCAATTTTCTCCCCAACTGTTACAAGTTGCAGAGCTGTGGTAGAAATCTTCAGGGAGGAAGGATTTCTGGTGCACTTCCTGCACAACCTCATGATGTTCACCTAGGAAGGAAGGGTCTGCTCTCTGCTAATGGTCTCAGCCTTTTAAAAACCTGAGTTTCTATGTTCATATGAAGGATGATCAGCCAAACCATGTTCCTACCTTGAAAGGTTGGACCAGATGATCCTTGAGTTCCCTTCCAACCTGGCATTCTATTAATCTATGATTAAATATATCATGCAAGCATCATGCCATCAAGAAAGATGCTGCCAATAAACAGTTTTAGAGAAAAACTTATCTGAATGCCATTTTTTTCCACTTGAAGTTTCTTATTTCCCAGAAGATTGTTCCTGGGAAGAGAGGCAAAGGAAATCATTCCTGAGTGGGATTTAAAGGAGATTTGGAATCAAATCACCCCGAGAGGTGATTAGGAAGCCTCAATTGGTTTGGTATTTCTGGTATTGTGCAGAATTGGTGCTTGGGCAATGCCTGGAGGACTTGCCCAAGTCCAGGCACCCTCTGTGGCCCAAGCCAGGGTCTGCCCCAACCTGTTGGGAGAGGAGGAGGAAGCAGAAGAGCTCTGAGGGTGCAACCAACTGTGAGAGGCTGGATGTCCCCAACCCACGTGCAACACCACATCCACCAGGTGTCATTTCTCATGTCCCCCTCTTGGTTGGATTCCTCTACTTGAAAATGTGAGGCTGGGATAATTGCAGGTTAGTCACCAGCCACGTGCCCTGGGGTGTCTTTAAAGATGGAGCCAGTGGGTGCTCCCAGACAGAGCTGCACCCACGCCTGCCAGTGGGTGCTCCCAGACAGAGCTGCACCCACGCCTGCCAGTGGGTGCTCCCAGACAGAGCTGCACCCACATCTGCTGCTCCAGCAGCTGGGCTGTCTGTCCCTGCAGTCAGGATGTCTGTCCCTGCAGTCTCCCCTGCTGCTAAGCCTGATCCCACTCTGGAAGCCTGCAGAGCACTACCCTGTGCCCAGGGTGACCGAGTCCCTGAGCACGTTGCTCACTCCTGGATGAGCAATCTGCAAAGAAATCTGGTGCTCAGGAGGAAGCACTGGGATCCTGTTAGCAGATAGTCATGGAGGGGCACCAAAATTGTCCAAGACACCCTGCTAATGCTACTGATACTTGTGCAGAGATCAGTGGTGAGGGAATCCATGTGGATCTCCCTCATGGGGCTTGTCCAGGTGCCACCAGAGACAAGGAAACAGAAGCCAATTGAAAAAGGCTGAGATGGGACCTCTTAGACATGGGGACAAAGACACAAGGCTGAGATAGGACCTCCTACACACAAGTGACAAAGGCATAGACCTCCTAGACCTGCTCCTCTTTACCCTTTGCTGGCAATGGAACACTCCCTTTCTGCCCAGGAAAGCCACCCCAGGTGGTCCAGAGCTCCTCAGGACCACTTCAGCAAATGGTTTTCAAAGCCTTTTTATAACCACAGGAGAGCAGCACTTCCTCATGACACAAACCATCCCCTCTCCCTGCAATCATCTGGGGTGGCCCAGACGAATCCCAGGTCTCCAGCTACTGCCTGAGACCTTCCCCTGGATTCCAGCAGGAGCTGCCACTCCACAGAGATCAGGGAGAAAGGAAAAAGAGAAAGTGTGACCGGGGCGGGGGATGCAAAAGCAAAGGAAACACTTGCAGACAGCTGATGTCAAGAGGTTTTTTTATTATTGCTTCATAGAAGAAAAGGAGAAGATGGGAAGAAAGGACCAAGAGGGGAATCCCACCATCCCCATCAGTGCAAAGAATGACAGAATCTCTCTCCCAGGCAAGAATTCCTGGGGGCACAAAATCAATTGGTTACAGGCTACAAGGAAAGGCACTGCTCTTGAGGTAAGTACAGAAGAAATGATGCAGAACTTGAGGAAAACCAGTTTTCCAAAGAGGATTTACTCTTCCTAGGACAGGAAGGGCACTAGGACAACAAAGATGTGAGGAAGATGTTGGCAGGTTGAGGGATCTGAAAACCATTTTCATTTCTTAGTTGTTGGAGATTCCACAGGGCAATGGCACCATGGAGTGAGATCCCTCTGTGGTGGGGTCCCACCAAAGCAGCTCCTCAAGGAGCCCTGCACTTGTATTTACGGAAGCAGACATCTCCACAGGAGATGGAGCAGCGTGGGGCACAGAAAGAGGAGCCCAGATCCACACATAGAGGGACGGGCCGTGCAAGGCATGGGGTGGGACAGGAGTCAACACACCTGGTCACAGCCTGAACAGCCCCACAGCAGGGATCCACACACCTGGTGATGCATTTGGCCACCTCCTGGCAGCAAGGATCTACACACCTGGTGGTGCATTTGGCCACCTCCTGGCAGCAAGGGTCCACACACCTGGTGGTGCACTTGGTCACCTCCTGGCAGCAAGGGTCAACGCAGGTGGTGGCACACTTGGTGACCTCCTGGCAGCAAGGATCTACACACCTGGTGGTGCACTTGGTGACCTCCTGGCAGCAAGGATCTACACACCTGGTGGTGCACTTGGTGACCTCCTGACAGCAAGGGTCCACACATCTGGTGGTGCACTTGGTGACCTCCTGGCAGCAAGGATCTACACACCTGGTGGTGCACTTGGTGACCTCCTGGCAGCAAGGGTCCACACACCTGGTAGTGCACTTGGTGACCTCCTGGCAGCAAGGGTCCACACACCTGGTGGTGCACTTGGTGACCTCCTGGCAGCAAGGGTCCACACATCTGGTGGTGCACTTGGTGACCTCCTGGCAGCAAGGGTCCACACATCTGGTGGTGTATCTAGTCACTTGCCCACAGCAGGGATCCACAGACTGAGAAATGTATCTGGCCAAAGCTTCATAGCATGGATTCACACACCTGGTGGTGCACTTGGGCACCCTGTCACAGCATGGATCCACACATGTCGTGGTGCATCTGGTGACGCCTCCACAGCATGGATCAATGCGCCTGGTGGTGCATTTGGCCACTTGGTTGCAGCATGGATCCACACATGTGGTAGCACATCTGGTCACAGGTCTGCAGCATGGATCTACACATCTGGTGATGCACTTGGTGACTTGCTGGCAGCAAGGGTCTACACATCTGGTGGTGCACTTGGTGACCTCCTGGCAGCAAGGGTCAACGCAGGTGGTGGCACACTTGGTGACTTCCTGGCAGCAAGGGTCTACACACCTGGTGGTGCACTTGGTGACTTCCTGGCAGCAAGGGTCTACACACCTGGTGGTGCACTTGGTGACTTCCTGGCAGCAAGGGTCTACACACCTGGTGGTGCACTTGGTGACTTCCTGGCAGCAAGGCTCTACACACCTGGTGGTGCACTTGGTGACCTCTTGGCAGCAAGGGTCCACACATCTGGTGGTGCACTTGGTGACATCCTGGCAGCAAGGGTCTACACACCTGGTGGTGCACTTGGTGACGTCCTGGCAGCAAGGGTCTACACACCTGGTGGTGCACTTGGTGACCTCCTGGCAGCAAGGGTCTACACACCTGGTGGTGCACTTGGTGACCTCCTGGCAGCAAGGGTCCACACACCTGGTGGTGCACTTGGTGACCTCCTGGCAGCAAGGGTCCACACATCTGGTGGTGCACTTGGTGATGTCCTGGCAGCAGGGATCTTTGCAGGTGGTGGTGCACTTGGTGACATCTTCACAGCAGGACTCTTGGCATCTGGTGCTGCACTCTGTCACCTTGCAGATGCAGGGGTTGGCACATGGAGTCCTGCACTTGGCCACTTCACAGGGGGTGACCCCAAGGCGACAGGGATCCAGGCACTGGGCACCCTGGGTTACCCCCAGAGCACCCAGGTTCAGGTAGGTGGTGGTGCCCTGGGGAACTGTAGCATAGCAGCAGGGGTTGAGGCGCGGGCGCAAGCTCCGGGAGTTACAGATGTTGCCACAGGAATCCACGCGTCTCCTCACAGGACAAGTCCTCACCAAGACTTTGGGAGGGGGAATGCAGACTTGTCTCACCTGGCAACCATCTTGGCGACGCATCTTTGAGGGAGGGGTAAGGTCTGAAAGCAGGAAGGGAACAGACTTTGTGCAGAACATGCAGCTTTCACAAAGCTATTTCATCCACCCAGTTTTTCCGGTGGGACACTGAACCATCTACTGGGCAAGCAGCCTGAAATCCACAGCAGGGCACTGATCCCAGATGGAAGCATCTTAGGTGAGATGGATCTGCTGCCTGCCCACACATTTCATAGAGCCATGGAATGGTTTGGTTGGAAGGGACCTCAAAGATCATTCAGTCCCACCCATGGCAGGGACACCTCCCACCAGCCCAGGTTGCTCCAAGCCCCATCCAACCTGCCCTTCAACACTGCCAGGGATGGGGCAGCCACAGCTTCCCTGGGCAACCTGGCCCAGGGTCTCACCATCCTCATAGTGAAGAATTTCAAACAACTTCTTCTCAAAACAGAAAAGTGGTGTTATTGGACTCGGAGGAACTGCAGGATCTGGAGATGGCTGCCACCTGCCCACAGCTCCCCTTGGATTGGGATTAACTCTTTGACATCACTTCCCGATTTCCACCCACAAAGGACACCACTAGGCTTCTGCTACTGCCCTGGCCACACGTGGGTCCTCAACTGGAGGACATGAGTGGAGGCTTCATGCTGGAAAACTTCCATGAGGAAAGGATCCGATGCTCACAGAGCAGCTGCTTTCCCACCTCTCCCACAGAAGTTCTCCTCACCCAGCCTTCCTCCCAGGCATTGCTTACCCTTGCAGCCTCCAAGTCTCCACTTCTTATCTTCCCTCCCACTTTTTGCCTTTGAAGTCCCAGCCTTGCCTTTTGATCTCCCTCAAACCCAGTAATTTCCTGGTTACAAGAAGGTAGCCATGGCACTGGGGAAAGAGAGAGGTTGGTCCACTCTTGGCTGCCCTTAGACACATCTTGATGGAGAAAGCAATTGCAAAACACACACCAAACAAAGCCTGGCAGGAGGTGGAATGAATATTCACCCTTAACTCATCTCCTTGTAAAACACCAACACACAAATTCTCCCCCAGCAGAAGCACACGACTTGTTTCTGCAGACACTTCAAAATTCAGTCACCCCAACCACTACGTTCCCTCCCACTAAACCCAGAGAGACTTACCCTGTTCACCACCAGCAACTAGGAAATGAAACAAAAATGGTTTGAGGAACACTACAATATGAACCCTTTTATACGATTTCAGAGCCTGTGTCTCCGGAAGTGAGACACCTCAGGGGTATGGAAATACAATATTTTAATAATCCAGAGCTGCTCCACCTCCAATCCTTCAATTACTTCCTTACATTATAATTTTTTTAGGAAACTTGGCCACTGGGGTTGGACATGCGACTCCATGACTGCTGCCTGTGAGCTGGAATTCCAGCTCCACATTTCCTATGGGGGATGAGGGACAAGGAACTGATGATCCAGCCTGGAAACAATCCCCCTTGGGATTAAACTTTGTTTTGATAGAAGTTAATTTGGCACCTTTTCTTGCACGTGTCCTCTGAGCAGCCACACTGGGATAAGAGATGGGACAGGACTCAGTGAGCAGCTTTTTCCTGCTCTACTGCTCAAGTTTGGTGACTCTTGCTAGAACAATATCCCTCCTGCTGAGAGTTTTTTTCCAAATAATCTGGTCAGAACTTCCCTCGTTGCAATTTGCCTCTCACCCAGTCTCTGGACACCTCCAAGAAGAGCCTCTCCATGAACACCCTGTAGATAGCTGCAAGGAGCCCATCTCTGCTCCTCAACCAAGTGCAGTGCACCAGCACAACCACACTTTGTTAGGATTTTGGCAGCCAGGGAAGTCTTCACATCCTTTTTAAGACCTTCAGTGTCACTTAAGCTCCTTCTGTGACTTCCAGGACCACTTCCACTGTGGTGGCCCATCTCTATGCAGTGACACTCTGGGGTGATGAACCATTCATGTTGGGTGCTCTGACCACAGTGCCCATGGTAGTGGCTCTTCCTGGTTTGCTGGGCACATTTTTACTGTCTAATGGGCTAAACCAAGACCAAGCTACAGCCCTCAGAGTGAAAACAGTGAACTGGGCATGACTGGGTAGGGTTTTCTGCCTGCCACAACTGCAGGCAAGATGTTCTCCTCTGGAAACCCCTCGTTATACAAGAGAGAACCAACTGCATTGCCTGGGAGAGATCAAAGACTCTGGAACTTCCTTCTCTGCTCGCTCTGAACTTGCCTGAAGTCACTTGGTGACACAAACATGGAACCAGTATGACTTGCGTGCAGAGACAAGGGCATAAATCATCTGGAGAGGAAGGCTCTTGTGTCTGTGCATTCTTCTCCCTTTAAATGCAGGTTCCCGTGCTGCTGAGCACTGTGGTGTCCACTCTAGTTGGTGATTTAAGTCAAAACTGGTAAATGTGGGATGTGTGACCCCTTGGGTTGCCAGGTCACTGCTGACCATGTTCATTTCAATTAATCCTTGGTATAATTCAGGTGATTTTGGTAAACCTGTGGGCTGAAGGGAAAAGGGTGGTGGTCACCCAAATGCTCTTCAGGGGGGTAACTCCACAAGGATCAACATCATGGTGATTGGAGCTCATGTTTCTTCAGTCAGAGCTTCAGCAGAAAATCATGGAATGGTTTGGGTTGGAAGGGACCTGAAAGATCATCCGGTCCCACGCCCTGCATGGGCAGGGACACCTCCCACCAGCCCAGGTTGTTCCAAGCCCCATCCAACCTGCCCTTGGACACTCCCAGGGATGCAGCTTCCACAACATCCCTGAGCAACCTGTTCCAGCATCTCACCACCCTCTGAGTGAAGAAAATGCAAAACGTCACAAGACCAGAGATGATACAAGAGTTTCCAAAACTACATCAAGACGTTCCTGCCGCCCTTAGACCGTGACGAGCCCCATCGCTGAACAGGATGGTGGCAGGGACACAAAGAGGTCAGATATGGCTAAAAATAAAAGAATCCCCCAGATCCCACATCCCATCCTGTCTCTAATGGCCCGCAGGATGTTTTACCATCACCGAGAGACTGCCCCATGAGTGGTTGACTATTTGAGAGCAAGGCCACTCATTTCCCACATTCCTCTCTGATGTCAGTCCCGCCGAAGGGCCACGTGAAGTCCCCAAGCCATCTTGGCTCACTCCAGGTTATGCTACAGCCACGAAAATAGCCAGTTTCCATTTAAAATAATTAGTCAAATAATCCATCACAGGGCAGAGGTGGAGCAGGGCTGGGATAGCAAGGAGTAGCTTGTGTGCCTGGAGCACCTCAACTCCTGAGGCCAAGCTCTTGAATATACAAGGCAGGTCCCAGGTTACAGCTGCTCTGACTGCTCCCTGCCTTCATTTGCTGATACCGAGCTGGGTGAGTATCTCTGGGACTCTTCTGATCTGAACCTACTCCTGGTGTGAGTTTCCTGCTGTTTGCTGGAATAAATCCCTGCTCTTGCACCTCCTCGGTGATGAGGGTTTGAAAGACTAATAACCTTCCTTTGCCCTTATTTTGTCTCTATTTCCATGGATGCTCTGAAAAATGCTTCCTCCTTGTCTCCACACTGGATTTAGAGAAGTAAAATAATCATCTTGCTCATCAAGCACCTACACCCAGGCAAGAGGTGGAACTGCTCTGCATGTAGTTATCATCTGAGTGGTGAAGAGACTACAGCAGCTGAGGTCCCAGGTAAGACTGCCCAGCCTCCTGGGGGTGACCTGCTGGAGAGCAGCTCTGGGGAGAAGGACTACGGGGTCCTGGTGGGCACCAGGCTGACCATGAGCCCACAATGTGCCTTTGTGGCCAAGAAGGCCAATGGCATCCTGGGATGCATCAAGAATAATGTGGCCAGTGGGTGAAGGAAGGTTCTCCTGCCCCTCTGTCCTGGTAGAGATGAAGGGACTGGAGCATCTGCCCATTGAGGAAAGGCTGAGGGATCTGGGGCTGTTCAGCTGGAGAGGAGGAGATTGAGGGGGGATCTCATCAGTGCTGTTCAGTATCTCCAGGGGATGTCAGGAGGGTGGGACCAGACTCTTCTCAGCAGTGCCCAGTGACAGGATGAGGGGCAATGGGCACAAGCTGGAGCACAGGAGGGTCAAGTTAAAGAGAAGGAGAAACTTCTTTGCTGTGAGGGTGACAGAGCCCTGGGACAGGCTGCCCAGAGAGGCTGTGGAGTCTCCTTCTTTGGAGACATTTCAAACCCAACTGGACATGGTCCTGTGGGAGCTACTGTAGGTGACCCTGCCCTGGCAGGGGGTCAGACTGGATGATCTCCAGAGGTCCCTTCCAACCCTGACCACTCTGAGTCTAAAAAAAAACCAACAAAACAATCCACCCAGCAGCTTCATCTTTCACCTGTCTTGCCTGTTGCTGCTTTTAGCCACAAGAGAAGTGGGATGGTGAAAGCTGCACCTCCTGAGATGGTTGTTCTCCTGCAAGGGAGCTTCAGGACAAGGTGAAAACACCTTGGAAAAGAGAGGGGATTAACTTGAAGTTTAGAAACCTGCTGAAAATCAAATCCAGGGCTACCTGGACAAGAAAAAGCTGCTAGAGTGAGACTGTTTGGCTGGAAACAGATTGTATGGGGGGGGAAAGTCTGAGTTTGGAAGTTTATACAGGAAAACAGGATGACTGAAACTCTTTCCACAAGGAGTGGTTGCAGAAATTGGAAAAACAAAACTACAACCAGCATTTTTTTCTCTCTATTCCTAATTTCACCACCAAATGGTGGCACAAGCTGCAAACATCTTGCTGGAGAATTCCCCAGCCAAAAAAAAACAACACAATAAAAATGCAAGGGCTAATGCTTTGGGTCAGCAGACACCAAACTGCTCCTTTTCTTGCAGGCAGAGATGTCCTCTCACTGCAAGTTGCCCAGCCTGCCTGCCCCTGCCTGCCCAGGGCAGGCTGCCCACGCCCACGCTTGCCTCCCAGCGGACCTGGATGTCTGTCCTGAGCAGGACATGCAGCCCTGCCCTGTGCAGACCTTCCAGTCAGGCCCCTGCCCATACCAGGGTGCAGGCAGCTGCCTGGATGATTGTCCTCAGGTTGTGCCCTCCTGCCCACCTCCTGCTGTCCCGGTGCCACTTCCACGTGTCACCACCTGCGTGTGCCCAGCAGCAACCTCCTCTGACCCCCCTCAAAGCAAGGGAGGGACCAACTTCTGCCTGCCCACAGCCTTACTAGTGGAGTCCTGCACCCTTGAGACAGCTGGGAATTGTGTGGAAACCTTCCCCTTCCAGCACCCAATCTCACCAGTGAATCCCTGCCTCCCTGAGACAGATGGGACCTGCATGGAGAACATCCCCTTGCAGTACCCAGTCCTGACCACGGAGCCCTGCACCCTCGAGATAGTCGAGATCTCCACCGAGGACCCCTGTGGTGCTGAGGGGGTGACCATGGGGGATCCCTACCCCACCCAGCACTCTGCTACGTGCCTGGATCCCTGCACATCCCAAGGAGCGATTTGCACGGAGCCACGTGTGCCCCAGCCTGTCGCTGCATCCATGGGGACATGCACACCCCAGGGCACCGTGGAGGTCTGCACACCCCAGGGGACCTCAGAACCCATGGAGACCTGCTCAACCAAGGCCCCAGCCAAAGGGGTCCCATCCCCACGAGCACCCTTCCGCCTGGACACCCACACAGCTGCCATCGTTGAGAGGTGCCTTTCCAGGTGCCAAAAGTGGCTACGAGACATGAAATGAAGGTGGGATCAGGGGGCACCCAGGAGAGAAGACACTTCCCTGCATAAACAAGACCTTCTCCAGGGAGTTTCTGGTGTGTAACAACAAGAGAGAAAATTGCCTCATGTTAAATAAAAAAGCCCAACTTCTCAATCATCTGTTAATTACGGCTCTTATTATTATTGCCTAATATTAATTGCAATATTATTGGCAAAAGTGCAATGCAAGTTCTTAGTTGCATTCACCCATTTCATCATCTTTCACCTTTTTGCTTCCCACAGCCAAATAACTGCTTTCATAACCTGCTTGAAATTCAGTTATGATTTTGCCTTTGGGTTTTCTATCCTCTGCTTTTTTAATGGCCTTTTAGATGGAAATCATTAGGAGAGCATTGAGAAAAGTAGCTCAAAGGCAGCGTTTTAACACAGCTTGAGAAAGGTCTTCTAAGGAGACAGAAGATGACAGCATTTAGGGTGAAGAAAGGGCAAGTGCTGAACTGAAAGAAGTTGCAGAAAGCACCAGGAGAAAAATAATGCTGAGAAATGGGAGCTTTGTTGCACAATGTCCAGTTGAAGACTGGGTTAAAAAGCTAATTAAATATTTTAATCACGTAGCAGCTTTCCCCAGAAAGTTGGAAGGTGGGGAGACCCTGAAATAGGTTGCCCAGAGAAGCTGTGGCTGCCCCATCCCTGGCAGTGTTGAAGGGCAGGTTGGATGGGGCTTGGAGCAACCTGGGCTGGTGGGAGGTGTCCCTGCCCATCCAGAGGGGTGGGACTGGATGGTCTTCAGATCATGGAATGGTTTGGGTTGGAAGGGACCTTGAAGACCACCTAAATGTTCCACTAGATGGTCTTCAAGGTGGCTGCTCCATCCCTGGAAGTGTCCAAGGGCAGGTTGGATGGGGTTGGAGCAACCTGGGCTGGTGGGAGGTGTCCCTGCCCATGCAGGGGGGTTGGATCCAGATGATCTTGAAGGTCCCTCCAACCCAACCCATTCCAGATTCCATGATTTTCTGCTGAAGCTCTGACTCAAGGAACATCAGATAGCTCCATCACCATGATGTTGCCTTGATCCTTGGGGAGTTATCCCTTCAAAGAGCAACTGGGTGACTACCACCCTGGTCCTAGAACCAGAGTTCTCTCTATATATATCAGCAGTGACCTGATGCAGTGGATGGATAAAACTTTTCAGAAGTTCTAGAAAGACCAGGGGTGAAAATATCCTCATTATTTCTGCACCTGCCTGTGTGGAATTGATACAATAGCTGAGATTTCTTGCCCAGCCCTGTCAGACTTGGTGGTGGCACCCAGGGCTCTCCTGGTGGTCACGAGTTGCTGTTTGCTGCCATCACAAGAAGTTTCTGCTCCAGCTCAGAGCAGCCTGGAAAAATGAGAAGAACCAGCCCAGATATCCATAAACAGCTGCTCAGTGGAAGTTCTTCTCACTGGATGATGACACTTAGTTTGCTGGGTCTTTAACATCTGCTGTTAGAGAGGATTTTCCTGCCTCTAAACACACATCAAATAAAACACCTCCACGTGTTAATGTTCTCTGTGTATTTGCAGAGAGAAGAAACAAGCCCTTTGAGTGCAGCAATAACTGCAGCTTATTGGATTGAGGGAATAAATCTTGAGGAATCTGAAGAGCTTGGCAGCTGTTTCCTGGTTTCTCCTCAGTAAATAAATCACCAGACACCATTCTCAAGACACACTGTCAGATTATCCTGCCTGAAACTACATCTATCAGCCATTATGTTGCAATAAGGCTCTTCTGAGAGTTAGATTAGATCTGCAGAATTAGACTTTGGGAACATCTATAAATCAACCATTAGTGAAGACAAACCCTAGGGACATAAAAATGACAGGTAAAGATGAAGCAGCAAGGATGAGAAGCAGAGGGATGGTGTTTACTTCATCAAATGTGCCCGTGCAAAGCCACAGAATTATGGAATGATGGGATGGTTTGGTTGGAAGGGACCTTCAAGATCATCCTGTTCCAACCCGCCCTGCATGGGCAGGGACACCTCCCACCAGCCCAGGCTGCTCCAAGCCCCATCCAACCTGCCCTTCAACACTGCCAGGGATGGGGCAGCCACAGTTTCCCTGGGCAACCTGGCCCAGGCTCTCCCCACCCTCACCCTCCTCAATTCCCTCCTCATCTCCAACCTCCAGCTCCCTCTCCCAGTTTTCATCCCTCCCCCTCATCCCATCCCTCCCTGCCCTTGTCCCAAGCCCCTCCCCAGCTTTCCTGGAGCCCCTTCAGGCACTGGAAGCTGCTCTAAGGTCTCCCTGGAGCCTTCTCCTCTCCAGGCTCAACACCCCAACTCTCCCAGCCTGGCTCCAGAGCTGCTCCAGCCCAAGGATCATCTCTGTGCCCTCCTCTCCACGAGCTCCATGTCCTTCTTATGTTGGGGGCTCCAGATCTGGATGCAGCTCTGCAGGTGGGTTCTCATGAGAGCAGAGTAGATGGGGAGAATCACCCTGAAGGCTTTCAAGACCAAGGTGGAGGTCTCCTAAGCTCTTTGAAGAACTCTACCGTCCACCCAGGGCCACATTTGTGTCATGTTTTATATGGAAACTAAATCTAGAAAACATCTGTTTGCTGGGTGCATGGACTGTAGTTTCTGGGAGCATCTCTTCACTCAAGCAACCTGCATCAGAGATGGTCTCTGTGACTGAGCTGCCATGCCCTGGTCCCAGGCCTGGGCCTGCAGTGCTGGTGGGAAAGCAACAAAGTAAGAAGAGGACCAGACCCAGCTGGATCCTTTTGCTGCTCCGTGTTATCTGGAGATGTTCTGTGCTTGCATCTCAAAAGCCTGTTCCTTGCCTTCTCCAGCTCTTCATTCCTTTGCCAGTTCTCATGTTCCCCTCACCATGATCTCCTCCCCTCACCCATCTCTTATTATTCCTCCCACATGACACCTCATCAGGAGTATAATTGGTACAGCTGGAAGAGGCAGCAGCTGTGATTGTGGGATTCCAAACATATCAGCTGGTAATTTACCCTTTTCCTCTCAGAGGAAGGAAAGGACAAAACACCATCCAACCAGGAATGACCAAACTTGGTTTGCAAACAAAGTTGAGGATCTCATTTCCCAGTCAATGGCCAACAAGGCTGAGAACTTGTCTATGGACATCTCAGCTGGAACTGAGATGAATCCTGGAGGCCCCAACATGAGTAGGACAAGGAGCTCCCAGAGAGAGTCCAGAGAAGATCATGGAGGTGATCCAAGGCTGGAGCAGCTCTGCTCTGGAGACAGGCTGGGAGAGTTGGGGGTGTCCAGCCTGGAGAAGGTTCCAGGGAGACCTTAGAGCACCTTTTCTGTGATGGTGGTGAGACCCCTGGCTCAGGTTGCATGAGGCTTGGAGCAACCTGGGCTGGTGGGAGGTGTCCCTGCCCATGCAGGGGGGTGGATCTAGATGATCTTTGAGGCCCCTTCCAACCCAAATCAGTCTGTGAAGGACCACATCAGCACCCCAGAGCTGGGACTGCTTTTTCCATGGCGCCTCATGAGTCACTTTAGGAAGTGGATCCTCCAGAGCAGGCCAAGTGCTGCACATCTGCACTTGCAGCAGTGCCAGTCTGGATTCCACATTCTCCTCCCCTGAATCACCAGCTCCACAAGGTCTTCCAGACACACAGAAGAGCCTGACAAGTCCAGTTAAAACCAGCATTTCCCACTCTTCATTAAAAGCAGAGAGGTCAACACCCCTTAGCACACCTGAACAGGTAAATTAGGTTATGGTGGGGGGATTTGGGTTATGGCTGGACTTGATGATCTTCAAGGTCTCTTCCAACCAGAACGATTCTGAGTCTATCAACTCTTCACACCTCTCCAGAGCTGCACTAAGGAGCATTTCACAAAAAATGACAAGTTCACCCATTCCCATATTGGCTCCAAATTCCCTTTTTCTTCACCCCATTTTTTTCAGGCTCCCATCCAGCACATTCCTGGGCTCAGCACCAGGTGACTCCTGCCCACGGGCTGTGACCAGTTGGTTTCGAGTTGGAGACAGCTCTAAAACCCAGCACAAACCTCCACCTGGGCAAGAATTGTCAGAGAAAGGCTGGGAGAGTCTGACCCAGCCCAGCACCTCCCCTGCTCCCTCCTTCCCAGTGTAAACAAACAGAAAAGCTGCTCTGAATCAAGGCAGACCACAGGCAGAACTGGTAGAGCCTGGTTTCCACCATCTGTCTTGTGTCCAACAGCCTGATGATGGGAGACCTGATCAGTCCTTTCTGCTGCAGCAGCATGAACCAAACCTCGACTGATTTGCATGCAGAGATTTTGGCATTTGAACCACCACACTGTGTCAAATCTGCATGCAAATAATAGGTTAAAAGGTTAAAATTGGAACCGTGGAAGCTTGACTTCCTGGGAAAGCCAGGCTGAAGAAAGGTGAGTCCTTATGACATAAAGCAACCAGTTGAATTCCTTTGCTGTGAGGGTGAGGAGACCCTGGGCCAGGTTGCCCAGGGAAGCTGAGGCTGCCCCATCCCTGGCAGTGTTGAAGGGCAGGTTGGATGGGGCTTGGAGCAACCTGGGCTGGTGGGAGGTGTCCCTGCCCATGCAGGGGGTTGGATCTAGATGGTCTTTAAGGTCCCCCCAACCCAAACCATTCCATGGTTCTATGATTCCCTGTCTGGACATCTCTGGAAAAAACGAGTGGAGCAGGCAGGAGATGTGTTCCTGCAGCAGCAGAGAGCAGGACAAGGAGCACCAGCTGCCTTCTACCTGCCTCTCCTCACCCCCCCAGCCCTGTGCCAGCAGCTCCCAGCCCTGCACTGCTCACCTCAGTGGGCGCTGCCCCATTTGTGGCCCTGCCAGGCAAGCTCCATCTTGTCCCAGAGCACCCACTCCCATCCTCACCTGCCAGTTCCACACAAGACCTTGTTCCTCCCCAGTAGCACCTTGCCCAGACAGATCCACCTTCACCAGTCCAGCTATCCTAGGGTTTCCAGCAAGTCACCTTTCCCAACATGTCCCCTCTGCCCCAGACGACACTCCCATGGTTGCAGCACATCCACCTCTGAGAGCTTTGTTGTTGTTTCCTCTCCACCCACCCTTGATGCTCCTGTGATCACTCCTTGGTGGCCAGATGCCAGCAGAAAGCAGCTTTCCACCCCAACCAGAGAAGGCAAGAAACCTCAGACTTTAAACTATTGCCCAAAATTGCCTCTTCTTCCCAAAACAAGTGAGCAAAAAGAACTGAAATCTGAAATCTTCCTGCTGCTGTGCTGGGCAGGGAGGAAGTTAACGGGCAAAGGCACCAAGATTGTTCCCACCACCAAGGGGAGCAGCTGGAACAAGTGCAGCCCATGACTCACTTCCACCACGGCCACGAGAGGCGAGTCAGGTCTCCACCAAACCCTCAGCTTTCAAGTGGAGCAAGCCAGCAGAGACCACAACTGAGCAAACTAACCTGGTCCATCCCAGCCCATCTCCACCACTGACGGCCCTGGGATGAGGCAGCGAGCTCCATGGGTGGCAGGAGAAAACTGCCACTGCCTCCATCCCAAGCCAAGGTCCCTCCACGTGGCAGAGGTGGCTCTGAGCCCAGAATGATACCCTAGACGAAGAAAAGCATCGAATCCCACAGTGGTTTGGGTTGGAAGGGACCATAAAGATCATCTAGATCCAACCCCCTGCATGGGCAGGGACACCTCCCACCAGCCCAGGCTGCTCCAAGCCCCATCCAACCCGTCCTTGGACACCTCCAGGGATGGAGAAGCCACCTGAAGGATCATCTGGGTGGTCTTTAAGGTCCCTTCCAGCCCAAAACATCCCATGATCTAAAGACCATCCAGTCCCACCACAGGCAGGGACACCTCCCACCAGCCCAGGCTGCTCCAAGCCCCATCCAACCTGCCCTTCAACACTGCCAGGGATGGGGCAGCCACAGCTTCCCTGGGCAACCTGGCCCAGGGTCTCATCACCCTCACAGCCAAAAATTTCCTCCCAACATCCGACCTAAATCTCCCCTTTTGAAGTTTAAATCCATGACTTGAAATGAGAATAAAAACAGGACTTAAAGTCTTCTGGGCTGGAGGTAACGAGTAGTAGTTGTCTGATTCATCTTGTCTTGATCATCTGTCAGTTGATACAAACTATACAGAACTTCTGAGTTCCTTTGCACCTTCCAAAAATATCATTTACTCCATGACAGATTCTGGGGTTTGAATCAAAACATCCAGCTGGAACAAGTTATGAGCAAAAAAGCAGCACAGAAAAATCCTCCCTTCACAAGGAGGATGAGAAGAAGAAGATGAGCCCAGACACCTGTGCCCCTCCATGAGCTGTAGGGTACAAATGAAAAGGAAAAGTTTAATTAACTTCTCCTTAAGTGCAGTTAACATATGTATTAAAACAGTCTCAAAACAAGGAAAGTATCCTCCAAAGCCTCGTTTCAACCAAGAGATTAATTCCTAATTTTAATGCTGGGATTATTCAAATGCAGAGAGAATCTTTTGGCTGTGAAAGGCATCGCTTGCTGACTTTCAGTGTGTTACCACAGGGAGCCTCAGAATCCAATTATCTCTGAAGAAATATGTTAATATGTTCATTAACATGTAAAAAAAAGAAGGGGAAACCTGCATGAGAGAAAAGCTGATGTCTTGCACTGCTTAATGTCACCAGGAATCAGCAATAAAGCAGGTTACAACAGAAATCACTTGCTGAAAGACCCAAGCAGCCCAGGAATAGAAAGCATTTTATTGCAATTAGCTTAATTCCTGATAATGACAGAGATGGAGTGATAAAAGTCCCTGGCTAATGAGCTCCAGCCCTGAAAAAATGCAGGAATTGGGGTTTTTTTGTGTGTGTGGAAGGAGACAAGAAACAGGAGGTAAACCTGAAGCTCCCTGTGAACTGCTCTCAGCAAGCTAAAGAAGGAAACCATCAGCAAAGATAGTGGTAGGACAAGGGGTGATGGTTTTAAACTGAGAGAGGGGAGATTTAAGTTGGGTATTGGGATGAAATTCTTCTCTCTCAGGGTGGGGAGGAACTGGGATGGGTTGCCCAGGGTGGTTGTTGATGCCCCATCCCTGGAGGTTTTGGACAAGGTTTTGTGCAACCTGGTCTAGTGGTTGGGTTCCCTGCTCGTGGCAGGGGGGTTGGAGCTGGATGATCTTTAAGGTCCCTTCCAACCTTAATAATTCTCTGAAATAACAGGAAGAAATAGCAAAGGAGGGAGGTTAGGAGGGGAACAACCACCGGGAAACCCTCTGGGCCTCAGGACAGCAGCGTGCAGGCTCTACTCAGAGGTTTACTTCTGCTTTCCACCTCCCCGAGCAAGCCCCGTCCCTCCCAACGCCTCCCAAACCAGTAGTTAAATGTTTCCTCCCATTAAACCCCCAGCGCGGCACTTTCCCTGCTCCATCAGCACCAACCTACACTTCTGCTCTTCCCTGCTGAGCAGGAACAATGGGAGTCGGGCAGGAATAAACAGTCATCTCCTGCTTTATTTTCATGGTGTTGAGAAACTTGACAGCTCTGCCCTAACTCCCACCCCTTGGAGCCCCAGCCCTAAACACCCCAGTCCCAACCCAACCCATCCCACCAACTTCTGGGGGTACTTTTTCTGTGCCCCCTTTCCTCTCCATTGACCAAGGAGCTGAGCAACTTCCCAGACCCACAAGGTCTACACAGAATGAGTGGGGTTGGAAGGGACCTCTAAGGGTCATCTGGTCTTCAGACAGAAGAGAGGAAAACAACCCTGGACTATCTAAGGAGACCTCAGTTTTCTACTTATATTTTCAAATAAAAGAACTTTAGGTGAGGTTGCTTTACCTGAAGTTTTCCACTTTGAGATGCAGCAGGAGAAATTAAAGCACCACTTCAGTTGTAGACCCTCAGCAACCCCCAGAGTGCTAAAACCAGCCACCAAGTTATTTGAAAGCCACACACTTGGATTTTCCACACCTTGCTTTTTTTTTTCCTTGCACAGCTGACACAAACCTTGCTCCCAATGACCACACCAAAGTCCCAGAGCTGCTCTGGTGTCACCTCCAGTTTCACCCAAGCCTTGGGGAACAAAGCTCCCCTCATGTGAACGTACACACCAGGATTGGGATTTGCACTTAGGATTCTCTTTATGCCCAAAAACCAAAGGTGAATTGGACAGATGGGGATAAATTTAGGCCACCAAACTGCTTCAAGGAAGCCACCAGAGAGCATTTTCCCAGTCTGCCTCTCCAGAGAAGCTGGTTTGCCCAGTGCCTCAAATGTGTTTCCTACTGGTGAGCTCAGAAAACTGAACTCCCACAGCAAACTCCATCTCACTTGGGAAGAGCCCTGGACTTGTTCCCTCCCCAGTCATCCCCACACCTTACCTCCACATCTCCATGGTGACTCCACCTTGGAAAACCAGCCCTTTTTGGCTGCTTCAAATGTCCCAAAAAGTCCCAAAGGCTTTATTCTTCTCTCCAGGGCCAGTGGCTCGGCAAGGGAAGGAGCAATCCTCATGCTAAAACAAAACACTGCCCCAAAATTTGGATTTCCAGCACCAAAACCCCTTGAAGGTCCTTGGGAATCTCTCAGCACAGCCCTGGAGGCTGCTGGGTCCCTTTGATACTGGGAGAAAGGTGAGAAATTGGAGCTGAAGCTTTATCTCAGCCCAAGGTGCCGTGTATTAATTGGTTAAAGTGATTTGGCTCTGCTAGAAAAGCAGTTTGGAGGGCAAAGAGCAGGACAAACGCTGCTTTTGGGTTGGAGAGGAGGAATATCAGCTGCTTCCCAGACCCTTTTCAGGGAGAAACCCCTCCCAGCCCCATCCCAATTCAATCCCCCCCCAGCATCATTGCAAACAGGTGTGAGCTGGTGCAAAACCTGCTCCTGGGTGCAAACCAGGTGTGAGCTGGTGCAAAACCTGCTCCTGGGTGCAAACCAGGTGTGAGCTGGTGCAAAACCTCCTCTTCTATGTGCAAACCAGGCATGAGCTGGTGCAAAACCTCTTCTTCTACGTGCAAACCAGGTGTGAGCACTTTTCTTCACGTGTCATTTGACCCTCCAACCTTCTCTGCTTCATGAAGCACGTAGGGAATCCTGTACAACACAAACCTGTCATTGTCTAGGGTTGTCTCCAAGAGGAGAAACCACCCTGCTCAGGCTCTGGGTGGTTTGGCTTGAAATAACTTCAGCAAGAACATCCTCAACTGCTTCTGCCTCTCCGAGGTGCCCCAGTAATTGCCCCCAATTACCCTGCAGCTTCAGGAGAAGGTTTGCAGCAAACATGCCACATGGTAGAAGAAAGAGGGACATGGTTTAGCATCAGACTCTGTAGAGTTGGGTTAATCGTTGGACTTGATTATCTTAAAGGTCTTCTCCAACCAGAACTCCTTGGTGTTTCTCTGATCAGTGGTGTCTTTCCATGCAGGTGTGAGAGACAGAAATAGAAGGGAGATCAGGGCTCCTCCCCAGGCACTGCCCACTCTGGCTGACAGGAGAGCTGCCTGATGGCACCTGGGGTTAAACTTGTGATTAGAAACATCTCAGCTTCAGGGCAGAGAAAAAGGAGCCCTGAGCTCGAGAGGGCTGAACACACAACCCAAGGACAGGACAACTTGCCAACCCTCCTGCCCCTGCAGCCTCCCAGTTACTCCTTCCAGTCCTTCCCAGTGCATCTGTAAGGATTTCACATAATCCAAGAGGGACTCATGTACCTCCCCCTGCTGGGCATGGAGCAACCCAGGGCATCTTCCTGAAGGTTGGACTGGATGACCTTGAAAGGTCCCTTCCAGCCCAAACCATTCTATGATTTTCCTGGAAGTGGCTTTTTTAGGGTTGTTTTTTTTAGAACAAAACTGGAGGCATTTTACCTTCTGTGCTCCAAACACCTTGTCATTTCAAAGCTCTATGGATTTCTGATCTCACCTTTTTCCAGGCTGTATTGGCCAAGAAGAAGACTTTCAAAAATTAAAAGCTAAAGTCGGGACCTCTGAAAATCTTTACCTCTCTTGGGCTCCCAGTTAACTCACTGGGCTCCAGTATGGTGGCCTCACCCGCAGGACACAAGGTTGCAGCAGGAGCTGGTGCTGGACACTGCAGGAGTTTAAGTCCCTTCCTTTCTATGTGCCTCAGTTTCCCCTTTAGGTACCTGGGGGATGGAGCCCACCATGCCCCCAGCTGCTCCCTGGCCCTGGGACACACCATGTCACCCCTCTGTCCTCCTCCAAGTGCCACTTGGTGGCACTGCTTGAACAGGTTTCTTTGCTCAATGCCTCCCTCTCAGCGGGATCCAGAAGAGGGAGTTTCTGGAAGGAATCTCATTCATCCTGGCATCACAATCTCCTCATTTTCCTTCCTTTGTTTTTTTGTTGTTTTTTTTTTTCTCTTTCTTCCCCCTGATTCACCTCGGGTTGTCTCCTCCCCTGCGTGACAGTCCCTGGGGATCTCCCAAAACACATTTGCCCAACACAAGTCCTGGGTGTTGTTCAAGCAGCACCTTAAACTTAATCCTCCAGTGATAAAAATAACCTTTTCTGTCAAATTCCTCTGAAGTGTGTCTGTAGGTGGGGCGAGGAAGGATCAGGCACTGACTCCAGAACAAAGCATCAAAGCTGAAGTTAATGAGAAAGAGACTAATGAAGACAGGGGGGTGACAATGTCATTGGGTGAGGGTGGCCCCACTGGAGGGGTGTCTCCCCTGGGAGATGCAGGTTGGGATCCTCAACTCTATATAAAGACAGTCAAGGGTTGATCTGCTCAACTGCTCTCCTGAAGCTCAGCACTCCTGCTCCTCACCCAGGTAAGCCTGGATGGACTTTTCACACTCTCTGACTTTGCTCCCAGAAGCTTCTGGCCATGAGGATGTCCCTGGAGCTGCTAAAGGAAAGTACTGCTACTAATAAAAGAGATCTGGAGTTGCCCTGTTCCACACTTCGTTCCAGATGAGCTCCATTCCCAGCTCTGCTCCAGGAAAAGCCAAATGAGATATTTTTTTTCTCTCCTCTCTTCCTGTGTGTCTCCAGCCTTGCAGGTCTGGCTGTTCCTCACCTCCTCATCACCCTGGTCCTCACACCTGGCCACCTCTGCAGCCCAGTTTCATTTTTTGTATTTGTTTTTTTCCTGTGAGATCCTACTTGCTCTCTCTCTCTTCCCTTCCCTTGTACAGTTTCATTTTCTCTGTCCCCTTCTCCTGCTCTAGCCAGGGGGGTTGGACTAGATGACCTTCAGGGGTCCCTTCCAGCCCTGACCACTCTGTGACTCTTCTCTCTGTCTGTCCAGCTGTGTTGTTTAAGAGGAACTTACCTGAAAACCAGCAAATAAACAAAAAAAGCCCCTTTTTTGTCAGTGTTTTTCTTGCAGGCTGCCTCAGTTTTGCAGGGAGATGTCCCAGCCCCAGGAAAACATGGATGGCATCATCTCTGCTTTCTACATGTGCACCAGGAGGGATGGGAAGTGCAGCCCCCTGAGCCTGGAGGAGCTGAGGTACCTCATGGAGCAGGAGTTTGCTGAGGCCATGGAGGTGAGAGTCCAGCCCCACCACCAGCACCCACCATGGGCTGGTGTCTTTTGGCTGCAGGGTTGGGATTGGGAGCACGGTAGGGTGGGCAAAGCCCACTGGCTGTCAAGGCCAGTCAGGTCCCTGGAAAAGGCCCAGATGCCTTCAAAGGACAAGAGGAAATGGCCTCAAGCTGCCTCGGGCGAAATTTAGGTTGGATATTAGAAGAAACTTCTTCCCCAAAAGGACTGTCAGGCCCAGCCATGGGCTGCCCAGGGAGGTGATTGCATCACCACCTCTGCAGGTGTTTCAAAGCCATGTAGATGTGGTGCTGAGGGACATGGGTTAGCAGTGGACTCCGCACAGCTGGGTTAATGGTTGGACTCAATGATCTTGAAGCTCCTTTCCAACCAGAAGTATTCTGTGGAAGCCCAGGATCTGCAGGGAAGAGGAGAGGCTGTTCAGTCTTCCAGTGCCAGAGGCTTGTAGAGCTTCGTGTGGGGAGCTACACAAGTCATGGTGGTGGGGGAACAAAGGGCTGGATTTCTGTCCAGAGACTGCTTGAGTTCTCCCAGAGAGATGGCCCAAAAGGCTTCTGGGCTTGGCCAACACTGTTTGTCTCTTTACAGAACCCCCAGGACCCCAAAACTGTCAAGAAGGTGCTGTGCTTCCTGGATGACAACAGCAACTGCAGGGTTGACTTCAGAGAGTTGCTCAGTCTGGTTTTCCGCGTGGCCAAGGCTTGTTACCAGCCACTCCAGCAGCACCAGGGACCAGAAGATCATCAAGAGCTGATAAAGCAAGAGAAGGCAGTTGGGGAGCAGCCACTGGGGCTGCAAGCACAGGGGAGGGTCTTCCACAATGAGCAAGTCCATGAGCAGGATGTGAGCAATCAGGTCCAGGACCCAAATGACCACCAAATCCAGGAGGCTGAGACACAGGAGCAGGACCAGGACAACCATCAAACCCAGGAAGCTGAGACACCAAAGCAGGACCCAGACACCCATCAAACCCAGGAAGATGAGACATCAAAGCAAGATCGGGACACACATCAAACCCAAGAGGGCGAGACATCAAAGCAGGATCGGGACACACGTCAAACCCAGGAGGGTGAGACATCAAAGCAGGATCAGGACACACGTCAAACCCAAGAGGGTGAGACACCAAAGCAGGATCAGGACACACGTCAAACCCAGGAGGGTGAGACACCAAAGCAGGACCCAGACAACCATCAAACCCAGGAGGGTGAGAAACCAGAGCAAGAAGAGGACACCCATCAGGATGATGGGACTGAAGCGCCAGGAGGGGATCCAGAGAGAGGTGAGATCCTGGGCACTGCAACCCCAGAGCAGGACAGAAATACCCATAAGGCTGAAGTGACTGAGATGCCAAAACAGGACCCAAAACCCCACCTGACCAAAGAAACTGGTGTACCAAGACAGGGTTCAAATGACTATCAGAGCCCAGAGATGGAGTCAGAAGAGCAGGACCTGAACTGTCCCTCTGAGACACAAGGGAGAGACCCAAACAAAGAGACCCAGGTCTGTGAGGCCCCTTGGCATGACCCCAACTCCAGCAAGGCCCAGAAGCTGCTGCCCCCACAGT
Source organism: Apus apus (assembly GCF_020740795.1). NCBI lineage: Eukaryota > Metazoa > Chordata > Aves > Apodiformes > Apodidae > Apus > Apus apus. The sequence continues at coordinate 729,643 of NC_067308.1, read as the reverse complement.
TGGGTGCAAGCCCCCGTTGGGATCCCAAGCTCCAGGGATCACTCCATGACCCAACTTTCCATCATCTCCCTGAATCCAAGGTGCTGGAGCAGGAGCACAGTGAGGCAGAGGCTCCATCATGTCCAGCACAACAACAACAAGACCCTCATCACCAAAGACAACCCACGATGGAGCAACAGCTCCTACAGCCTCTGTACCAGTGGCCACCACAGTAGTAAAGGCTGAAACAAGCCCAAGTGAGGCTGTTGCTCCTGTGAGGAGCTCCACCTGTCCAGCCTCACCCTGGGTTTTGCATTTCTACCTGTCACAACTTGTTTTATCTCTTATTAACCCCTGGGCTTCACTCCCCTGAGCTCTGCATGACTAGAGACCTTCCCTCTTGGAGACCTCTCTTACCCTGCATTAGGTTGTCTCTGCCTGTCTAAGCAAAGCAATAAAACTGAAGGCAAAAGGGTGCAGTGTTCCCATATGTTATAGAGTAATGGAATGGTTTGGGTTGGAGGAACCCCAAAACTCACTCAGTCCCACCCCCTGCCACAGGCAGGGACACCTCCCACCAGCCCAGGTTGCTCCATGTCACATCCAACCTGCCCTTGGACACTTCCAGGGATGGGGCAGCCACAGCTTCCCTGGGCAACCTGGGCCAGGGTCTCACAACCCTCACACTCCAGAATTTCCTTCTCATGTCCAACCTATATCTCCCCTCTTCCAGTTTTCATCCATCCCCCTCATCCCATCCCTCCCTGCCCTTGTCCCAAGTCCCTCCCCAGCTTTCCTGGAGCCCCTTCAGGCACTGGAAGGTGCTCTAAGGTCTCCCTGGAGCCTTGTCCTCTCCAGGCTGCTGCAGTGATGCCCGCAGCCCAGCTCTGAGCAAACACCTGGGTCACCATAATGAGGTGTAAAGGACCTGAGCATCCATCTCTCATGTTGACATATGGCCAGATAGCTCCAGGGTGCAGCTGGAGGCTGGTGTGTCTCGGGGGTGGAGAGCCTCAGGGAGCTTCTTCTTGGCCACATTTGCTATCTCCCTGAGGTGAATCGGTTGCTCCTGCGGGCAGGGAGGGGACATCCCCGCAAGGGATGTCTGCAGAGGGGGCAGAAGGTTGGATCAACAGAACAGCACAGCCAACCTGAAGAGAGTCCTCCCAACATCCATCTGCTCCAGGTGTTCTTCATGTTTGCTGTGAAAAGAATAAACAGCTGCTTAGCATGGGAGGGATTTGTCCTATTGAACCTCCCTTGTTAGTAATCTCAGAAGCAAGGGGAGTGTGGAGTATGAAGATCAACAATCCTGTTCATTGTGGAAGGAGCTGAGATACATTAAACATGGGGAAAATGATCATTCGGGTACATCCGGTCCCAGCACCAACTGGGAGGGCAGGATAAAACCCTGACATGCAAACTGTGCACAACTGGAGCCAAGTTCCAGCTCAGATTCAGTGCAGGGAGCCAGGTCCTGGGGCATCAGTCCAGAGACACACACAGAGGAATGTGGGTAACTCAGGGCATGAAGTCAGACTGATGAAGTCAGTGGGGTTTATCTTGTGAGACCCCACCTGGAACAGTGTGACCAGTTCTGGAGCCCCTAGCATAAGAAGAACATGGAGCCCCTGGAGAGAGTCCAGAGGAGGCCCCGGAGATGATGGGAGGGCTGGAGCAGCTCTGGAGCCAGGCTGGGAGAGTTGGGGTGTTGAGCCTGGAGAGGAGAAGGCTCCAGGGAGACCTTAGAGCAGCTTCCAGTGCCTGAAGGGGCTCCAGGAAAGCTGGGGAGGGGCTTTTGAGAAGGGATTGTTGAAAAAGGAAAAGGGAGAGTGGATTAAAACTGGAAGAGGGGAGATAAACATTGGAGATGAGGAGGAAATTCTTGGCTGTGAGGGTGTCAAGACCCTGGCCCAGGTTGCCCAGGGAAGTTCTGGCTGCTCCGTCCCTTGAAGTGTCCAAGGGCAGGTTGGATGGGACTTGGAGCAACCTGGGCTGGTGGGAGGTGTCCCAACCCATGCAAATGGGTTGGATGTAGATCTTTAAGGTTCCTCCAACCCAAACCATTCCATGACCACCAGGCAGGCCCACAGGGAGGGGGGTGCTCAGCCTGTTTTCCATCATGCAATCTCACTTGTGACCTATCAGCAACATCAAACACCTGATAAATGCACCCACACCTCCTGCTCTGCGGCCAGTGAGAAGCAGCACCCAGAGACCTCACTGGGCCACAAAACGTCATTCCTTTGGGACACCCCAGAATTTCACAATTTGCTTGGTGCTGAATCAGGAAAATGAGCATTTCAAAATTGTCCCCAAACCGATTTGCTTTGATGGTGCTTATGTCAAAATTCAATGTATTGGACACAAACAACTCTCCTCGACTGCTGATTAAATATGTAAAAAAAAAAAAAAAAAAGAGCTTCTGACCCACCTCGTGGCCACTGTGGAGATGAAATGGGAGAGTCAAGACTTAAATTTCATCATCTATCTGTCAAAGCCTCCTGCCATCTGAGCCATTCCTCAAAACACTTCGTTTTCCAGAGGACTCCAGTTTTTTAGGTTAAATAGGTCTCAGTGAGAGGTTTGTCCAAAAGTTCTTTGCTTCATATCAGCTCTGGTTTAGGGGCTGAAATGACCAGACACAAGGCTCCCCAGGCAGTCTGTCTGTCTGTCCATCAGCTGCCATCAGCTGCAGCTGCAGTAAGAAAACTGACCCTCTAGTTCAAGCAGGCACCTAAATCAGAGAAAATTCAAACAGTTTGGGTTGGAAATGACCTTAAAGGTCATCCAGTCCCACCTCTTGCATGGGCAGGGACACCTCCCACCAGCCCAGGCTGCTCCAAGCCCCATCCAACCTGCCCTTGGACACTGCCAGGGACAGGGCAGCCACAGCTTCCCTGGGCAACCTGTTCCAGTGTCTCAACACCCTCACACTCAAGAATTTCTTCTTAATTATATGCTCTATTCTGAACAATGTTATTTTTGCCACCAGGAGTGTCATAGTTGAAGTGAAAAAGGAGGTTTTGTTTCATTTTAAGGAGAATACGAACATTTTCCCACTGACACAAATACCTAAGAGTCCTGCAAGCAGGGAGGTGTTGGAAGAGAAAAGGTCTTTTATACAACTCACAAGGAGCCCAGTTCTTCTCAGATTAAATTCAACAGAAGTTTGGTCACCCTATATAAACACAGATGGGCCCAAGATTGGGTGAGGAGGAGGAAGAGGATGGACCCCACATCCTTGGGTTACAGCTTTTAAAAACCCACCCAAGTCCTGTCTGACGAAAGCATCTTTGGGGAAAGCGAAGCCCTGGGAGAAAAGGTGGTTGTAGGGCTGCTGAGAATGTGCTTTGAAGCTCATTGCTTTGTCCTGGGAATTAAAAAAAATCAAGCAGGGGGAAGCAGGAGATGACCTTTTCCTGCATGGATGCCCCAACTCTGCCCAGCAGCTCCTGGAGCACCCGACCATCCCACAGCGCCCAGCCCCTGCAGGGGGATTCCAGACTGTTACAGGACACCAAGCCACACTCTAATGCTCTAATTTTCATAATAACTCCAATCTACCAGAAAATTACAGTTTCCCAAGGGTATTATTATCCCACAGGTGGGGTATAATTTGCACAAGTATAATTTAATCTTGAAAAAAAGCTCAAAAATGAAGCATGGTTAGTAACGATCCTCCGTACGCACTCGTATGAGTATCCCCAAGGTGTTACCAGCACTAATTAATTAGGCTCCTACACCCAGGATGATCTTACCTTATGGATGGGCCAGATGAGCCACTCACCCAAGGCTGCATGACAAGTTCATGCTCTGGAGGCTCCTTGCAATGTCCCCGTCACTCTTGTCAAGGCAACATCCTACCTCCAACACCAAAAGCAGGGGCCCAGGTGGCATGGTCGGTGTCTTCCTTATTTGCTCTGTCTACTGGGAAAGTTCAGGGTGAATAAAGGAATCAGTTGGTTTCTAATTAATTTACTGTTAAAGGATTTGTTAAAATATAGAAGATTGTCAAGGTAATTACAGCAAAAAAGCTGCCTAGGGTGACCAGATGAAGACTCAACATGAAGTGACCTCTCAGCAGAGAGGTGTTTGCTTTTGTTATAATTAAAGATCAAGCAAAGTTGAAATCAAAGTCAGTCAGGGAAGACAGTTACTATGAAAAAAAAAAAGTCTTTGCATTATTTATCTCAAGGAAAAGTCATTGCTCGTTAAACATTTTCCTTGTCCAAAAACTCAGTTTGCAAACTTTCCCAATTTTAGATGTTCTGTTTGGGGTTGGGTTGTTGGTGTGGCCTTTTTTTTCTGCCAATAAATAAACATGGATAATACAACAACAAACAAAAAGGCTCCTGAAAAAGAAGTTATCAAAAATAAACCACATTTTGCAGCACATTTCACAAGCCAAGGTCTGGAGGATCTGGGGAGCTCGCTGCCTGTGCATTTTCAGAACATTTAGGTCTTCTTCTGTCCTTCTGGAAGCAAAAGCCAGATCCAAACCCCATTGACCTCAGGCCCAAGGTGTTGAAGGAACTGTCCAAAAAGCAAATAAAAATAATAATCTGGCATTGTGGTGCCAAGTTCATGGGCCACAGAGACCTCAACTGTCCCCAGCCTGCTCATATTGAGCTCTGCTGCCACCAGCACTTCTGCCCCATCCTCAGAATTTCACTCTGCTACTATTTTTATGGATGTTATGTATATATATAAATTCATTCCTATGCAGGTGTATGTTTCTATAAAATTAGACCCTCCCATTAATGCACATAAATGTTTTACAGCCACTCCAGCTGATTTTATTTTCTTTTTTAATCTGAAATAAAATCATCCTGTAAAATAACTTTACAGTCTGGATTAGGTGGAACCAGGCAGTGCCTGAATTGCCACATGGCAACTGCTATTTCTGGGTTAAAATGATAGGGAAGGGGATGGTAAGTTAAATAACCCGTTTGAGGACGTGAAGGTGCAGCTGGGCTTGGCCAAAGATGAATCAAGACAACGTCCACAAAGGGTGTCTCCTTTCTGCAGCTCCGTCAAGGACCCTATAAAAGCTCCCACGTCCTCCCATCGCTCCGCACGGCTTCACAGGAATCCCACTGGATCCCATTGGTGAGTTGGGTAAGTGCCTTCTTCTGAAACTGGGAGAAAGATGTGGTGTTTCTGTAGGACTCATGGTGGGTGGCAGCATCATCCCTGCTGTGGGATTTTCAGAGAGTTTTTTGGGTTTCTACCCAGTGCAGTGATGGTTGGTGTTACCAGGAACCCCACAGGGCATCCATGTGTAGATGCAGCTTTTCTGAAAGGGAAAATGAGGGAGCCAGGGTTTGTGCCTTGCTTTGGTCTGGAGTCAGATCCCAGCTGGAGATATGGAGAAACTGGAGAAATGTTCAGTTTTCTACAGAAATACAAAAAAAAACCCCAATAAATAGAATTGCACATGCAGAGGTGTGCACTCGTGTCCATGCCTACGTGCAGCTGTAGAGGCATCAAGGCAGACACGGCTCAGAGATCTCAGCTCTGATGGATCTGATAACAGGCTCAGGGATCCTGCCAGGAGGAAGGAAGGAGAGAAGGAAGGAGGTGGCTTCTGAGGTTTCCAGACACAAAGCTCCAACAGGAGCACTGTTTTCTGCCAGGCAGATCTCAGTGACATTTAATCAGGAGCTCTGACCAGCGAGATCTGATAGTTCTCTTTTGGCCAATATCTCTTTGCCAATGACCTGCTGCTGTATCAATTGGTTTGCATTCCTCATGGTCACAAAGAGCACCAGCCACAGGGCTTGGTTTAACTCCCTGGGAGCACCCTACCTGTCTCTGACCCAGTTAGATCTTGTCTCAGGCCATGCCAGCTCCACCTCAGATATTCTCTAACCTGCTTCAGAGGTGCTGGTGTATCTAAGTGCCAGGCAGAGACAGCAACTTGGGTCATGAAGACAGAAGTACCTGGTGTAGTCACATGGAGGCTGGTTCTTGGGGCATCTCTTGAGTCACCACCCCCAGTTCCCCCCCTGCGACCCACAAATGCAGGCATCCTGCCACCCCCTACCCAACGTCATTCAAATACGTCAGTAGACATGTTAGAGGACACTCCCCATCCCACTAAAAACCCCAAGCATTTAGGGAGGGACTCTAGACAAGGGCTTGCAGAGAGAGGACAAGGAGAAGTGGATTAAAACTGGAACAGGGGAGATTTAGATTAGACATTAGGAGAAAACTCTTCACTGTGTAGGTGTTGAGAGCCTGGGCCAGGTTGCCCAGGGAAGCTGTGGCTGCCCCATCCCTGGCAGTGTTGAAGGGCAGGTTGGATGGGGCTTGGAGCAGCCTGGGCTGGTGGGAGGTGTCCCTGCCCAAGCAGGGGGTTGGGTCTAGATGATCTGGAAGGTCCCTTTCAACCCAAACTGTTCCATGATTCTATGATTCTATGATTCCTTCCCAGTGCTCTGGTGAAAGAGAACTCACCATGGCACAGGAGAGGACACCCAGCACAGGGCATCTAGAACCCCATTAACACAGGTGGCATTTCTCTCCCCTGTTTTCATGCCCAGAAGCAAGTGAATCCCCCATCCTTAGCTCTGTTCCTCCTCTTGCAGGCTTGCTTGATTCTGCAGGAAGATGTCTCGCTTCTTGGACAGCATTTGCACCATCATCAGTGTCTTTCACAAACTTGTGAAGGAAGATGGAGACTGTTCCAACCTCAGCCGAAGGAAGATGAAGGAGTTCATCCAGAGGGAGTTTGCAGATGTCATAGCCGTGAGTCCTGTGATGGGAAGGGCTTGAGGCCAAGACTGGGGGGCTGGGAGTAGAAAACCTCCTTCTGGAGAGGGGATGGTTCTTACGGCAGTGGGATGGGGGAGGCTTTCACCAAAGCAGAGCAGCAGTTGTGTTCCTTCAAACCAACTGTTTCCACAGCTTTTTCAACTTGTTTTGTCAGGAGCAAATGGGCAAAAGCTGGGGAACAGACAGAAAGGGTTGTCAAGAATTGGAACAGGCTGCCCAGGGAGGTGGTGGAGTCACCATCCCTGGATGTGTTTAGAAGTTGTGTAGATGTGGTGCTGAGAGACATGGTTTAACACTGGACTTGGTAGAGTCAGGTTAATGGTTGATAGAGTTGGTTTATGATTGGACTTGATGATCTCAAAGGTCTTTTCCAACCAGAAGGATTCTATGAGGTCTGGTTTTCTCTCGAAGGAAATGCAGCCAGTGGAGGGATGTGGCAAAGCCCAGGGAGAAGAGAGCTTGTTAGTCTCAGCCAGGAGAATGGAGAACAAAGACATGGAGTTATTGCTGAGTTATAAAAGCAAAGGTGTGAGAGATGGAAGCAGGAAGGATGGCAGTTGTCCCTGTCTTTGCACTTCCCTGATAAAGAGCAGAAAGGCTAAAAATCCCTGGGTTTTGTTTCCCTGTGTTTGTCTTCCCTGCAGAAGCCCCATGACCCTCAAACGCTCGACAAGATTCTGCACTTTCTGGAGTGGGATGGAGATGGGGAAATAGATTTTAATGAGTTCCTGCTTTTGGCCTTCCGAGTGGCCAAGGCCTGCTACTGGTACCCCCGAAAGGCACCAGGTCTTCTGCAGAGAACAAAGCTGACGACCAGCAGCAAGTCACTCCGAGAGCCAGAAACTAAGAGCAGAGAGAGCCGTCGGCAGCTCCAGGAAGAAGAACGACAAACCTGTGAGAATGATCATCATCCCCCCTCTGAACCTGAGCTGCAACGAGACACCAGGGTCAACGAGCTTGAAACACTAGAAGAAACGAGGAGTCATCACCAGAAACAGAACACCCGAAGAAGAAATGAAGCAAAACTAAGCAGAGAGCCGGGGGAGTCAATCCTCCAGATAGAAGAAGAAAGAAGCCAAGAGCCACACAACCAGCAGAACAGCCAGAGAAGACGTCAGCCACCAGGGCTGGACAGACGAGGCGATGTGCAACTCAGCAAGGGTGGCAGCTTGCAAGCACGTGAGGCTGGACGGCGGGCAGATGAGAAGCAAAATCAAGAGAGGACTCAAAGAGAACAAGTGGGAGACGTGAGGAGTTGCAGTCAGACCTGTGAACCTCAACCACTGCCAAACCGGTGGAGTAGCCGCCGGCCACAGGAGCCAGAACTACCAGCATATGATCAAAACAACCATTGGCCACAAGAAGCAGATAGAGAAAGGCAAAATCAGCTACATAAACCTGAATTAATACGAGAAGAGAGAAACCGCTACCTACTACGTGCAGTGGAACAAAATGAACTTGAAGAAAGAGGCGACCAGACATGTGAGCCTGAATGCCTGGAGACAAGACGCCCACATCAGTCATACATTCAGGAACCGCTAGAAATTGAAACCAAGTATCACAAGAATCGTGAAGCAGAGAGAGATAATGACGAACAAAGAAACAGAGAGAAAGAAGAGCTTCAATATAAAGTAACTAATAAAGAGAGAGCGGATCAAGAAAGAGAAGAGAGAGATGTCAACAGGAGACAAGAGCCCGTGCAGGAAAGGAGGATCGATCGGCAACGGGACCTGGACCTCGAGGTCTACGAGCGCCGCAGTCGTGAGACACGAGTGAGGGAAGAGCCAGGGGCCAGGACCGAAAGGACACGAGACACCAGGGTGGTGGCAGCAGAAGCTGATCTAGACATCAAACGTGTGTCCCGGGAGCTGGAGCCTCGTGCCGAGCGTGAAAGGAGGGACCGTCCCCGTGTAAGTGAAGAACTTGAGGATGAGAGGAGGATCTCCCGTGAAATACAGAGCGAAGAGCCCGTGCGGGACAGGAGGATCGATCGGCAACGGGACCTGGACCTCGAGGTCTACGAGCGCCGCAGTCGTGAGACACGAGTGAGGGAAGAGCCAGGGGCCAGGACCGAAAGGACACGAGACACCAGGGTGGTGGCAGCAGAAGCTGATCTACACATCAAACGTGTGTCCCGGGAGCTGGAGCCACGTGCCGAGCGTGACGGGAGGGACCGTCCCCGTGTAAGTGAAGAACTTGAGGATGAGAGGAGGATCTCCCGTGAAATACAGAGCGAAGAGCCCGTGCGGGACAGGAGGATCGATCGGCAACGGGACCTGGACCTCGAGGTCTACGAGCGCCGCAGTCGTGAGACACGAGTGAGGGAAGAGCCAGGGGCCAGGACCGAAAGGACACGAGACACCAGGGTGGTGGCAGCAGAAGCGGATCTAGACATCAAACGTGTGTCCCGGGAGCTGGAGCCACGTGCCGAGCGTGACAGGAGAGACCGTCCCCGTGTAAGTGAAGAACTTGAGGATGAGAGGAGGATCTCCCGTGAAATACAGAGCGAAGAGCCCGTGCGGGACAGGAGGATCGATCGGCAACGGGACCTGGACCTCGAGGTCTACGAGCGCCGCAGTCGTGAGACACGAGTGAGGGAAGAGCCAGGGGCCAGGACCGAAAGGACACGAGACACCAGGGTGGTGGCAGCAGAAGCTGATCTACACATCAAACGTGTGTCCCGGGAGCTGGAGCCACGTGCCGAGCGTGACAGGAGAGACCGTCCCCGTGTAAGTGAAGAACTTGAGGATGAGAGGAGGATCTCCCATGAAATACAGAGCGAAGAGCCCGTGCGGGACAGGAGGATCGATCGGCAACGGGACCTGGACCTCGAGGTCTACGAGCGCCGCAGTCGTGAGACACGAGTGAGGGAAGAGCCAGGGGCCAGGACCGAAAGGACACGAGACACCAGGGTGGTGGCAGCAGAAGCTGATCTACACATCAAACGTGTGTCCCGGGAGCTGGAGCCACGTGCCGAGCGTGACAGGAGGGACCGTCCCCGTGTAAGTGAAGAACTTGAGGATGAGAGGAGGATCTCCCGTGAAATACAGAGCGAAGAGCCCGTGCGGGACAGGAGGATCGATCGGCAACGGGACCTGGACCTCGAGGTCTACGAGCGCCGCAGTCGTGAGACACGAGTGAGGGAAGAGCCAGGGGCCAGGACCGAAAGGACACGAGACACCAGGGTGGTGGCAGCAGAAGCAGATCTAGACATCAAACGTGTGTCCCGGGAGCTGGAGCCACGTGCCGAGCGTGACGGGAGGGACCGTCCCCGTGTAAGTGAAGAACTTGAGGATGAGAGGAGGATCTCCCGTGAAATACAGAGCGAAGAGCCCGTGCGGGACAGGAGGATCGATCGGCAACGGGACCTGGACCTCGAGGTCTACGAGCGCCGCAGTCGTGAGACACGAGTGAGGGAAGAGCCAGGGGCCAGGACCGAAAGGACACGAGACACCAGGGTGGTGGCAGCAGAAGCGGATCTAGACATCAAACGTGTGTCCCGGGAGCTGGAGCCACGTGCCGAGCGTGAAAGGAGGGACCGTCCCCGTGTAAGTGAAGAACTTGAGGATGAGAGGAGGATCTCCCGTGAAATACAGAGCGAAGAGCCCGTGCGGGACAGGAGGATCGATCGGCAACGGGACCTGGACCTCGAGGTCTACGAGCGCCGCAGTCGTGAGACACGAGTGAGGGAAGAGCCAGGGGCCAGGACCGAAAGGACACGAGACACCAGGGTGGTGGCAGCAGAAGCTGATCTACACATCAAACGTGTGTCCCGGGAGCTGGAGCCACGTGCCGAGCGTGACAGGAGAGACCGTCCCCGTGTAAGTGAAGAACTTGAGGATGAGAGGAGGATCTCCCGTGAAATACAGAGCGAAGAGCCCGTGCGGGACAGGAGGATCGATCGGCAACGGGACCTGGACCTCGAGGTCTACGAGCGCCGCAGTCGTGAGACACGAGTGAGGGAAGAGCCAGGGGCCAGGACCGAAAGGACACGAGACACCAGGGTGGTGGCAGCAGAAGCTGATCTACACATCAAACGTGTGTCCCGGGAGCTGGAGCCACGTGCCGAGCGTGAAAGGAGGGACCGTCCCCGAGTAAGTGAAGAACTTGAGGATGAGAGGAGGATCTCCCGTGAAATACAGAGTGAAGAGCCCGTGCGGGACAGGAGGATCGATCGGCAACGGGACCTGGACCTCGAGGTCTACGAGCGCCGCAGTCGTGAGACACGAGTCAGGGAAGAGCCAGGGGCCAGGACCGAAAGGACACGAGACACCAGGGTGGTGGCAGCAGAAGCGGATCTAGACATCAAACGTGTGTCCCGGGAGCTGGAGCCACGTGCCGAGCGTGAAAGGAGGGACCGTCCCCGTGTAAGTGAAGAACTTGAGGATGAGAGGAGGATCTCCCGTGAAATACAGAGCGAAGAGCCCGTGCGGGACAGGAGGATCGATCGGCAACGGGACCTGGACCTCGAGGTCTACGAGCGCCGCAGTCGTGAGACACGAGTGAGGGAAGAGCCAGGGGCCAGGACCGAAAGGACACGAGACACCAGGGTGGTGGCAGCAGAAGCGGATCTAGACATCAAACGTGTGTCCCGGGAGCTGGAGCCACGTGCCGAGCGTGACAGGAGAGACCGTCCCCGTGTAAGTGAAGAACTTGAGGATGAGAGGAGGATCTCCCGTGAAATACAGAGCGAAGAGCCCGTGCGGGACAGGAGGATCGATCGGCAACGGGACCTGGACCTCGAGGTCTACGAGCGCCGCAGTCGTGAGACACGAGTGAGGGAAGAGCCAGGGGCCAGGACCGAAAGGACACGAGACACCAGGGTGGTGGCAGCAGAAGCTGATCTAGACATCAAACGTGTGTCCCGGGAGCTGGAGCCACGTGCCGAGCGTGACAGGAGAGACCGTCCCCGTGTAAGTGAAGAACTTGAGGATGAGAGGAGGATCTCCCATGAAATACAGAGCGAAGAGCCCGTGCGGGACAGGAGGATCGATCGGCAACGGGACCTGGACCTCGAGGTCTACGAGCGCCGCAGTCGTGAGACACGAGTGAGGGAAGAGCCAGGGGCCAGGACCGAAAGGACACGAGACACCAGGGTGGTGGCAGCAGAAGCTGATCTACACATCAAACGTGTGTCCCGGGAGCTGGAGCCACGTGCCGAGCGTGACAGGAGGGACCGTCCCCGTGTAAGTGAAGAACTTGAGGATGAGAGGAGGATCTCCCGTGAAATACAGAGCGAAGAGCCCGTGCGGGACAGGAGGATCGATCGGCAACGGGACCTGGACCTCGAGGTCTACGAGCGCCGCAGTCGTGAGACACGAGTGAGGGAAGAGCCAGGGGCCAGGACCGAAAGGACACGAGACACCAGGGTGGTGGCAGCAGAAGCGGATCTAGACATCAAACGTGTGTCCCGGGAGCTGGAGCCACGTGCCGAGCGTGAAAGGAGGGACCGTCCCCGTGTAAGTGAAGAACTTGAGGATGAGAGGAGGATCTCCCGTGAAATACAGAGTGAAGAGCCCGTGCGGGACAGGAGGATCGATCGGCAACGGGACCTGGACCTCGAGGTCTACGAGCGCCGCAGTCGTGAGACACGAGTGAGGGAAGAGCCAGGGGCCAGGACCGAAAGGACACGAGACACCAGGGTGGTGGCAGCAGAAGCTGATCTACACATCAAACGTGTGTCCCGGGAGCTGGAGCCACGTGCCGAGCGTGAAAGGAGGGACCGTCCCCGTGTAAGTGAAGAACTTGAGGATGAGAGGAGGATCTCCCGTGAAATACAGAGCGAAGAGCCCGTGCGGGACAGGAGGATCGATCGGCAACGGGACCTGGACCTCGAGGTCTACGAGCGCCGCAGTCGTGAGACACGAGTCAGGGAAGAGCCAGGGGCTCGTAGATCCCACAGAGAGAGACGTGACAGAACCATCCTTGAGATAGTTGAAGAAGAAGAAGAGAGCGACATTCTCACTGGTCTTCAGGCAAATGAAGTAGAGCTTGAGGTTTCTGAAAGCATCCCCCGCGAGCCTTTGGAAGAGGGAGAATGGAGGAATGAGAGGCTTTTACGAGAGGAAGAATTACGTGAGTCAAGCAAGTTCCAGACAGATGAGGAGGAAGCACAAAGACATGAGAGGAGCCTCTACCAAACGGTGGAGGTAGACAACAGAGACCTCTGTCCCCCAGGACAGCAGGCATCTGTCACCGACATGAGGGTCCATTACATCCCTGCTGAGCCCGACGTGCAGCCAGAGGTGCAGGTGGTTCCTCAGGCTTGTGACCCTCAGAGCATCGCGTACCTGGTCCACGTGATTCAGAATTTGAACAATCCTGAAGCTACCACCTATGAGATCATCTGCAAGCAGCCCCATGACCTTGGACAGCCTGTCTATGTGAAGAAGTGCTATGTGTCACGCCAGGCACCAGCAGTCCCAGAGGACAGGAGCAACGACCCAGAGCCACGACCCCAAAGGGATGAGCGAGAAACAGGAGAGCTCGAACCACCACGGCGAGGAGGCACCTCAGCTTCTATCTCCCAAGAGAACACAGAGGAGCTCAGTGAGACACAGGAGAGGACTGACACAGGGGTGAAGGAAGGGGCTGGCCAGGCTTTTGCCCCTGAGCCTGATGCTGCTAAACGTGACCATTACCAGGCAAAGACCAAGGAGGACAGGAGGGACAGCCAGCGCCCCAAGATGCCTGTCACAGAGAAGGAGCATCAGCCCCGGAGAGATGGATCCAAAGCTACGAGGGAGCAGGTTCAAGAGGAGCCTGAATCCGTCCAGGTGTGGAAGCGTGAGGACAGGGAGGCCAAGAGCTGCCCACCTCTGCCCCAGGCTCCAGGGGAAGCTGGTGCCACCAAAGCCAGCCGTCCCCAGCCACCCCGGAGAGATGAAGCCAGCCACTGCCATGAGGGTGAGGAGCATCAACCCCTGGAGAAGACCCGCCAGCCATGGCAGGAGGAGAAGAGCAAGAGGAGCCCACGGGATGTGAGCGATGCTCGACCTCAACGGGAGGAGGAGCCACTTCTTTCCCAGGGTCCCTCCAGCACCCCAGGCTCACAGAAGGCCCTGAGACGTCCTGCTGGGGAGGACACCAAGGCACCTTGAGGGCAAGTCCACTCCATGGAGCTGCTGGGGCTTCTCCAAGTCTCTTTGGGGATCTCTGCTGCTCTCTGCTTTCAGCATAGGATGTTACTGTGTGGTGGCACAGAAGTGTTCACCACAAAAGGGTGAAGGGGGGGCTCAGTCAGGGTGTCTGGGGGGTTGGGGGATTTTCCACCTCCCAAATCCTCCACAGCTGAGAGAGTCACCCCAGGGTCTGCAGCTTCTGCTTTCCTGTCTGCCCACCTTCACACGGTGTGGAGATGCTTTTCTGCTCTAATTGGATTCCTTGGGTCTCTCTGTCCTTTATGTCCCTGTCACCTCTTCCACCCTCCGGTGTGACCATGAACTGGCCCCATGACTGCTCTCCTGTTGGCTCCTGCTATGCAACACCAAAAACATTAACAATCCCAGTAGCTCCATCCCTCTCATTCTGGGGCCTGAAAATCCTGGAGGCTGGGAGAAAAAAAAATACGAACCAAAAAACCAAAACCCAAACAAAAACCAACAACAAACCCAAAACCCACTTTTCTAGACTCAGAGCTGTTGGTTACACCTTCCTTCTCCCCCAAGAGAAGAATCCCAGCTCCAGTTTCACGGAGGCTTTGAAGCAGTTGAGTGGTTCTTCAGTGGTTCCACCTTAGGGTAATGGTGGTGGGTGGTGGGGGGGTCTCTTTCTTCTTCACACTGATGTATTGCATGAAAAATCAGAATAAAAAGCTGGTGACTGCACTGACTTCTGCCACCCTTCATCCTTGGACCTCGTTTCTACAACAGCCTCAGCCAGCTTGGAGGTTGGCCCAGATGGCACATTCCTCCTAATCCCAGACACTTAATCCAGACAGGGGCTGGTGAAAATCCCACCAAATCCCCCCTCCTATGTGTGGAGGAGCCCACAGACCTTTGAAACTCTGTCTGTCTGGGTGATTTCAGAGAGTCCCACATGCTGTGGGGTCTGACACCCCCATGGGCACACAGGGACGTGTCCGTGCTCCACGGGCAGGGCCAGCAGTGCAAGGTCACTGCCAGTTAAGAGCCATCCAGACACATCTTTTCCTGGCCACATGAATCCCTCTGCCTTTTCCCCAGGGCTGCCCCATACCTGGGACCACTCCTGGATCCTGGGGCAGGAGGGAGGCAGCAGCACAGCATGGACAATAGACCAGATCTCACCAGTGGTCCATGAGGAGATGGGAATATCCATCATCTTCCTTGGGAAAACAAACAAACAAACAGATTTTTATCCACTTGTCTTTCTCTCATGCAAGAGTGAACCAATTCCTCCAGCAGCAGATGGGGCTGCAGTTCTCTAAGGAGACAAGGAGAAGTGAGGACAACCCCAGCACCATCTGTGTCTTGCTCTTAAATGCAACCAGAGCCTGCTGGTGGGTGATGGTGGCCAGAAGGAACAAAGGTACCTCAGGTCCATCATCTCAGGGGGCTTCTCGCTCCCCTCACCACAGCCACCATCCTGGGATGCTCTGAACCTGGTGCCAAGGGGACTGGGAAGGGTCTACCCCAGCCAGGGGGGGGGTGCACGGGGTGACAGTCTCAGAGATGCCTCCTCGGTGCACGTGACAGTGGCACGTCTTGGTGACAAAACATATGGCAGCACAGATGGTCTGTCTGCAAACAGGGCCACAGCCCTGGCTGCAAACACACACACCCGCAGCAGCCAGACACACAGCGTCCCCCAAATCCCCCACCGCAGCCAGGAGGGGGGCCCAGCCACGACCCCCTGGGGGGATTTGCTCTTGGAAAAGGGGGAAATAACACCCCCCCACACCCCCCCCTCCGCCCAGCTCGGGTTTGATTGTCAAGGGAGCACAAAGAGGAGCTTGCAAAATGCAGCTGGGAGTGTCAGACGCGAGGAGAAGGCAGCAGGTCTCCTGCCCTCAGCTCCCAGGGCTGGGAAAAGCCTTTTGGTTTCTGTGGAATAAACTGTTTCCAGGTTGGGAGGAGCTGGGTTGTGGAAGGGAGGAGTTGGACTGGGGAGGGGAGGAGTTTTTCTCCAAACTGGTGGTGGTGGGGGGAAAAAAAAGGAGAGTTTGGGGCAAGAGTGGAAAGTTCTACTGGGAGCAGTTGTTCCCCATTCGCTGCTCCCCCTTCCCCTGCTCTGTGCTGAGTCCCAGCAGGATTTCTCGAAGAGCCCTGTCCCTGGAAGTTGTCCCAGAGCCCACAGCACACCCCAGCTCCTGCGCAGAAAGGGGGTGCCCCCCTGACACCCCCTACACGCCCCTCCCAGAAGCTTTTTTGGGGTGGAAAGTGGCCACTCCCAGCACTGGGAGGCACCAGGAAATCCGGCCCGGGCGTCACCCCGAGGGCGTGGAAAAACTGCCGTAACCAAGGGACAAAAGAGCCAACACCAGTAAACACCACATGTCCCAGCAGCTTCCCTGGCTCCCAGTTGAGGGGAAGGGGTTGGGAATCACAGCCCCCGTGTGCTGGTTTTCTGAGCAGCACAAGCCCCGCAGCCCCCGTGCTCCATGTAAGCACATCACTTGCCTTTTGGGTGTCTTTGGGTGCTTCTTGTCCCTCCTCCAGCTCCATGTCACCCTCTTTTCAACCTTCCAGGGAGTTGAAATGGAGGGAGGGAGCTCAGACCAGCACTGCTGGGGACTAATCCTGCCTGCAGGCAGCTCCCAGTGCAGCACCCCGGCCCCACGGGGCTGCTGATCCCTCCGCTGCAACACGAGGCGGTTACAAGGTGCTACCAGCAAAGCTCCAAGGGTGGGAATGATCAGTGCTGAAGGGGACAAGCCCCCCAAGGGTGGGCAGCCCCAGCTGTGTGGGCCGGGGAATGCTGCCTGCCCCCCCACACACACACACCTGATCTGCCTTTACCTCATTAGAATCATGGAATGGGTTGGCTGGAAAGGGACCTTCAAGATCACCTAGATCCAACCCCCTGCAGGGGCAGGGACACCTCCCACCAGCCCAGGCTGCTCCAAGCCCCATCCAACCTGCCCTTCAACACTGCCAGGGATGGGGCAGCCACAGCTTCCCTGGGCAACCTGGGCCAGGGTCTCAACAACCTCACACTAAACAATTTCCTCCTGATGTCCCACCTAAATCTCCCCTCTCCCAGTTTTCATCCCTCCCCCTCATCCCATCCCTCCCTGCCCTTGTCCCAAGCCCCTCCCCAGCTTTCCTGGAGCCCCTTCAGGCACTGGAAGCTGCTCTAAGCTCTCCCTGGAGCCTTCTCCTCTCCAGGCTCAACACCCCCAGAAAAGCTGAAGCCCAAAGCTCCGGGTAGGAAGAGAAAAGCCCCAGGATGCTCCAGGTAGCAGCGAGGAGCCCCAGGGGGGAGCTCAGCCCTGAGCCAGAAAGGGACTAATGGTAAAAGATGGGAGGGCAAAAAACAGGTAAGGAGAGAATCAAAGCATAAAGAATAAAAAGCGGGAGGAAAAAAAAGGACTGGAGAGCCTAGAGAAAGGGCCCAGCACATTCCCGGGGACCGCAGGCATGTCCCGATCTGCCGTTAGAGCCGCCGATTGCCCGAGGGGGCTGAGTCAGGGCTGGGCGGGGGAGGCGGCGTGAGGCTCAAAACCGCCCCGGTTCCTGCCCCGGGTCCTGCCCCGTCACACCGCTCCGCACCGAGCCCGGCTCCGAGCCCCCCCGAGCCCCCCAGCCATGGTGAGTGAGCCGGGACCCCGGGATGGGGCTCCAGGAGGGCGCTGGCAAAACGGGGGATTTTCCCGCAAGCGGCCGCAGGGCTTGAAGGGGAGAGAACAGCTCGGCACGGGGAAAAGGAGACGGTGCCGAGGGCTGAGGGAAATCGGGGCCGGGGAGGGGGCCCAGGTGGGGGTGCGGAGCTGGAGAGGGAGGGCAGAGGGTCCCTGCTGATGCGGGGAGGCGGGGGGGGGGGGCATTTGTGTTGTTCCCCCCCACCCGCTCCTCTCCTTTTTTCCTGCTGGTGCTTCCGACTCCCCCGGCCGGGCTGCAGCTCTGGCAGCCCCGACCCCCCCGGGCAGCAGGGATTTGGGGGGCTGGGGGGGGGGGGGGGCAGAAGAGCTGAGAGCCCAGGACCTGCTGCTGAGAAGGGAAAGAACTCAGCTCCTCTCACGTTCACCAAAAAAGGGCTGAACGGAGCCCTCGGGTGGGGCAGGATGTGGCCCGGAGTCCCCAGGATGCTGAGGTCAGGCAGGGGAGGGCGATTTTTTCCACTCCCCTTCCCCAAAAACTGGAGGGGAAGGAGCCCCAGGTTCCCCCCTCCAAGTCCCCAAATCCCCCCTGGGCCAACTCAGCTCCAGCCCTGCCCAGAGGCGGGAGCTTGAGGAGCCAACTCCGCATTTTTCTCTCCTGACTCAGAGTTTCTGCTCTGTCCAGGCAGGGCAAGGGGAGGGAAAAGGGGGACCCAGGCTCATCATTCCAGAAGCCGCGCTGGAAAGAGCATGGGGGGGAAAAAAAACAACCAAACAACCAAAAACGAGCACGTCGCTGTGGTTGCAGCACAAGCCCTTCCCACTCCTCCGATGGGAACTGACATCTCCCCAGGGGATTTTCCACCAACCACTCCCCAATCCTCTGGGTCCTGCTGCACCGCCGGGCTGTGCCAAGGCACCAGGGAAATTTAATACCAAAGAAAAATGCAGCCGGACAGGTTGGGCGTGGGAGAAGTCTTCGAGGAGGTGTCCATCACCCCCCCACCCCAGCACCAGAAGTGGTCACCTTGAACTTCTGCAAGGCCAAGGTCCCTCAGGGCTCACCCTCTGCTTGCTCCTGCAGCCCACCGAGACCGAGCGCTGCATCGAGTCCCTGCTGGCCGTTTTCCAGAAGTATGCAGGGCGGGAAGGGGACAGCTGCACCCTCTCCAAGAGGGAGTTCCTGGCCTTCATGAACACTGAGCTGGCTGCCTTCACCAAGGTGAGCACGGAAGAACCTCCCATAGTGTGCACCCCAGCCCCCCCGGGGCAGCAGTTAAAGCCTCTGTCCCCACGAGCACGGTGGGGTGGGCGAGGGGATGAGCTCCTTTCCACCAGAATCATGGAGTGGTTTGAGGTGGAAGGGACTGTGAAGATCATCAGGTTCCAACCTCCCTGCCACGAGCAGGGACACCTCCCACCAGCCCAGGCTGCACAAGCCTCATCCAACCTGCCCTTGGACACCTCCAGGGATGGAGCAGCCACAACCCCCCTGGGCAACCTATTCCAATGCTTTCCTAATCTCATGGTGAAGAATTTCTTCCTGATGTCCAACCTGAATGTCCCCTCTTCCAGTTTAAAACCATTCCCCCTCATCCTATCACTGCCCTCTCTGGTGAAAAGTCTCTCCCCATCCTTCCTGTAGCCCCTTCAGGTCCCTGAGAAGCCAGAGCGTGGCCTGGCAAGAGTTGGCCCGACTCCATTCTGCCCCCTTCCCTCTGCCAGTGACAAACCGGGCAGTTCATCTCCCTGCACGGTTGGAGGGTTCCTCAGATATGGATTCTCACCTCTTTGGTCCTTTGGCAGAACCAGAAGGACCCAGCTGTGGTGGACAGGATGATGAAGAAGCTGGATTTGAACAGCGACGGGCAGCTCGACTTCCAGGAGTTCCTGAACCTGATCGGGGGGATCGCCGTGGCCTGTCACAACACCCTGCTCAAAGCCCCCACCCCCTAACCCTGCCCTCTGTGCCTCCCCCACCACCGTGAACATTCCTCAAAGACCACCCAGCATTCCTGGAAGAAGCTGGAAAGCAGTGCCCTTCACGTGGGAACCTCCCCATGCCTCATTTTTACGTCTTAAAATAAAAGGGTTGAAATCCCGACGTTAAGGATGTGGGTTTATTTCAGCATCCCAAGGGAGGGGAAAGCAGTAGGAGAAGGCAGAGAGGGAGCAGAGGACCTCTAGGTCCTACCCTCTGCTTCTCCAGGTTCTCATCCTTGTCACTGCCAGCAACTATGAATCCCAACTGGATTTGGAGATCATCCAACCTGGTGAGTGCCAGAGGGAAAGGCACGGTGAGACTGAAGGTACAGCTACAGAGGGAACATTCAAAGACAGGAGGGCATTCCCAACAAGGATAATCACACACTAGCAATTAGTGGAAGCAGCCCCTGCTGGCATGAAAAATCATTTCAAGAGTCCAGCCTCCATTTTCTGGAAACTTCCTCCAAGCCTGGCAGCTCAAGGTTGCCAAAGAGCAGGAGGGAGGAGAGGTGAAAAGAGGAAATTCATCTTTATTTTGATCTCAGCAGCTCAGACACCAAAAAGGAAGATGGAGATGGTCAATTTACTTTATTCAGGAGAGAAGCTGATTATTTTGAGAACTAGGGCTAGGACAACACAAGAAGAAGTCAACACTAGGATTTGAAGGCTGAGCTGCTGTCACTTCTGAGGGGAGCAGGGACAGGCTCTGCTGGCCCTGGCTCCAGGCAGTGCCACAATTCCTGGCAGAGCCAGGTTTGATGTCTTGGAGCTCATTTTTCAGGATCCCAACACTAAGAGATGTCAGAGGCAGTTGCTGCCTCTCACATGGTTTCTACCAAGTGCCCTGTGTGGTGATCAGGGCTCAGCAAGAGCTTTATCCTCTGGAGAAGATCTGTCTGGAGACAACAGGTCACAGCAACTTCACCATGAGGGGGGTTTGGAAAGGGAAGAGCAAGTTGCTGCTCCTGGGAAGCAGCCCTAAGCATTCCTGGGAGGGGAAGAGCAGGTGAGACACAGCACAGGCACAGCTATGGTGGAGAGACTAGACTAGAAGCTGGGAGGGTGGGAGAGGAAGGTTTCCAAGATGTGCTGTGGCATGAGGCCCTCTGAGCCCACACCTCCCTGGGCCAGGCCCTAGCGGAACTGGAGGGGGCTGATCCGCAGCCCCAGGACATCTTTGCCAATCTCTGTCACCTGAGGAAGGAAAGGGAGATGATTAATGAGGGAAAGGGAGGTGATGAATGAAGGGAAGGGAGATGATTAATGCTTAAAAGCACCTCGACAGCCCAACCCCAGCACTCAGAGCCTCTCGGGGCTGGAGGACACAGGCTGCTGATCCCTGCAGTGCCCTGGAGGCAGCATCTAAGCTATTAAGTGTTTCACAACTCCCAAGTTGCTCCTCAGAGGCCAAGTCCTTCAACACTCCCCTTGACCCAAAAACTCAGGCCAAGGTTAAGGGTAAGCATGGGGGAAGGTGCTGGAGGGGATTCTCAAGGGAAACATGGAATCATGGAATGGTTTGGGTTGGAAGGGACCTGGTAGGTCAGGTCAAGAAGCTGAAGGACATGGAGGTGGCAACTCTGAGGGACAGGTTAAATGCCTGCATTACAGACCTGGGAATATAGGTTGTATATAAAGCACCTGCTTGGAGACAATCATGGGATGGTTTGGGTTGGAGGGACCTTAAAGATCATCTAGATCCACCCCCTGCATGGGCAGGGACACCTCCCACCAGCCCAGGCTGCTCCAAGCCCCATCCAACCTGCCCTTCAACACTGCCAGGGATGGGGCAGCCACAGCTTCCCTGGGCAACCCCTTTCAATGCCTCCCCACCCTCACACAATCAATCCCCCTGGGTCAGGAGGGGTTGGTGACAGACTTTGAGACTCCCTTACTGTCGTGACACGGCAGATCTGCCCGTGGAACTCGGGGCAGTAGCAGGCTCCACTGAGGGGACACTTCTCCACGGGTTTGCCACGGTAGATGGGTCGGTAGGAGGCAGCACAGATGTCAAAGGGGTTGTGCATGTCATAGTTGAGCTGGTAGGTGTCCGTGGGGTTCTTCTCACAGGCTGACAAGATCTTGCGAGTCTGCAGAAATAACCACGGTGAGCAGAGGAGGAGACCCAAGAGGTTCTGCCACTGCAGGGCCCCCCCTGCTCCTCACAGACCTACCTGCTGGGCCACCTCGGGCTTTGGGCCCAGCTCCAGCAGCCGCCGGGCAAAAGTAGCAGCTGTCTTGAAGTTTTTGAGCTTGAAGAAGAGGTTGAGGGCAGTTCGCAGCACCAGGATCATGTGGACGGGCTGCAGGTTGGAGTGGGTGAAGTAGGCAGCCATCTGCAGGGGGGGCAGCAAGCAGGGGTTAGGGGGCAGAAGGAAGGGAAGGGGGCAAGAAGGAAGGGAAGGGGGCAAGAAGGAAGGGTTAGGAGGCAGAAGGAAGGGTTAGGGGGCAGAAGGAAGGGTTAGGGGGCAGAAGGGAAGGGGGCAGAAAGAAGGGTTAGGGGGCAGAAAGAAGGGTTAGGGGGCAAGAAGGAAGGGAAGGGGGCAAGAAGGAAGGGAAGGGGGCAAGAAGGAAGGGAAGGGGGCAAGAAGAAAGGGAAGGGGGCAAGAAGAAAGGGAAGGGGGCAGAAGGAAGGGTTAGGGGGCAGAAGGAAGGGTTAGGGGGCAGAAGAAAGGGTTAGGGGGCAGAAGAAAGGGTTAGGGGGCAGAAGGAAGGGAAGGGGGCAGAAGGAAGGGAAGGGGGCAGAAGGAAGGGAAGGGGGCAGAAGGAAGGGGAAGGGGGCAGAAGGAAGGGGAAGGGGGCAGAAGGAAGGGGAAGGGGGCAGAAGGAAGGGGAAGGGGGCAAGAAGGAAGGGGAAGGGGGCAAGAAGGAAGGGCAGGGGGCAAGAAGGAAGGGCAGGGGGCAAGAAGGAAGGAAAGGGGGCAAGAAGGAAGGAAAGGGGGCAAGAAGGAAGGAAAGGGGGCAAGAAGGAAGGGAAGGGGGCAGAAGGAAGGGAAGGGGGCAGAAGGAAAAAACCAGGGACACAGTCACTACCAATCATGTAAGTAACCAAACACCCTCAAAATGCTGCAAGAAACCCCTCCCAGGAGCCAGGGCCACATCCGCTTTGCAGGAGGAAATGGCAGAATTCAGGCTTCCCAGTGCCCTTAGAAACCACAAAGCTGCTTCCTCCTCCCAGTGGAGAAATTTCACCCCCTTTCTGTACCTCACAGATTCGTTTCTGCTGCTCCAGGGTCTCCTTGGGCAGCTTCTTCCTCTCGATCTCCATGGAGAGGCCCACAATGTACTCCCTGCAGATGGCGATGAGCTGCTGGGCCTGGGGGGCAGGACAGAGGCAGGAGCTGAGTCTCCTGCCCCACGGGCAAGCAGGTAATGAACAGTGAGAGTCACAGAGTGGTGGGGGTTGGAAGGGACCTCTGGAGATCATCTAGTCCAACCCCCTGCCAGAGCAGGGTCCCCTACAGCAGATCCCACAGGAACACCTCCAGATGGGTTGGGAATGTCTGCAGAGAAGGAGACTCCACAGCCTCCCTGGGCAGCCTGTCCCAGGGCTCTGTCACCCTCACAGCAAAGAAGCTTTTCCTTATCTTCAACCTTCTGTGCTCCAGTTTGTGCCCATTGCTCCTCATCCTGTCACTGGGCACTGCTGAGAAGAGCCTGGTCCCCCCCCTCCTGACACCCCCTGGAGATGTTGATCAGCACTGATGAGTCCTCCCTCAGTCTCCTCTCCAGCTGAACAGCCCCAGGTCCCTCAGCCTTCCCTCATGGGGCAGATGCTCCAGTCCCCTCAGTGGCCTGTGCTGGACTCTCTCCAGTAGATCATGGAATGGTGTGGGTTGGAGGGACCTTAAAGATCATCTAGATCCACCCCCTGCACGGGCAGGGACACCTCCCACCAGCCCAGGCTGCTCCAAGCCCCATCCAACCTGCCCTTCAACACTGCCAGGGATGGGGCAGCCACAGCTTCCCTGGGCAACCTGGCCCAGGCTCTCCCCACCCTCACCCTCCAGAATTCCCTCCTCATCTCCAACCTCCAGCTCCCTCTCCCACTTTTCATCCCTCCCCCTCATCCCATCCCTCCCTGCCCTTGTCCCAAGCCCCTCCCCAGCTTTCCTGGAGCCCCTTCAGGCACTGGAAGTTGCTCTAAGGTCTCCCTGGAGCTTTCTCTTCTCCAGGCTCAACACCCCCTTATCCTTAACAAACTGGAGAGCCCAGACCTGGAGACAGCTCCCCAGAGGGGAACTCTGCCTCTCACCTCAGCAATCTCCTGCTTGTTGTCCACCACCAGCAGGGGCACACTGAGCAGGATGGAGCGGAACTTCTCCACGGCCTCCTCGAACTTGCCAGCTGTGGTGAGCTGGTAGCAGAGCTGCAGGCGCTGGATCAGGTCGTTCAGCTTCAGCCCAACAGCAGGGAGGGCATTCTTCAGGCCAGCTTCTTTCCTGGGGACACCAAAGAAGGGTTGGGGACACACACACACACACGGGACCACTGAACAGCCAGCAGGAACACACGGACCATCAGCTTGACTGCAACTTGTCTTGGACATCTGTGATTCCATAATTCTGCCACCCACAATCATGGGATGGGTTGGGTTGGAAGGGATCTTAAAGAGCATCTAGATCCAACCCCCTGCAGGGGCAGGGACACCTCCCACCAGCCCAGGCTGCTCCAAGCCCCATCCAACCTGCCCTTCAACACTGCCAGGGATGGGGCAGCCACAGCTTCCCTGGGCAACCTGGGCCAGGGTCTCCCCACCCTCACACTAAACAATTTCCTCCTGATGTCCCACCTAAATCTCCCTCTTCCAGTTTTACTCCATTCCCCCTTGTACCATGCCCAGCTCCCTCTGCACCAGTTCATGCTGGAAAGTCTGGCTGATTTTTCTCCAGTGACCTCCAGGCACCACTGTCAAAACACACCTGGGGTTCTCTGGATGTCTCAGACCAGCTCTGGCAGAGGCAGAACCTCAGTGGCACAAAAAGCAGCACCCCAGGTGTTTCAGCCTGGTTTTAGACTCTAACAATTGACAGCAGCTCTTTAACAGCTCTACATCCAACCACAGAGAAGTCCCACTAAAGACAGGATCCCTCTGAAGATCCAGCAAACAGGAAGGTTCCTCCCTTCAGAATAGGGGGTCATAGGGTAGTGGGGGTTGGCAGGGACCTCTGGAGATCATCCAGTCCAACCCCCTGCCAGAGCAGGGTCACCTACAGCAGATCCCACAGGAACAAGTCCAGATGAGTTTGGAAGAGACTTCTGGAGCTCATCCAGTCCAACCCTCTGCCAGAGCAGGGTCACCTCCAGCAGATCCCACAGGGACACCTCCAGATGGGTTGGAAATGTCTCCAGAGAAGGAGACTCCACAGCCTCCCTGGGCAGCCTGTCCCAGAGCTCTGTCACCCTCAAAGAAGCTTTTCCTTATCTTCAACCTTCTGTGCTCCAGTTTGTGCCCATTGCTCCTCATCCTGTCACTGGGCACTGCTGAGAAGAGCCTGGTCCCCCCCTCCTGACACCCCCTGGAGATGTTGATCAGCACTGATGAGACCCCAACTCAGTCTCTTCCTCTCCAGCCCCAGCTCCCTCAGCCTCTCCTCACAGGCAGATGTTCCAGTCCCCTCAGCATCTTGGTGGCCCTGCCCTGGACTCTCTCCAGTAGCTCCTTGTCCTTCATGACCTGGAGAGCCCAGAACTGGACCCAGTTCTCCAGCTGTGCCCTCAACCAGGGCACAACAGAGGGAAAACCATTACCAGAACGGAGGGAGGAGACATTCCTGGCTGCACCTCTTAGGGAGCCTGGGAGGTTTGTGGCAGAAGGCAAAGAGGACAGGGAAGGAGCTGTCCCAGTTGCTCACCAGTTGCGGTGTGGGAACCCATACATGGAAGGCAGACATGGCAGGGCCTGGTAGGTTGTTCTGCCACGGGCATAGGTCTGCAGGAACAGCTGCTTGTAGGGTCCAAAGTTTGTCACTCCTACCTGGTCATGGAGGAGCTGCAAGAGACACATTGACCTGCTGTGTAAGAATTGCCCAAGGTTGGACAAAGGTCACAGAGATACCACCCAGGTTCTCAGCACCTCTTGTTTTAAGCCCAGGGAAAACGAGGCACAAGATGGGTCATTGAAGGACATAAAATGAAGCTTCAGACTGGATCAGAGATGAAAAGACATGAGGACAAGGGCAGAGTTTTTCCCAAGAAACTCCAGGGGAAACTTACTCTCATTGCTGTCTCAAAGGAGCCTGCCAGAATGTGGTCAACAGGGAGCTGGGAATTGTTGCACCACACCTGCAAGAGCAGAGGGAAAAGACAGAGAAGAAGACCTGTGTGTATTGCCCACGTTTTTCTCACCTACCCTCACCAGCCCTAGCCCCTGTGGAGCTCCTGAGCTGTGCTCCCAGGGGAGTGTTATCAAAAAAAAACAGCCCCAAAAAGCACCACCAAAGTCAAAAGCTTCTGAGAAGGACAACCAAAGAGTTGTGCTGTTACCTGAGCTGGGCTGGTGCCCTTGGTGGGTGGCACAAAGAATCCATCCTCTGCTGCTCCTGCTGGGCCAGCAGGAACATCCTGAGGGAAATACAGGGAGCAGTGATGAGGGTGGAAGTTTCCAGCATGCAGAGGAAAGCAGAGCTGGCCACAGCTTGTGGTGACCAAGTCTCTGCAGAAGCCCAGCATCCATTTCCCCACCAGGAGCTGTCACTGCCTTCCCAAGTAACAACTGGGCTACTTCAGAAGCATCCCAGAAGCCTCCTACCAGTTCAGGGGGAAGATCCAAATCTTCTTCCACTTCCCATCCACCTCCTTCTTCCTGTCCTTTCCCTAGACCTTCCTCTCCAAAGCCCTCTCCAGCATCCACAAAGCCATCTGGAGGGAGGGGGCAGGGGAGGAATGGTCAGAGCTCTTGCACAGGCACAAACTTTGCCTTCTTCTGCAAGAAGAACCCTTGGATTCACCCACCTTCATCCAGCTGCAACTCTGCATCTTCTCCCCAGCCTTCAGTGCCAACAGTGTCAATGTCAATATCAGCAGCCAAGGCACCTCCTTTCCCTACAAAAGGGCAAGATCCTTCATTTACTCCCCTCTGAGTGGGGCAGGTGTTAAACAAAGAACCAGGCTGGGCCAGAACCTCCCCCCCATCCTATTGTCAAGTCCCATCTTGTGCTTCCAAAAGGCCAAAGATTGGAGAGATTTGCCAAAGATGGTGGAAAAGCCAACCTGGGTTCCAACCTCCTAACAAATCTGAGGTTAAGAGCAACAGCTCAGAAGACAAACATCTCCACTCAGCAGATCCCAGCTTCATGCAGCTTTGCAAGGACAAATGTTACCTTTGCTGGCAATTGTTCCTTCAAAGAAGCCCTTGGAGACAGTCAACAATGGCCAGTTGGTGTCCAGAGGCATGACAGGAGCAGGAGGCTGCAGCAGCTTTGCTTTGGGATCAATGTCTGGAATCTGAGAGGAGCAGAAACCAGTTAAAGGCCATGGAAGGACAATCACAGAATCATGGAATGGTGAAGGTTGGAGGGACCTTAAAGATCATCAGGTTCCAACTTCCCTGCTATGAACAGGGACACCTCCCACCAGCCCAGGCTGCTCCAAGCCCCATCCAACCTGCCCTTCAACACTGCCAGGGATGGGGCAGCCACAGCTTCCCTGGGCAACCTGGCCCAGGCTCTCCCCACCCTCACACTCCAGAATTCTCTCCTCATCTCCAACCTCCAGCTCCCTCTCCCAGTTTTCATCCCTCCCCCTCATCCCATCCCTCCCTGCCCTTGTCCCAAGCCCCTCCCCAGCTTTCCTGGAGCCCCTTCAGGCACTGGAAGCTGCTCTCAGGTCTCCCTGGAGCCTTCTCCTTTCCAGGCTCAACACCCCAACTCTCCCATCCTGTCTCCAGAGCCTCTCCAGCCTTGGATCATCCCTTTCTTTCCTCTAACCAGCCCCAAGCAGCACAGTCTCAAGCCAAATAAGGGGTGGCTGGAATGGAGATGGTGCCTCCTTCCCACAAAGGAGCTGCCTGGCCAGTCCCACAACCTCCAGACCCCACTGTCATCTTCTTCCCAACCCCCAGAGCTCTTGCCATGAAGCAGGAAGCCCCTGCTCATGGTGCTGACCGTTTCCTTCTCAGGATCAAAGGTTTCTTTCAGGCTTTCAGCTTCTTCATCCAGACCATGAGTTGCAGCTGTGAGATAGGCCAGGGACTCTGAAATGAGACACAACCAATGTGAGTGTTGGTTCTTCACTGCCTAGAGAAAAGGAAACTCCTCCCACCACACACAAGGTCACCCAAGGGAAGATGAGCAGCAGATCAATCCCACTTTTAGGGACTGTCACTGGATTCTGGATTAGGATCTGCAGGCAACAAGAATATCTTCACTCAGGTCTCCTGGATGATACCCCAGCTCTTTCTGCTCACCTGCTTCAGCTTCTCAGATTCTGCTGAGCCACCTCCAAAAATGACTGCACATCCCAACCACCTCTCCAGCCTCTCCCCAGCCCACAGGGACATGTGTTAAGTCTGATGTTACTCACTTTGCCCACAGTTCTTCAGGATCCTCACTCTCTCTGCCACATCTCCCAGATACAAGGCATTCTGGTAGTGGCCACTCATGTCCTTACGGATCTCAGCTAAACCAAGGAGAAAAAAAAAGTCCTGAGAACTTTGCTGGGCTTGGCCTTCACTATGAGGTCATTCATTCCCTCTGGGAACGACACTCAGAACCTCCAATTCTGGAGCACCCAACACAAAGGGGACATGGAGCTCCTGGAGAGAGTCCAGAGGAGCCCTCGGATCATCTCCATGGCCTGGAGCAGCTCTGCTCTGGAGCCAGGCTGGGAGAGTTGGGGTGTTGAGCCTGGAGAGGAGAAGGCTCCAGGGAGACCTTAGAGCAGCTTCCAGTGCCTGAAGGGGCTCCAGGAAAGCTGGGAGGGGCTTGGGACAAGGGCAGGGAGGGATGGGATGAGGGGGAGGGATGGAAACTGGGAGAGGGAGCTGGAGGTTGGAGATGAGGAGGGAATTGTGGAGGGTGAGGGTGGGGAGAGCCTGGGCCAGGTTGCCCAGGGAAGCTGTGGCTGCCCCATCCCTGGCAGTGTTGAAGGGCAGGTTGGATGGGGCTTGGAGCAGCCTGGGCTGGTGGGAGGTGTCCCTGCCTGTGCAGGGGGTTGGATCTAGATGACCTTGAAGGTCCCTCCAACCCAAACCATCCCATGGTTCTACAATTCCTCTTTGCCACCACCCTGGCACTCACCAATCTTCATCATCTTCCGAAGCTTCTCCAGGTTGCCAGTGATGAGGTAGAGGAAGGAGAGCCTGTCAAAGTTCTTGGTGCGCTGGTAGCACATCTCCACTATCTGATGGTTGCCCTGCAGCAAAGCCACTTCTCCCAGTTTCTCCCAGCAGTTCTTGTCATCCAGAGCTTTGGCTGCTTCCAGAGCAATCTAACAAGGCAATTAAGATGGTTACCAAAGGCTCTGCAGAAAGCAGGTTTCTCTGCAGGCTTCTGTTGATGATGTCCATGATGGAAAGCCTGGGGTTACAAGGATCTAAACCGTTCCCACCAGCTGAAGGTCTGTACCTTGGTAGACCTGCTACCACCCTCAACTCACACTTCTTCTGCTCAATACTCCTCCTCCTTGCAGCCAAAAAAAAAAGAGGTTTGGAAGTGATGCCCCTCAGGACAAGCTTTTCCCCCAGCACCCTCCTCACCTCAATGTTGCCACACTCCAGGGCCAGGCTGAAACGGGTCTTCTCATCCTTGACAAAGTGCAGGGCCACCTCTGGGTAGCCCTTCTTCTGCAGGTAGGCAATGATGGACTGGCCCACCAGCTTGGCATTCCTCACCATGTGCAGCACCTGCAAAGAAACAGCCCAGGCACTGAAACTGGTTAGATGATCTTCAGAGATCCCTGGAAGGGGCCCTTCCAACCTTCTGGAGATGGTCCAGGGGACCATGAGGATGATGAGAGAACTGGAGGTCCTGTCACATGAGGAGAGGGTGAGACAGCTGGGTTTGTTCAGCCTTGAGAAGGCTTAAGAGAGACTTTATCACCATGTACCAGTCCATAATGGGTGGCTACCAAGAAGATGGAGACTCCCTTTTTACCAGGAGTCCCATGGAAAGACAAGGGGTGATGGGTAAAAGTTCTTCCTGAGGAGATTCTGATGGGACTCCAGAAGAAAAATTTTCACCATGAGAATAATTAGATTGGAATAATCTCCCAAGGGAAGTGGTGGATTTCCCCACATGGGACAGTTTTAAGACTCATCCTGAGAGGGCTCTGAGCCTGCTCATTTAAACCACTTTCTTATCTAGAAAGAGTAACGGGAGGGTTTGGGCTGGACCTTAAAGCTCATCTAGATCCAACCCCCTGCATGGGCAGGGACACCTCCCACCAGCCCAGGCTGCTCCAAGCCCCATCCAACCTGCCCTTCAACACTGCCAGGGATGGGGCAGCCACAGCTTCCCTGGGCAGCCTGTCCCAGGCTCTCCCCACCCTCACCCTCCAGAATTCCCTCCTCATCTCCAACCTCCAGCTCCCTCTCCCAGTTTTCATCCCTTCCCCTCACCCCATCCCTCCCTGCCCTTGTACCAAGTCCCTCCCCAGCTTTCTTGCAGCCCCTTCAGATACTGGAAGGCCACTATGAGATCTCTCCAGAGCCTTTTCTTCTCCAGGCTGAACAACAGGTTGGACCAGATGACTCTTGAGGTCCCTTCCAACTTGGCATTTTATGTTTCTGTGAACCCAGTCTCCCCTCTGACCACTTATGAGGGACCTCCCTTGAGCTGCAGATACAGATCAAGGGAGAGTGCAGGGTTCCTCATGTCTCCTCACCTCATCATATTTCCTGTTGATCAAAGCCAGCTTGAACTTGAACTCTGTGGGGTCGATGGTGAGGACTCTGGGCCTGCACTCCCTGTCCAGGCAGTAGACGTTGTTCCCCTTCACGCGGGTGACATAGATGGGCAGGTCCAGGGTACGGATGATTCCATGATCCCTACCCCAACACAACACATCCAGATGACCACATTCCCAGCCTCCAAGGAGACTCAAAAGCCCTGGAGGTTATTTTAATCCCACTCAAAGGAACAGCACAGCCAGCCCAGTGATAAACCACCAGTCCACAGGGTGAAGCACCCAGAGATGAGGTCTGAGCTGGACACGTCCAAGCTGAAATAAAAGTCCCATTTCACAAATATCTGCCATAAATGAAACCCCAAGGTAGCCTGCACAAGGTCAGATGAAGGACTTCACGTACAACTCCCAGACTCACCCCGTGGTGACAGCATATTTGATGTGGTTGCTGGTGGTGTAGATGAAAACCCCACTCTCATCCCAAGCGCCGCTCTTGACGCGGATGTTCTCGTGGATGTTACAGAGCGACTCCAGCTTCCTGTTGCAGATCATGATGGCTGGAGAGGAAAGCCCCAAGAAGTCAACAATGTGCCTTTGTGGCCAAGAAGGCCAATGACATCCTAGGGTGCATCAAGAGTGTGGCCAGTAGGTTCTCCTAGGGAGGTTCTCCTGCCCCTCTGCTGTGCTGAGGTGTCATTTGGGGAACTGGGTCCAGTTCTGGGCTCTCCAGGTCATGAAGGACAAGGAGCTACTGGAGAGAGTCCAGCACAGGGCACTGAGATGCTGAGGGGACTGGAGCATCTGTCCCAT
Source organism: Apus apus (assembly GCF_020740795.1). Lineage (NCBI taxonomy): Eukaryota > Metazoa > Chordata > Aves > Apodiformes > Apodidae > Apus > Apus apus. The sequence goes on along the minus strand of NC_067308.1, from coordinate 698,505 downwards.
GAGGGAAGGCTGAGGGACCTGGAGCTGTTCAGCTGGAGAGGAGACTGAGTTGGGGTCTCGTCAGTGCTGATCAACATCTCCAGGGGGTGTCAGGAGGGGGGGACCAGGCTCTTCTAGCAGTGCCCAGTGACAGGATGAGGGGCAATGGGCACAAACTGGAGCACAGAAGGTTGAAGATAATGAAAAGCTTCTTTGAGGGTGACAGAGCCCTGGGACAGGCTGCCCAGGGAGGCTGTGGAGTCTCCTTCTTCGGAGACATTTCCAACCCATCTGGGGGTGTTCCCGTGGGATCTGCTGGAGGTGACCCTGCTCTGGCAGGGGGTTGGACTAGATGATCTCCAGAGGTCCCTTCCAACCCTGGTGACTCTGTGACCCTATGAAGTAAGGGAACCCTCTGTTGTTAAAACACCTGCCTCTGAGTCATGGCTCCTCCCTTCCACAGCCCCAGCAACAGGCACAATATTCAGTGTCAGACAGTAAGGAGATGATGGCAACCACAACTGAATTGTCACCATCTGCCTTTGTTTTATGAATCACAGAATTGTCACAGCTGGAAAAGGCCTCTGAGATCACCTAGTCCAACTATCCATGCAGAGGGGGAGAGGGAAACAAGACAACCCACCCACCCAACCCCACACACCAGCACCCAACACAGAGAAACCCCCTCATGCCCAGTAGAGCATGTCCTCAAGTGCCACATCTACTCATTTCTTGAACCCCTCCAGGGATGGTGACTCCACCACCTCCCTGAGCAGCCTGGGATGAAGGAGATGAGCTGGATCACTTGGAGCAGAACAAGGAGTTCTCTGTTTTACAGAAAGGTTCTGCTGAAGAGCCAGAGTGGCAGAGCCCACACTGGGAAAGTCCTCAGCTGTGCCTTCAGTGCTAGCCATGGCACTGAGTGGTTTCTCCAGCAAGGGACTTGCTCCAGGCCAAGGAAGGAGATGGAGGGCTCTGGGATCTGGGTGGAACACTGTGTGTGTCCTCTCCTGCTTACCATGCTTTGCCAGCAGAGCCACATGGGACATGTCAGCCGACCAGATGACGTACTTGACCTTGGCAATCTTCACTGAGGCCAGAGTCCTGGGAGAGGACAGCAGGGGCATCAGAGGTGAACAGGACCTCCAAAGCCAGCTCTGGATGAGAACCACCAGTGCCCAAACTCCAGAACCTGTTTTACAGGTGCCCAGAAGGCCCTTTTTTGCAAAGCTGGAGCTGTAAACTCATGAGGCAGAAGCGAGTGTCCCCGCAGAGCAGCACAGCAAAACAAACCCCCTCCGTGGCTGTGCAGCAACACATGGAGTCATGGAACTGGTCTGGTTGGAAAAGACCTTGAAGATCATCCAACTCAACCATCAACCCAATCCTACCAAGTTCACTGCTAAACCATGTCCCTCAGCACCTCATCTACATGGCTCTGAAACCCCTCCAGGGACGGGGACTCCACCCTGGGCAGCCTGGGTGGGAGGGATGAAAACTGGGAGAGGGGAGATTTAGGTGGGACATCAGGAGCAAATTGTTTAGTGTGAGGTTGTTGAGACCCTGGGCCAGGTTGCCCAGGGAAGCTGTGGCTGCCCCATCCCTGGCAGTGTTGAAGGGCAGGTTGGATGGGGCTTGGAGCAGCCTGGGCTGGTGGGAGGTGTCCCTGCCCATGCAGGGGGGCTGGAACTGGATGATCTTTAAGGTCTCCCCAACCAAACCCATCCCATGATAATGCCAAATGAGCATTTGGAGCAGATACAAAACCTCAGGGACACCAGGCAAGTTGAGCTTGATTGAGTTTGGCTTTTTTTTTTGATGTCTCTCCACTCTTACAGCTCCTAGTTCTGCAGTCACAGCATTTCCCATGGGATGATACCCACCTCCCTGGGATCAATGGCACAGATAAACTGCACCTTGGCTGTGTTCACACCCTGCTCTTGCTGAGAGTTGTTGGTCGTGGTTGGGATCAGTCTGAAGCAGCCTGCACTTGAGGCTGAACTCTGGAGGGCACTGACAGCTGTCACTTGTCCCCAGAGGGCACACACCAGTAGGACTGCAATATCCCAGCCTCTCCCAGCAGACTGGGAGGTCTTACCTCTTCTGCTGCACGTCGAAGAGGGTGATGGAGTCTGCATCCCTCAGCAGCAGGTTCCCAGTGCCAGCGTAGAAAATCTCATCACAGTTTGGCACCTGCACCTTCTTGGTGATCTCATTCTTCAGGTTTTTGATGAGGATCTGCCATTGGAGGAGAGGGAATGTTAGCACTCAACATAGACATCAGGCTTGGGGGTCCTGGGAAAAGATGCCAAAACTGTTTTGTGGGACTGTTCCATAAACCTTGGAGATCTTAGAGCAACCTTCAGTGCCTGAAGGGGCTCCAGGAAAGCTGGGGAGGGACTTGGGACAAGGGCAGGGAGAGATGGATTAAAACTGGAAGAGGGAGGCTGAGGTTGGACACGAGGAGGAAATTCTTCCCTCTAAGGGCAGTGAGACCCTGGCCCAGGTTGTCCAGAGAAGCTGTGGCTGGAACGAGATGATCTTTAAGGTCCCTTCCAACCCAAACCAGTCTGTGATGCTATGATTAGAGCCTGGAGCCCCTTCAGGCACTGGAAGCTGCTCTAAGGTCTCCCTGGAGCCTTCTCTTCTCCAGGCTGAACACCCCAGCCCTCCCAGCCTGGCTCCAGAGCTGCTCCAGCCTCACATCTGATCCTTCAGCTCCCTGCATTTTCACTCTCCTAATTCACAGACTCCACCCGCCGCTCCCCGCTGACACCACTTTGCCAGCTGATCTCTGAGAATCCCCCTAACCCAACTTCCCCAAGAACTCTTTTCACTCCACCTCCCTGCTCTCCCGTCTACCCCCCTCCAGATGTCAGCACCCCCAGCCCAAAAGGTGACCCCACCAGCTCCTCCCCTCACCGAGTGCATCCGATCCAGGACAGCGAAGCGGTTCCGAGCCACCCAGACGGCCGTGAGCCCAGACGAGCGCTTCCCCTCGGGGGCTGGGGAGAGAAAACACAGGCAGGGAATAAAGCCTCTGGCAAGGCAACACGTCTCATCAGTCTCTCTCCAACCCATCTCAGCTGCTGGAGCTTCCTGCTCACTCGGGTTTGCCCTGGGGCTGTTTGTGAGAGACATCTGTGGCGAACAGGCCCGCACGGATCCTTCAGCCAAGCACAGGTTATTGACACTCTGGCAAGAAGGGGTGACCTAAACAAGCAGGCACACCCATAGTCAGGTGAATAACGGTTTCTATTCCCTATTCCCAACCAAAGTTCCCTCCCCTGTTTCCCCACTGGCTGGGTAGCTCAGGGTTTCCAGCCCATCCCACGCTTCAAATGATCCTGCAAGTTTCCCACCCCTGTTCACATGCTCCATTCTAGCAGGTCACGTTTCACCTTTTAAGGTATAATTCTGACCTTTCTTGCCCTCTTGGCTGTAACAAACCAGTGTCATCTTGCCCCGAGGAGCAAGATAGAAGTGGCTTTGTTGGGTCTGATCTCGGCCATCAATCCTGCTCCATGTTGGGATCCCCCAGATGGAGCCCAGTTCAGCCCCTCAGCTTCTTGGACTGTAAAACCCCCCCAGGTGTCCTTGGAACCTGCAGAGATCTCACTTCTCTTCAACAAACTATTACATTCCTAACACTAGGTTATATATAAAAAAAAAAAACCAAACCCGACACGATGTTTCTAACACTAAGATGCAAAACCAACACTACATTTCATTTCTAACATGTTGAAAGGGAGAAGGGAACCGAGAAGGGAATGAGCTGCTGCTGTTTTGGGGGAATTCAATTCTCTTTAGTCCTCAGCCCCTTTTCCCACCACTCCTGCCTTCTCTGAGCCTCACACCAGACCAAGTGCTGCTTCCCCAAGAGCTACTTGCCCCTACATCCTCACCAATGATGATTAAAAGCAGTTTAAATGACCCAATTCTAATGCTGAAATTAAAAAAATAAACCTGACTGGCTCAGGCCTCCTCTACCACCCAAGACAAGACTTGTCCGAGGCCAATTCCCAGCTCTGCTTGGGGTTTGTTGATGGAAACTTCTGGATCTCCACAGCTCAGCATTTTCCCCTTGGCTTTGAGTCTTTTAACAGTGACTGGAGATCAGGAAGGAAATGACTGAAAGGTGTTCCCTGCTGGAGAGTGATAGGAAAGCTTAGCTGCCCTGGTAGGTCAGGTCAAGAAGCTGAAGGACATGGAGGTGGCAACTCTGAGGGACAGGTTAAATGCCTACATTACAGACCTGGGAATATAGGTTGTATATAAAGCACCTGCTTGGAGACAATCATGGGATGGGTTGGGTTGGAAGGGACATTCAAGATCACCTAGATCTAACCCCCTGCATGGGCAGGGACACCTCCCACCAGCCCAGGCTGCTCCAAGCCCCATCCAACCTGCCCTTCAACACTGCCAGGGATGGGGCAGCCACAGCTTCCCTGGGCAACCTGGCCCAGGGTCTCACCACCCTCACACTGCAGAATTTCTTCTTCATTTCCAATCTAAATCCATCCTCTTCCAGCTTAAAACCATTGCCCCTTGTCCTGTCACTGCCCCCTCTTGTCCCAAGCCCCTCCCCAGCTTTCCTGGAGCCCCTTCAGGCACTGGAAGCTGCTCTAAGGTCTCCCTGGAGCCTTCTCTTCTGCAGGCTCAACACCCCAACTCTCCCAGCCTCTCTCCAGAGCAGAGCTGCTCCAGCCTTGGATCATCCCCATGGCCTCCTCTGGACTCTCTCCAGGAGCTCCATGTCCTTCTTATGTTGGTGGCTCCTGAACTGGACAAAGTTCTCCAGGGGGTCTCAGGAAAGCCAAGGAAAGGGGGAGAATCCCCTCCCTTGACCTGCTGGCCAGAGGACACATAGTGACCAGTAGAATTTCAAAAATTCCCTCAAGTGCATGGTTTTCATGAGGCCCAGATATTCCTTCCTCTAAAAGAATAACCCCTTTCCCCATCCCAAGGGTGACAAGCTGGGTGTCTCCAGAGGCAGCTTTGATCCAACTCCATATTTGAAATAAATTCAGTGACATTTCATCTCAAAGAAGTTACTAAAAAAGCTCCTTTTCTCCAAAGGCACCTGCTGACTCTCCTCAGCAGAGCAGGAATCAGTAAATCCAGGAGCAAGTGAGCTGGATTCCAGTTGAACTCATTCATCACTCCCACTCATTTCCAAATCTTTACTGCCCTGACAACAGAGGCAGGAGGAACCAGCTGGAGTTTCAGATCCCAAATGGAATGATAGGTTTTGTTGTGTTGGGGTTTTTTTTTTGCCTAAATCATGTTTTGACTTGTAAATTGCCCAAAACTGATCTGGAATTTGCTGAGAGGAACAATGAGTCCTGGCACCCTGGCACTGACACTTTTACAGCCACTTTTCAGGGTATAAAACCTCCTAAACCAAAACGTAGCTGGTGAAAATCCATCTCTGCTGACAAGCCAGGAAGGCTCCTGCTGTGTCAGGAGGGAAAATGGAAAGCTCCTAATAACAAAATTATAAAATATATATTTGTAGCAGTAAAAGGTTGGGATGAACATGAATTTTTCAAGTCAGTGCAGCGTGATATAGTGAGCAGGAAACCTGCCAAATGCTGTGTGCTGCAGGGACATGGGGAAACAGGGAGAAGAGAGTCCAAGAGGAGAGGCTGAGAGAAATGAAGCTTTTTTTTATATATATATATCACACACACAGAGTTGGAGAGAGGAGGAGGGGACAGCTCCACAGTGAGAAACACTCCCAAGGATTAATGGGAATAAAGAAATGCTTACCATCTGGATTCTGGGAGTCTGCATCCTTGGGAATGGTGTACAGGTCATAAGTGCTGTTCTCCAGGTTGCTGGCTCGCTGAAGAGAGGGGGGAAAATAACCCCATTTTGAGAGAGGATTTACACAGAACTGACATTCCCAGCCTGGTGGAAAAAGGGGGGTTTTTTTAAACACAAGTGACTTACTGTGCAGAGCAGGACAGCGTTCTCAGCTGGGTTGTAGGACATGTTGAACACAGGGAACTTGGAGCCACTGAAGAAGGATGAAGAAGAGGAGGAAGTTAGAGAGGACCAAGATTATTCCTATCAAAGTCATCTTCTGGAAAAAAAACTCAGTTGTTCTTTGAAATGTACTGAAAAGCTCCATTTTGGTGAATTTTCTGAATCAGCCTCACCTGGAAACATTTTAAGAAGATCAGTGTTTCATAAAGAGCTGGTATTTCAGTTTGAAACTTCAAGGTAGTGTAGAAAGAATTTATATCCATGCACAGATAAAAAGTCACTTTTGACAAGGGCTTGTAGTGAGAGGACAAGGGGGAATGGATGAAAACTGGAAGAGGGAGATGGAGGTTGGACATGAGGAGGGAATTCTGGAGTGTGAGGGTGGGGAGACCCTGAGACAGGTTGCCCAGGGAAGCTGTGGCTGCCCCATCCCTGGAAGTATCCAAGGGCAGGCTGGATGGGGCTTGGAACAGCCTGGGCTGGTGGGAGGTGTCCCTGCCCATGGCAGGGGGTAGGACTGGATGGTCTTCAGATCATGAAATGGTTTGGGCTGGAAGGGACCTTGAAGACCACCTGGATGATCCTTCAGGTGGCTGCCCCATCCCTGGCAGTGCTGAAGGGCAGGTTGGATGGGGCTTGGAGCAACCTGGGCTGGGGGGAGGTGTCCCTGCCCATGCAGGGGGGTTAGACCTAGATGATCTTGAAGATCCCTTCCAACCCAAACCATCTCATGCCATAATTCTATGGTCAAAACCACCTTCTGGGCTGTTCTCTGACAGAAGCGTCACCAGAACCTGAGGGATGCGAACACAACAGGCCCTGTCTGCGAGTGAGACACAAAGAACAAACCCAGGAGAGTGGCAAGAACTTGTTTTTGAGGTGATGAGCACCCATCTCCTACCTCCGGAGCTGCATGACAGCAACATCCTTGGAGCTGTTGAAGTCCAGCTGGCGTAGGAAACGGTCCTTCACATAGTACAGCATGTTCCCGTGCACAGCGTAGGCCGGACGCTCCCGCTCCAGCTTGAAGACAATCATCCCCCCATCGTGGCCTGAGAGAAGGCAGGGCAGAAGTCATTTAAATAGTTCATAAAACCCTGTGGCTTTTTTCATTATGAAGATGCCACTGCCAAGCCCTTGCAACCAAGGAAAGGGCAACAAAAACCAGCATGATCACCACCATGCACTGCTCCTCAGCAGCGGCTGATGCCACTTCTTTCCTAAGCCTTCTCCCCCCCCTCATGTTTCCTATTAAATCCATGATCTGACCCTCTTTGCCAGCTTTTCACTCATTATTTAAGTGTTAATAGTCTAGTGTGGGCCCCCCTGGGATCTGTCCCATCCCTTCTCAGCCCTACAGCACTCTTGGAGCCCCTGGCAGTGTTGAAGGGCAGGTTGGATGGGGCTTGGAGCAGCCTGGGCTGGTGGGAGGTGTCCCTGCCCATGCAGGGGGTTGGATCTAGATGATCTTTCAGGTCCCTCCAACCCAAACCATCCCATAATTCTGCTGCCAATGCAGAGGCTGCCCTGTTCCAGTTCTGAACTGCAGCTGATACACTGAGATTGTGTTTCACTAAATAAGGTTCTTTCCCTATGATACATTCAATAAAGGCATCTGCGAGTCACTGTGCCCTGCCAAGTCTACTGGAGAAAAGCAAATCCTGCATGGATTTCCCAGATGAAAAGCATCTTCTCTTCACAGCAACGTGTCAAGACACTGAGGAGGAGCTTTTCTTACCTGCAGCAAAGAGGTTGAGGTTGGGATGAGCAGCCAAGACCCAAAAGCGATCGTGATCACGGCGGAAGGTCTGGACCCCAGTGCTGAAGTGCAAGAGGAGGAATAAAGAAGATTCCAAATAAATGGAAACCTTGGAGTAAAATTCAGATCCCAAGGTCCTAAGCTTTGCCACGCTGACCCTCTCTAGAATCAAGCATGAGGTGAGTTCAAAACTCTGTATTTAAATCCTTCTGATAAAGAATAGATTGCCATTTAACATCATCTCAGCAGCAGGGCCACCATCAGCCCTCCTCAACCTGCCCTTGATGTTGCTCCTAACATGTCCCACAGGGACAGAGCAGAACAGGAAACCTGGAGAGGGACTTTGGACAAGGGGTTGGAGCAGGAGACAAAGGGGAATGGATTAAAACTGGGAGAGGGAGATTGAGGTTGGAGATGAGGAGGGAATTCCGAAGTGTGAGGGTGGGGAGAGCCTGGGCCAGGTTGCCCAGGGAAGCTGTGGCTGCCCCATCCCTGGCAGTGTCCAAGGGCAGGTTGGATGGGGCTTGGAGCAACCCGGGCTGGTGGGAGGTGTCCTTGCCCATGCAGGGGGTTGGGGCTGGATGAGCTTTCAGATCCCTTCCAACCCAGTCCATGATTCTACAAAAAACACAACTTCTCCCCCGTGGATTATCACCCACCAGCAGGGATGTTTTAACGGCTTCTGGTGTTTGATTTCAAGCAGAAAAAGAAAGAAAGATGTAAAAACTTCCTGAAATGAGCCTGTTCCAGCTGCCTGCTGAGCACCCACCGTTTTGACATATCCCAGACACGGATGCTCTTGTCCTCTGAGTTGCTGAGGATCAGCTCCTGCCGTGGGTGGAAGACGGCGCAGGAGACGTTGTTGTAGTGTCCCCGGCAGGTGTCCACCTCCCAGGCCTTGGATTCTAACCAGAGGTGGGAAAGAACAAGGAAAATCCTGCTGGAATTGGGTTCAGCTTTGCCACAGAAGCACAGCAGGCACTTTATAACACAGCCAACTGCATCAGGAACTGGTTAATACACCCAAGTGTGGCCAAGAGGGTGAGGAAGGTTCTCCCGCCCTTCTGCTCTGCCCTGGTGAGGGCACATTTGGGGAACTGGGTCTAGTTCTGGGCTCCCCAGTTCAAGGACAAGGAGCTACTGGTGGGAGTCCAGCACAGGGACACAATGCTGAGGGGACTGGAGCACCTGCCCCAGGAGGAAAGGCTGGGAGAGCTGGGGCTGTTCAGCTGGAGAGGAGGAGACTGAGGGGGGGGTCTCATCAGTGCTGGTCAACATCTCCAGGGGGTGTCAGGAGGGGGGGACCAGGCTCTTCTCAGTGACAGGCCAAGGGGCAATGGGCACAAATTGGAGCACAGGAAGTTTAACCTAAATAGAAGAAAATCCTTCTTGACTTTGAGGGTGACAGAGCCCTGGGCCAGGCTGCCCAGGGAGGTGGTGGAGTCTCCTTCTCTGGAGACATCCCCAACCCATCTGGAGGTGTTCCTGTGGGATCTGCTGGAGGTGATCCTGCTCTGGCAGGGGGTTGGACTGGATGATCTCCAGAGGTCATTTCCAACCCCCTCCACTCTATGATTCTCTGCAATTCACACTGATGCTCCCTCTCTAACCACCAGCACAGCTCACCCAGGACACACAGATAATCCAGATGACTCCAGAGCTCCAAAGGATTGTGTGGAGTCCAGCTGGACTGAGCTGCCAGCAGCACAACCATTCTTCAGGGAGGTCTTTTGGGGTTTGAATCACCTCCCTTTCTTATTGAATTGGTGCCTATCCAAAAAACTTGGGTGAAGTTCTACTCCTACAAGCTTCTCCTACTCCTACAAGCTTCTCCTCAGCAGTGTGTGCTACAAGAGAATTGAGCCTTCCTCAAACTGCCAAAGCCACCAAAGCTTGGGATTACTAACCCTTCCATCATCCAGACAGGTTTGCAAAGTGGAAATGAACCCTTAACCCCTTGTCCCTCAGGGCTTCCCCTGGAGGGTCCTCTCACCGTTCATCCTCCAGATCTTCACCTGCCGATCATCGGCTCCCGACACGATGAGGGGCATGGTGGGGTGGAAGGCAGCCCAGTTCACCCCACGGTCGTGGCCCTGCAAGGAAAACCAGAGCCTTGGAAACCATTTGGAAGGAAGAGAGGAAGGGCAAAGGAAAAAATAAATGCAAGAAGAGAGTCTTGGGAAGACAGAGCTTAGAGATTCTCAGCCATGTCCCTCACAAGCCGCTCATCCTGATGGGGTGGGACATGGGCCAGGCTGGGGGGCTGTCACCTGTGCCCCATCTTCTGCAGCCTCTCAGAGGCCACTTGACAGCTCCAGTACAGAGCTGGATTTGATGAGATGATCCAAGGCTGGAGCAGCTCTGCTCTATAGAAAGGCTGGGAGAGTTTGGGGTGTTGAGCCTGGAGAGGAGAAGGCTCCAGGGAGAGCTTAGAGCAGCTTCCAGTGCCTGAAGGGGCTCCAGGAAAGCTGGGGAGGGGCTTGGGACAAGGGCAGGGAGGGATGGGATGAGGGGGAGGGATGGAAACTGGGAGAGGGAGCTGGAGGTTGGAGATGAGGAGGGAATTGTGGAGGGTGAGGGTGAGGAGAGCCTGGGCCAGGTTGCCCAGGGAAGCTGTGGCTGCCCCATCCCTGGCAGTGTTGAAGGGCAGGTTGGATGGGGCTTGGAGCAACCTGGGCTGGTGGGAGGTGTCCCTGCCCGTGCAGGGGGTTGGATCTAGATGGTCTTGAAGCTCCCTCCAACCCAAACCAGTATGATTTTTAAACCCCACACTGCTCATACCCAGCAATTCCACAGTCACATTACTGATGCTCAGCAATATCAAGCTTTGCAGATACCATTTTTCACCAGGAGAGCAAAGCTGGGGCTCAGCAGCAGCTCCACTTCCCAGCTTTAACAAGCCATCCTGGATGGCTGCCTCTTCCATCATCTCCTCTGTGCCTTCCAGCAACACGAGGTAATAACATCTGCTATTTAACTGAGCTTTTGGCTGGATGTTTGGTGGCTGAGCAAACATCTCCACATTTCCTATGTTCAAAACCTCAGAAAAAGTCATGCCATGATCTCCAAAAGCCCAGAACTCTGCAGAGCTGAGTCAGGTGTCTCCATTCTTCTTTTCCTGGGGTTTTGGAGGATCATTTGTGATCTCAGTCAGTCTGAACAGGCTGTACCAACACACAGACATTGACACTGTACCTCGAGGACGTGCTTCACCACTGCATCCGTTGTCCCAAACAAATCCACCCCTGTGATGCCCCTGACATCTGATTCCACAGCTCCAGGGGACAGGTTCTTCTTCCTTAGGCCTTGTGGAACAAACAGGAAGGAGAGGAAGGAGTGAAGAAAGCAAATATTGTATTATCAACACCATGTTTCTAATCATCACCACGTCGAGCGCTCGGCTGTGGACACACAAATTCAGGTGGAAACTGGGAATGCAAGAGAGTGGGAAACATCCAGGACTCCCTCCCACTTCCAAAAGCACAAAAGCTTGGATCAGAGCCACCAAAGGGAAGCCTGGAATGCAGCAAGGATCATCTCAGCTGGCTGGGATGCAGAGGACTGACACACTCCCATTGCTGCCCCTCACATCCTTTGCTACTCAGAGCTTGTGGTTTTCAGGGAACGTCCCCCAGGCCACTCTGGTGACCTCCTGGTTCTGGATCATGGTTCTGCCTCTCAGGAGAGCAGCAGGAGACACCTTTCAATGGTGAGCACACTTGTTTGGGATGGAAGATCCTTTATCAGCAGGTTTTGAAGCAAGGAGCCCTCTCTGCACGGGCTCATCTTCCCATTTTGGTGCCCAGCCCGGGTCACGCTCCTCATCCCTCACACTGCAGGGTTTTGGAGCATGACCTTTAAACCCCTTGAACCGAGGGCATCAAAACCCCCTCAGAAACCTAAACCTGCTAAAAACACCACCACCCCACCCCCCCAACGTCAGCAGAAGCTGCAGGTTGACAGCAGCACTTGGAACAGTCAGAACTCACCACCAAACTGTGTTCTCTGGGACTGAGCACAACAGCCACCAGACACAACCATCAAACAACCCTTCCTAGGGGGCTGGAGGAGCCAGGACACAACCCTGCTAAGGATGCCAACCATCTGGGGAGAAAATGAGGGAGTGGGATTGTTTTTTGGATCCCTCCCTCATCACTCTCTGGAGTGTCTTTCCATCCTCTCAGCAGGGTGTCTGACTGGGGCACCAGCTGAGTCAATAATTCAGCCCATCCCAAAACCCCTCATCACAAATCAGCTGAGGAGGGGGGAAAAAAAAACAAACCACCCAAGGTCTGTGGCATCTCCAACCCAATTTGGCAGCTGGAGCTGTTGAGAGAGAGAGTGATTGTGGGAGGACACAGCAGCAAAGCTGGCAGCAGAGAGAGGGGGACAGGTTTTAAATAACCAGGCTGCTCTCTCCCCAGCTCCTGCTGGTGACACAGCTGGCCCTGCTGGTGACACCGACCCAAACTGCAGTGGGGACAACAGAGTCTGTCCCTTGGAAGAGTTGGTGTGGTTACACCAGCTGGGTCCAGGACTGGAGCCCCCAAAACAAGGACAGGGAGCTCCTGGAGAGAGGCCAGAGGAGGCCACGGGGATGATCCCAGGGCTGGAGCAGCTCTGGAGCCAGGCTGGGAGAGTTGGGGTGTTGAGCCTGGAGAGGAGAAGGCTCCAGGGAGACCTGAGAGCAGCTTCCAGTGCCTGAAGGGGCTCCAGGAAAGCTGGGGAGGGGCTTGGGACAAGGGCAGGGAGGGATGGGATGAGGAGGAGGGATGAAAACTGGGAGAGGGAGCTGGAGGTTGGAGATGAGGAGGGAATTGTGGAGGGTGAGGGTGGTGAGAGCCTGGGCCAGGTTGCCCAGGGAAGCTGTGGCTGCCCCATCCCTGGCAGTGTTGAAGGGCAGGTTGGATGGGGCTTGGAGCAGCCTGGGCTGGTGGGAGGTGTCCCTGCCCATGCAGGGGGTTGGATCTAGATGGTCTTGAAGGTCCCTCCAACCCAACCCATCCCATGATTCCATTTTCTTTCTTCCTACTTTTTCCCTTAGGGATCCGATTTCCTCCCACAAAGGCACCTCAGGGCCCAGGGATCATCAAACAACAGCAAGAAGCAAAACACCCTGGAGTTTTGAATTCCAACTCCCACAGTACTTCCCAAAATAGACAAAAAGACTGAAAAAGTCTTTCTTCTCTCAAGTTCTATCAAGACTTTCTTCTCTTACCTCCCTGTCACCACCCACAACTAAGCTACCAAAGAGAAAGCAACACCCAAGTCCCCAGACTCTCCCCTTTTTTTGCAATCCAGAGGCTTTTTTTTTATCCCTCTCTCAGATTCAGTGTCTTATCACTGCCTAAATGTTTTTTTCAAGGGGATAAAGTTGATCCAGAAGTGTCCAAAATCCTGCTCCAAGCCTGGTGACAGCTCCATGTCCCTTCTGACAGTGACACCCGCTGCCTACCCTGGCTTTCAAATTAATTAGGCATTAATTAGGCTGCAGATCTCCATTTGTAGTGGGTTTTTTGGCTGCTCAAAGCTGTGGATCCCCTCTTCTGCTGCCTCAGGGAAAAGGTGGCAGTGAAGGGGAACAAGTCTCCATCAAGAAGGAATTTTTAATTTCAAGCTCCTGGTCCCAGAGCCAAGTTGCTCTTTTCTGCCTGGGCTGGTTTGGGGGGTTGGGGTTTGTTGTGGGGGAAGGACCCCAAGGGGTGTGAGAAGCTGAGAAGCTTCCTCAGCTCCAAAGAAAGAGCTAAGTGCTGAGCAGAGTGAAAAGGAGCTGGGCTGGAGAGGCAGAGGAGGAAGGGGAAGATCTACTATGGGTAGATGTGTGGAGGAAGGTGGTGGGACATTCCCTGAAGGTGCCAGGATGGGGGTGGACTTGGATTTGCTGCCAGTGGACTTGGATGAAGCAGCTGTGGCAGATCCCTCACCAGGGGAGGTGATGGTTCCCCAGACAGCCCATCACCCTCTGGGCAACCCACCCTGGAGCAGCTGCTCCTGAGCTGGTGGGAAGGGCTCACAGAGGAGAAGTTGGTGAAGGATTCTCTGCCACGGTGGGGAAGCAGGGAAGGACTGTGAGGAATCCTTCTTCCTGAGGAGGAAGGAGCAGCAGGAACCACCAGCCTGTGGAGGGACTCTCAACCCCATCCCCCTGTGTGGCTGGGGAGAAGGAGGGAGAGAAAGGGGGAGCAAAGTGATTTGGGAGGGGTGGGGTGAGGTATGTGAGCCCTGCCCTGTGTGTGTGTCCTGTGAGCATTTAATTAGTATTAAATACTATTAAATATTATTAAATTATCATTTTTCCCCCCAGTTGAGTATGTAAATGGTGAGTGAAGCCTCCTTGTCTCCACCCACGAGCTTCTCCTTGGCCTTTGTCCCTCCCATCCCAGTGGAAGGAGTTGAGTGAGTGGCCTCAGGGCTGGTTCCTTGTTGTCCTGGCTCAGCCTTCCAGGAATTCCAGGTTTCAAGTGGGATTTGTCCCCCCTTGGACCTGAGCAGCTCACCTGAAATATCCCACACACGGACAGTCTGATCCAGGCTGGCTGAGACCACCAGGTCCTCTGAAGGGTGGAACTGGGCACACATCACATAGTGGTTGTGTCCTGTCAACACACTGTGGGGACAAGGACCAAAAAAAAATGACATTGAAACCCAAAAAAGACATTAATTCACCCCCTTAATTTGCACCAGAACCCTCCTGATCTTACCAAACACAAGTCCTGGATTGCCAGTTCCAAACACGAATGGTCTGGTCATCAGAAGCACTCAAGATCCAGGGATATTCCTAAAAAAAAGCCAAAAGGAGCATGTAATTAAACTATAAACACACCAGAAATTCCCTCTCCATGTAAATCTTTCCAATTGTCCCCATGAATGAATGTTTTTCATCTTATTTAAGACTTTGGGGGAAGAATTGATGCCTCTAGGAAAGGCCAAGGTGGCTGGATTGCTCCAGTGGCAGCAAGTCCAGGATCATTTCCTGAGGGAAATTCCAGTTCAGGGAAGGAAAATCATCCCTGTGAGGCAAAAAGGGAAAGAAAAATTCCAGTTCAGGGAAGAAAAATCATCCCTGTGAGGCAAAAAGGGGGAAAAATTCCAGTTCAGGGAAGGAAAATCATCCCTGTGAGGCAGAAAGGGAAGGAAAAATTCCAGTTCAGGGAAAGAAAATCATCCCTGTGAGGCAGAAAGGGGGAAAAATTCCAGTTCAGGGAAGGAAAATCATCCCTGTGAGGCAGAAAGGGAAGGAAAAATTCCAGTTCAGGGAAAGAAAATCATCCCTGTGAGGCAGAAAGGGGGAAAAATTCCAGTTCAGGGAAGGAAAATCATCCCTGTGAGGCAGAAAGGGAAAGAAAAATTCCAGTTCAGGGAAGCAAAATCATCCCTGTGAGGCAGAAAGGGGGAAAAATTCCAGTTCAGGGACAGAAAGGGGGAAGAATCCCAATGCAGGGAAGGAAAATAATCCCAATCCAGGGAAGGAAAATAATCCCTATCAGAGAGAAAGTAGGAAAAATTCTAGTTGAGGGAATGAAAATCATCCTGGGGAGATAAAAGGGGGGAAAAATCCCAATTCAGGGATGGAAAATGATCCCTGTGAGACAGAAAAGAGGGGAAAATTCCAGCTCAGGGATAGAAAGGGAGGAAAATTCCAATTCAGGGAAGGAGAATCATCCCTGCCAAGGAGAGAGGGAGCAGAGGAACATCTCACATGGTGGAAGAAGGTGGTTCTGATGTAATCCAAGTGTCCCAGGAGGGTGAACAGGCAACGACGTAGTTTGTAATTCCAGACCTGGCCAGAAACAGAAGCAGAACCATCAGAACTTCCCTTCCCACCTTCCTGGATGGGTTTGGGATGGATTCCCACTTGGGAGTTCCCCTGCAGGGATTCCCCTCTTCCATGTGAAGGTGTTTTTCTAACGGGAGATGCAACGAGGCTTAAAGTTGCTCCAGTTAATCATGGAATCATGGGATGGGCTGGGCTGGAGGGACCTTCAAGATCACCTAGATCCCACCACCCTGCATGGGCAGGGACACCTCCCACCAGCCCAGGCTGCTCCAAGCCCCATCCAACCTGCCCTTCAACACTGCCAGGGATGGGGCAGCCACAGCTTCTCTGGGCAACCTGGCCCAGGCTCTCCCCACCCTCACCCTGAGAACCCTGATTCCCAAAAATTCTTTCCCTCCCATCCATGCTCTTCTGAACCAGTTTCTTTAGACCATTCTCCCTGCCCCAGATGAGGACAATCCCCTCCTGGGGAATGAGAGCTGAAGGGCTGCAGTTCTTACCTTGATTTTGTAATCATCACCTCCAGAGACAAAGAGAGGCTGCTGCTTGTGGAAATCGATACCTCGGACAGGGCCTGGAGGGAGGAGGAGGCAGCAGGATGGAGAAGCCATGGAATTATGGGATGGGTTGGGTTGGAGGGACCTTCAAGACCATCTAGATCCACCCCCCTGCATGGGCAGGGACACCTCCCACCAGCCCAGGCTGCTCCAAGCCCCATCCAACCTGCCCTTCAACACTGCCAGGGATGGGGCAGCCACAGCTTCCCTGGGCAGCCTGGGCCAGGCTCTCCCCACCCTCACCCTCCACAATTCCCTCCTCATCTCCAACCTCCAGCTCCCTCTCCCACTTTTCATCCCTCCCCCTCATCCCATCCCTCCCTGCCCTTGTCCCAAGCCCCTCCCCAGCTTTCCTGGAGCCCCTTCAGGCCCTGGAAGCTGCTCTAAGCTCTCCCTGGAGCCTTCTCCTCTCCAGGCTCAACACCCCAACTCTCCCAGCCTGGCTCCAGAGCTGCTCCAGCCCTGGAATCTCCTTGGCCTCCCCAGCCCCTCCCACCCCTTAAACACTACAACTTATGTCCCCCCTCACTCCTGTCACCATCAAGAAGAGCTTCAAAGCAATAACAACCTCCCCCAGCTGCCCCCCAACCTTCCCCAGCTGCCCCCCAACCTCCCCCAGTTGCCACCAACCTTCTCCAGCTGCCCCTCAACCTTCCCCAGGTCCCCCCAGCCTCCCCTCGAACTTCCCCAGCTGCCCCCCAACCTCCCCCAGCTGCCCCCCAACCTTCCCCTGCTGCCCCCCAATCTTCCCCAGCTGCCCCCCAACCTTCCCCTGCTGCCCCCCAACCTTCCCCTGCTGCCCCCCAACCTCCCCCAGCTGCCCCCCAACCTCCCCCAGCTGCCCCTCTACCTTTCCCAGCTGCCCCCCTACCTTCCCCCGCTGTCCCCCAACCTTCCCCAGTTGCCCCCAACCCTCCCCAGCTCCCCCCGGGTGGGTCCCAGCCCCCCCTGCCCCCCCTGCCCCCTCTGCCCCCCCTGCCCTCACCATCGTGCTCATCGAACTTGTCGATCAGGGTGCACATGCGATAGTCCCAGAGCTGGATCACCCCGTTGTGGAGGCTGGTGAGGATCCAGGGCCGCTTGGGGTGAAAGCTGAGCCCTGCGGGGCCCGGGAGCCCTGAGAGCCGCGCCGGGAGCCCCGGGAGGCGGGGGGGGACGGGGACTGGGGGAGGGGGAAACGGGGCCCGGGGGGGGGGCGGAACGGGGAGCAAGGGAACAGGGATCGGGAGGGGGGAAGGTGGATGGGGGGGGAACGGGGAGCGGGGGAAACGGGGATCGGGGGGGAGGAAACAGGGACCTGGGGGGGGGGTGGAACGGGGAGCGGGAGGGCGGGGAACGGGAATCGGGAGAGGGGGAACGGGAATCGGGGACTGGGGAACGGGAATCGGGGACTGGGGAACGGGAATCGGGGACTGGGGAACGGGGCCCTGGGGGGGGGGGGTGAAAGAGCCCTGGGGGGAGAAAGGCCCCTGGGGGGGGGGGAAAAGGGCCCTGGGAGGGAGAGGGGGAAGAGCCCTTGGGCGGGGGGGAAAAAGGGCCCTGGAAGGGGGGGGAGGAAAGGGCCCTGGAAAGGGGGGCGGGGAAAGGGCCCTGGAAAGGGCGGGGGGGAAAGGGCCCTGGAGGGAGGAGAAAAGGGCCCTGGAGGGGGGAGAAAAGGGCCCGAGGGGGGAACAGGGCCCTGGGGGAGGGGAACAGGGCCGTGGGGGGATGGGGGAACAAGGCCCGGGGGGGAGAACGGGGCCCTGGGGGGGGGGGGAAAGGGCCCTGGGGGGGGGGGGCGGGTAACGGGGCCGGGGAGCAGCGGACCCGCCCCCCCCCCCTCAGGCCCAGGGCTGCCGGGCGCTCCCGAAACAGCCTCCTGGGCTCCCCCGAGGCTCCCGGCGCCGCCTTTACCTTTCACCCGCGCCGACTTGGTCTCGAACTTGGTCAGCATCGTCCCCCCCCCCCCGGCCTTCCACGTCCGCAGCCCGGAAGCTCCGCAGCGCCACTTCCGCTCCCCTCCCCGACCACCGAGTCTCGGTCCTCCCACCGGGCAGAGCGGCTTCCGGCCGGGGAGGCGGAGGAGGCGGAAGCGGAAGGGCCGGGAAGATGGCGGCGGCGGCGAGAGGCGGCGGCGGCGGCCCCGGGGCGGAGGCCGCTGCTCGGAACTGCCGGGCCCGGCTCCCGGCCTGGCGGGGGATGCTCCGGGGGCTGCTTCTGGCCGCGCTGGCAGCGGGTGAGGCTGCCCGGGCCCGGCGGCCTCCGCTTCGGGGGCTGAGGGGGGGGAGGTCCCCGTTGGGCCCCTCTTGAGATGGCGGCGCCGGGAGGCCTCGCTTGGTCCTTTCTGAGTGGAAGAGGAGGAGGAGCAGCTCGTTTTTCCCCCCCTCGCCTAGAGCTGGGGAGATCCCTGGGCCGTGCGGGGAGCCCCCGGTTTGTCCCCCCCCGCTCTGAGCTGGGGCTGTGTCTTCTCCCCAGGCTCCTGCCAGGGGAACTCTGTGGAGAGGAAGATCTACATCCCCCTGAACAAAACCGCCCCGTGCGTTCGCCTCTTGAATGCCACCCACCAGATCGGCTGCCAGTGTGAGTACAGCTGGGGGGGTCACTGCTGGGGGGGGGGGTCGTGCCGCGGGCAGGAGGGGGTGACCCAGCTCCGGATGGACCTCGAGCAGCCTTGTCGTTCTTAGATCTGTTCCCTTCTCGTCCTGCTTGGGTAATCATAGAACCATAGGGTGGGTTGGGTTGGAAGGGACCTTCAAGATCATCCAGATCCAACCCCCTGCATGGGCAGGGACACCTCCCACCAGCCCAGGCTGTTCCAAGCCCCATCCCACCTGCCCTGGGACACTTCCAGGGAGCAGGGGTTTGGGCTGAGCTTTTGCACAGAGCTTGTTCACCTTGGGGGGGTTTTTTGTCACACTGAGATGGGGGAGGCAGGACTGCTGGGACTGGATCCCTGAGGGAGCCCCGTGCCAGCAGCATTTTTGGTGGAAATTGGTGTCAGTTGGTGTTTTGCTCCTTTCCAGTTGGTGTTTTGCTCCTTTCCAGTTCAGTTCCACTTTCACTTTCCCCCTGAGCCCCTCCCAGCACCCAGGGTTGGCACCTGGCCCAGCTGTGCCTGGTCTCTCACAGAACCCCAGCTCCAAGCTTCTCTGGCTCCTCTCCCAGAAGAAAAGGCAGTTCCTGACACTTACTCACTTGCAAGGGAGGTGGGCAAAGTGCTTGTTTTTATCAGTAGTTTCTTCTGGAAGGTCTTTGACCTTCCCCTGTTCCCTTGGGGACCAGGTGAGGTTCCACCTGGACCTGCTTTGTTGCTCAACCCTTTTGGTGTCACAACCTTCTGTCCTGGTGCTGGGCTGTCCAGCTGCTGCCCAGTTCTGAACTCACCATCTGGAGTCACTGAGGGGGCCCCTGGGGCAGGTCCTGGCCCCTCCCTGTGCTCTTTGGTCTTGTGGCCTCAGTTTCCCCTTTGTCCTTCCTTCCTCAGCCTTGAGAAGCTCCAGATGGAGCAATAATGAGTGATGGAGCCCAGAAACCCCCCGTGGCCTGGGCTGTGTCACCAGCAGAGGGATCAGCAGGGCCTGGGAGGGGATTGTCCCCTCTGCTCTGCTCTGGGGAGACCCCCTGGAGAACTGGGACCAGTTCTGGAGCCCCCAGCACAGGAAGGACATGGAGCTGGTGGAGAGAGGCCAGAGGAGGCCCCGGAGATGCTGGGAGGGCTGGAGCAGCTCTGGAGCCAGGCTGGGAGAGTTGGGGTGTTGAGCCTGGAGAGGAGAAGGCTCCAGGGAGAGCTTAGAGCAGCTTCCAGTGCCTGAAGGGGCTCCAGGAAAGCTGGGGAGGGGCTTGGGACAAGGGCAGGGAGGGATGGGATGAGGGGGAGGGATGGAAACTGGGAGAGGGAGCTGGAGGTTGGAGATGAGGAGGGAATTGTGGAGGGTGAGGGTGGGGAGAGCCTGGGCCAGGTTGCCCAGGGAAGCTGTGGCTGCCCCATCCCTGGGGGTGTTGAAGGGCAGGTTGGATGGGGCTTGGAGCAGCCTGGGCTGGTGGGAGGTGTCCCTGCCCATGCAGGGAGGTTGGATCTAGGTGATCTTTAAGTTTCCTCCAACCCAACCCATCCCGTGGTGCAGTCACAGGGCCCTGTCAGTGCTTGGTCAGCTGAAGGCCCTGCCCTGGTGTCCTTCAACAAAAGCTGCTTTCAGGCCCTTGCTGCTCCTTTCCCAACCAAGACTTTCCAAGTTGATTTCTCCTCTTATTTCTCTCCTACTCTGGCTCCCTGGTGCCTCTTCCCCAAATTAACTTCCTCCAGCCCTTTGATCCCACCAGCTTTTCCTTCCCTAGAGCCCAAACTAATTCTCTGCCCTGCTCCTCCATGGTGGGTTGGAGAAGGAAGCAGATCCCTGGGAAGTTCACCCTGTGTCCCCACAGCCTCCATCAGTGGAGACACGGGGGTGATCCACGTGGTTGAGAAGGAGGAGGACCTCAACTGGGTGCTTGCTGATGGCCCACACCCCCCCTACATGATCCTGCTGGATGGGCACCTCTTCACCAGGTCAGTTGATCTTCTGGAACCCCAGAAGATCAAGGTGGGTCCCTCATTTGGGGAGGAAAAGGTTTTGTTGGTTGGTTTTCAGCCCAACCTGCACCAGGGTGAACTGTTGGAGGTTTTAATCTCATTTGATACCCGGGTTTGTTTCTTTCTGAAATGGGCTTGGAAGAGCTCAGCTCTGGGTAAATCCTCATCACTGCAGCAATTAGTCAAGTTCATTAAACAGCAGGATGATGATGGGTCACATCTCTGCTGAGCAGAGCAGGAAAGGAGAGGAGTTTCCTCCTTGTTCCTGTGCCAGAACATAAAGAAAAAGGGACATTGGGGTTGTTTTGATGCTCTACCTCAGCAGCAGCAGCTCTTGGATTGTAACTCTCCATTAATTAAGGAATGAATTAATGATTCCACTTCATGTTTTCCCTCTTCCAGGAGGGTGATGCTGAAGCTGAAGAAAACCTCCCGAGTGTCTGGCCTGGCTGTGACCATTTCCAAGCCCAGCCCTTCCCAGGGGTTCTCTCCTGGTTTGAAGTGTCCCAACGATGGGTTTGGTAAGGAAACTGGGCTTCCCATCCTGGGGAGGAGGAGGTGCCTTCACTGTGTGGGCAGAGAAAGAGGCATAAAGGGGAGGAGGCAACTTGGGGAGCAGCCTGGGCTGGTGGGAGGTGTCCCTGCCCATGCAGGGGTTGGATCTAGATGAGCCTAAAGGTCCCTCCAACCCATCCCATGATCCTGTGAAGTGTCACGTTACAGTAAACTCCTTTGCAACCACCCTTGGTCAAGTTCAACACTTTCACTGCTTTTATAACCAGTTTATCCCAGTCCAGTTTTCCCCCAAGCCCCATCCCAGGAAATGAGGAGATTCCAGCTCAGACCAGCTCCTTTGAAACAAAACATTGAACCCATCACCTCAAACATCACTTTGATTCAAGTGCAGCTGCAATCTCAGCTCCCCTTTACCATCAAATCGTGGACTGGTTTGAGTTGGAGGGACTTTCAAGATCATCTAGATCCAGCCCCCTGCATGGGCAGGGACACCTCCCAGCAGCCCAGGCTGCTCCAAGCCCCATCCAACCTGCCCTTCAACACCCCCAGGGATGGGGCAGCCACAGCTTCCCTGGGCAACCTGGCCCAGGCTCTCCCCACCCTCACCCTCCACAATTCCCTCCTCACCCTCCACAATTCCCTCCTCATCTCCAACCTCCAGCTCCCTCTCCCAGTTTCCATCCCTCCCCCTCATCCCATCCCTCCCTGCCCTTGTCCCAAGCCCCTCCCCAGCTTTCCTGGAGCCCCAAACTTGTGCTTTGTCCTCAGCTGGTGCTTGAAGCATCATGTGTTTGCAGAGCTTGGCTGCTGGGGGTGCTACCACTTTTCAAAATGTCATCAATTCCTTCCTCCCTCCACCCCCCCTCCCCCTTGGTCTCAGTTGGGTTTTCATGTCCCTGTTTTCACCCCCAGGGCTGGAATGGCTCCATCTCTTGTTTCCACAAACCTCTCTGCTCTGGGGGAGCCACATCTGCTCCTGCCACCACATCTGCTCCTGCCACCACTTTGCAGTGCTGGCATCTGGCCCCTCCTGCAGCCACGGGGCCTGGGTGGTACATTTAGGCTTCCTTAGAGCTGCTTCCAGCACGGGGTGGGTTTGGAAGAGGCAGGTTTGTGTTCCACCTGGGGAACCTGGTGTTTCCCTGGGTGAGGGACACATGGCAGCCTCCACGTCTGACCAGCTCCACCCTCCAAACCTTTCTCAGCTGCTTCCTCAGCCCATCATGGTGCTGGTTCTTCATGTGCTGCTGTTTTCTCAGCAGGCCCAGGTGCTCCTGCAGGTTGGGATTCTTGGGGTTCTCTTCCAGGCTCTGATTTCCCTGGTTCTTTCTGTTTCCAGGTGTTTATTCCAAAGATTATGGCCCTCAGTTTGCCCACTGCAACCAGACCCTGTGGAATCCCCTGGGCAATGAGCTTTCCTATGAGGACTTTGACTTCCCAATTTTTCTCCTTGAAGATGCCAACGAGACACAAGTTATTAAGCAGGTACTGGACTTCCTGACCAGCAGGAGAATCATGGAATGGTTTTGGCTGGAGAAGACCTTTCAGATCATCCAGTCCCACTGTTCCCCCAGCCCTGCCCAGTCCCCACTGCCCCGTGTCCCTCAGCACCATCTCCAGGGCTTGGAAACCCCTCCAGGGATGGGGACTCCCCCCTGGGCAGCCTGGGCCAGGGCCTGACAACCCTTCCCAGGAAGGAATTGTTCCCCAGATCCAACCTCAACCTCCCCTGGGCACCTTGAGGCCCTTTCCTCTGGTCCCATCACTTGTTCCTGGGGAGCAGAGCCCGACCCCCCTGGCTCCAACCTCCTCTCAGGCAGCTGCAGAGCCAGCAGGTCTCCCCTCACCTCCTGGGCTCCAGGCTGGACACCCCCAGCTCCCTCAGCTGCTCCTTGGAAGTTCTCCAGCCCCTTCTCCTTGTTCTCCAGCCCCTTCCCCAGCTCCATTGCCTTTCTCTGGACACACTCCAGCCCCTCCATGTCCTTCTTGGTGTGAGGGGCCCAGAACTGACCCCAGGATGATGGACTTGATGATCTCCAGAGCTCCCTTCCAACCCAAGCCATTCCATGACTCTGTGATCCCATAACTCTCCAGAATCCCCTGTGACACATTTTCACCAATCATTGAACCAGCAGAATCACAACATTGTTCTGCCTGAGAAAGACCTTTCAGATCACCCAGTCCCACCATTCCCCCAGCCCTGCCAAGGCCACCCCTGCCCCGTGTCCCTCAGCACCATCTCCAGGGCTTGGAAACCCCCCCAGGGATGGGGACTCCACCCTGGGCCAGGGCCTGACAACCCTTCCCAGGAAGGAATTGTTCCCAAGATCCAACCCTGCTACAACCTGAGGCCACTTCCCCTCCAGGACAGGGGGAACTGCTGCACATCTCAGGAGAGCAGGGAGAACTTTTGGGTTTCCTCTCAGCTTAGACCTTAAAACCCCCAATAAAAACACAAGTTCTGGTTCCACCTCCAGCCCTCGGTGCTGCCACAGGAAGGTTTAAGACCTGTCAATGATTTTTCTTCCCATCCAGTGTTACCAAGACCACAATGTCCCTCGGGATGGGGTTGGCCCTGAGTACCCCCTGTGTGCCATGCAGCTCTTCTCCCACATGCATGCTGTCACCAACACTGTCACCTGCATGAGGCGCAGCTCCCTCCAAAGCACCTTCAGCATCAACCCAGGTGAGCAGATTCCTCAGGTTTTTTTCATTGTGGGGATGGGGGGAGGATAAAACTCATGTCATTCCTGAATGGTTTGGGCTGGAAGGAAGCTTAAAGCTCATCCAGTCCCACCCCCTGCATGGGCAGGGACACCTCCCAGCAGCCCAGGCTGCACAAGCCTCATCCAACCTGCCCTTGGACACCTCCAGGGATGAGTCTTCCACAAGCTCCTCAGTTGGAATCCCATTGGAATATAGGTCATAGAATGGTTAGAGTTGGAAGGAACCTTGAAGACCATCTAGATCCAACCCCCTGCCTGGGCAGGGACACCTCCCACCAGCCCAGGCTGCTCCAATCCCCCATCCAACCTGCCCTTCAACACTGCCAGGGATGGGGCAGCCACAGCTTCCCTGGGCAACCTGGCCCAGGCTCTCCCCACCCTCACCCTCCACAATTCCCTCCTCATCTCCAACCTCCAGCTCCCTCTCCCACTTTCCATCCCTCCCCCACTTTCCATCCCTCCCCCTCATCCCATCCCTCCCTGCCCTTGTCCCAAGCCCCTCCCCAGCTTTCCTGGAGCCCCTTCAGGCACTGGAAGCTGCTCTAAGCTCTCCCTGGAGCCTTCTCCTCTCCAGGTTATTCCAAGCCCCATCCAACCTGCCCTGGGACACCCCCAGGGATGGAGCTTCCACAGCTTCCCTGGGTCTCAGTAAAAAGATGTGCAGAAGGAAGAAGATTTGAGTTGCCTTCAAGCTTTGCTTGGCAACTGAGCCTTTCCAATGTCACCTTTTGAAGCAGTAAAGGAAATCTGGGGCTGTGTTTAGATGCTGGCTGGGAAAGGCACCTCATTCCTGCCACACAGATCATCAGGAAGGGCTCTGAGGTTCCTGCTCCATTAAATTGTGTCCCATGAATTGAAATCCAGATCCTGGGGGGAGGTTTTGCCAGTGGCTGCCCTGTGGCCAGGATGTCCCCACTGTTGACCTGAAAGCTCATGTCTCACTTGTGGTCTCAACTCAAGCCAGTGTTGTTTCTGCTTCCTAGAGATTGTGTGTGATCCCCTTCTTGACTACAACGTGTGGAGCACTTTGCAGCCCATCAACTCCTCTGGGAAAGTGGAGCCTGACAAGGAAGTTATTCTTGTTGCCACACGAGTAGGTACCTCTTGATCTTGCTGGGTCTGAAAGGATTCTGGGAAGAGCTGGGGTTTTGAGTTCCATGGGAATATAATCCTCAGATATTTTCATCTCTTCCCATCCTCCAAAACCTTGTAGATCTTCCTGGTTGTTGTGTTCCTACAACTATGAGCATTTAACTGGTGGGTTCACCACTTGTTGCCACCTTTTGCACTTGGTTTTTGTCTCTCTGTGAGATTTTGTCAGCATTTTCTCCACTGCTGG
Source organism: Apus apus (assembly GCF_020740795.1). Lineage (NCBI taxonomy): Eukaryota > Metazoa > Chordata > Aves > Apodiformes > Apodidae > Apus > Apus apus. The sequence goes on along the minus strand of NC_067308.1, from coordinate 673,312 downwards.
AGCCAGACTAGTAATTAATGTGTTTGTTGCACTTCCCTAAGATGTTTCACATCCTTAAAAAGTGTTGCAGGAGGAGACAGTGTGGTTGGCTCTTCTGTGTTTTGGTTTTGAGGGGGGGAGGCTGAATCCCACAGAGAGGCTGTTGTGTGTCAGGCAGTGAGTCAGGGTCAGAGCTGAGAGAAGTTCACCTCCCTGTCTGGCAGCTGAACTGACAATTCATACCCTCCAGTGAGGCAAGAGCCTAAGACTGAACACAACCATGGATGGGCTTCTACAGTCTCCCTGGGCAACCTGGCCCAGGGTCTCCCCACCCTCACAGCCCAGAATTCCCTCCTCATCTCCAACCTCCAGCTCCCTCTCCCACTTTTCATCCCTCCCCCTCATCCCATCCCTCCCTGCCCTTGTCCCAAGCCCCTCCCCAGCTTTCCTGGAGCCCCTTCAGGCACTGGAAGCTGCTCTAAGCTCTCCCTGGAGCCTTCTCCTCTCCAGGCTCAACACCCCAACTCTCCCAGCCTGGCTCCAGAGCTGCTCCAGCCCTGGGATCATCTCCGAGGCCTCCTCTGGACTTGCTTTAAGCCAGGCTTGGTGAGAGGGCTCAGAGAAGCCTCTAACAGGGATCTCCTCTCATCCCCAAACCCAGATCCCACCCCGAGTGGGGTGGAGATCCCACCCCAGCATTGGCTCCTACCCCAGGTCCTTCCACTACCCTTCAGCTTCTTCATAGGATTATGGAGTAGTTTGGGTTGGATGGGACCTCAAAGCTCTTCTAGATCCAACCCCCTGCATGGGCAGGGACACCTCTCACCAGCCCAGGCTGCTCCAAGCCCCATCCAACCTGCCCTTCAACACTGCCAGGGATGGGGCAGCCACAGCTTCCCTGGGCAACCTGGCCCAGGCTCTCCCCACCCTCACCCTCCACAATTCCCTCCTCATCTCCAACCTCAGTCTCCCCTGTTCCAGTTTTAATCCATTAACCAGTAGGATCCATCCAGTAGGATGAAAGGGACAGGAGAGAGGTGACAGATTTCCTTTCCTCTACAGTGTTCCTTGCTCTGTGTGCACATTTCTCACCCCTCCTCTTCACTCCTGCAGATTGACAGCCATTCCTTCTTCTGGAACATTGCTCCTGGGGCAGAGAGTGCTGTCTCCTCCTTTGTCACCCACTTGGCTGCTGCTGAAGCCCTTCATAAATTGCCAGATATTCATTCCCTGCAAAGGAATATCATGTTTACCTTCTTCCAAGGGGTAAGAGCAGCACCCTCCTTCCACCATTTGCCTTGTTCTAAGGTAGCAAAGCAGCCCTTGGCTCCCTGAAAGGAACTTTTTTCCCTGCTCTTCAGGCAGAAATATTTCTCTGTATCCCCCCCCCTGGTCCTCTCCACTCCCCCAGTAATAATCATAGAATCACAAACTGGTGAAGGTTGGAAAGGACCTTGAAGATCATCTAGATCCAACCCCCTGCATGGGCAGGGACACCTCCCACCAGCCCAGGCTGCTCCAAGCCCCATCCAACCTGCCCTTCAGCACTGCCAGGGATGAGGCAGCCACAGCTTCCCTGGGCAACCTGGCCCAGGCTCTCCCCACCCTCACCCTCCACAATTCCCTCCTCATGTCCAACCTCAGCCTCCCTCTTCCACTTTTCATCCATCCCCCCTTGTCCTCTCACTACAAGCCCTTGCCCAAAGTCCCTCCTCAGCTTTCAGGAATGTCTCAAACTTTGCTGTCCCCCTGTCCCTGCCTGTGTGTCTCTTCTCTGCCTCACCCCCTGCTTTGAAATTCTGAAATGAAGCCCAGAAAAGGCTGGATTAAAAATATATATGTTGACAGCAGGGGAATGCAGCTCATTTCTGAGAGCCCAGCACTGGAGTTGGCAGCTGTGGTAAAGCAGAACAAGCCTGTGGAGGAGGGACTAGATGGGCCAACAGCTGATGTTCCCCTCAAGGCATCTCCTCTGGTTGATGGCTTCTTTTGTGCAGCTCTGTGAAGCTGGCTCCCACAGCCCCTGCTGCAGCCATGTGATTCCCTCCATTCCAGGCAGGAATTTCCCTGGGGAGGAGAGGGACATACAGCCCTGAGGAGGGGACATTCTCTGCTCTGCTCCCGGGATGGAGGAGGGATGATAAGACTTGGCTGGGGGCTGCCTGGCTTCCCTGCCCTCCTCTGTCCTGGGGTTTCTCAGGGGCTCCTTCTCACCCCCAGCTCCTTTCACAAGCTCATTTCTCTCACCCCTCCCTCTTTTTTTTTTTTCCAGGGAAGCAGACACCTTTCCCTTCATAAGTTTAATTCCCTGAGTGGAGACTTGCACTTTTCCCTGCCTTGCTCTCCTCTTTACCAAAAACCCAGGAGTCAAGGCTGTGCTGGTGCCTCTCTGCTCTCACAGGAACAGTCACTTAAGCCTGACTTTGCCTCTCTCTCTTCCTTGCTTGTGGAATTGATGACCTGCCCCCTGTTTTTTCTCCTCTTTGCCTTCCTTCCTAACCCTCTGCTCCATCCCTTCCTACACCACCCTTTCACTTGCAGCCAGGCACAATGTCACATTTATCCTCAGGTGTGTGCCAAGCTGTGCACACCTCCAGAAACCCCTGGGGCAGGATCAGACCCTTACAACCCAGGTTTTGTTCCACTTCAGCCCCTCAACTCTTGCTGTCAGCTGTGCCAGCCACGACCTGTGGGTGATCCATGGGTGATTTGATTCTTTTTCCCACTGCAGGAGACCTTTGACTACATTGGCAGCTCAAGGATGGTGTATGATATGGAAAAGGACAAGTTCCCCCTCCGTTTGGACAACATCCATTCCTTCCTGGAGCTGAATCAGGTGGGGGATGCTTTGAGGGATCTTTTAATCCCCTCTGATAATTCACCTGTAGTTTTCCCAGCATTTTGCTGGGTTGGATTTGTTTTGATCCCTGGGCTGGATTTCCCTGCTGTACAAGACTCATCCAGGCATGTCCTGAGGGTGGGTTTGTTTCTCCTTGCAGGTGGCTCTGAGGGAGGACTCAGTTCTCTGGATGCACACAGATCCTGTCTCAAGGATGAATTCATCTGTTGAAGTGCAGGTAATTGGAAGGGAATCCCCAGGCATTCCTCTGAAAAAAACCCAACACCCAACACACTGTGGGATTCTAGCCCAGCAGGATGGCAACCTTCCCAGAGAAATCCCACATCCAGTGGAGCAGGGATGTTTTCTTTCCCCTTCAGGTTAGAAACTTGCTGGATATTCTGAACAGCAGCAGCCTGGGAGCAAACGTGACTTTGCAGGAAGTTCAGTTTTCACAACCTCTTCCTCCCTCCTCCTTCCAACGTTTCCTCCGTGCCCGTCACATCCCAGGGGTGGTCCTGACCGACCACAGGGCTGCCTTCCACAACAGGTACTTTTTCCAGGGTGGGTGGGAACAAGTTGAGCCCTGACCGAGGGCGTCAAATCCAGCAGAGGGCACTTGAGCTCCTGCCCGGCCCCTGCCGGCGGGTGGTGCTGCTGATACCCGCGTGGAGCAGCATTCCAGGGGGAGAGGGGGAGACCGTGGAATTGGACAAGCACGACAGAATCGTTCTGACAACCGAAAGAAATCCAGTTTTGGACAGAAAATGTTTCCCCACCGCTGGCTGGGAGCCAGAGGTGAGCAAATGGCAACGGAGCGTGCCTGAGCCTCAGCTGTGCTTCCTGAAGCCTGGGGGGAGCTTTGCTTTGCCCCCCCCCCCCCCCCACCTCCTTTTTTATGTGTTTGTTTGTTGTTGTTTTTTACCACAGCTTTCTGTTGGTGATGGCAGAAGCCCCAGGCTTTGGGAAGGGCCCTTTGATTCACCCCACATGACCCCACTGCAGTGTGTTCCCTGGGGATTCCCTGCTCCTCTTCCACTTTGGGAGTGGGAATGTGGGGTAGAGGACAGACATGGGGCTCTTCCCTCCTCCCCAGACTCTTCAGATTGTCTCTTTCCCTTCATCTTCTGCCCTTCTCTGCTCTTTCTGAGATGCTCTGGAGCAATCATGGGGAAGCAGCTTCCCTTTCACCTCTAAATCTGCACTGCTGGGAAGGGGGAAGAGGAGCTGGGGTGGGAGGAAGCACAAGTCAGTGCTGGAAAAGGGAGAAGAGGAGCTGGGATGGGAGGAAGCACAAGTCAGTGGTGGGAAGGGAGAAGAGGAGCTGGGATGGGAGAAGAGGAGCTGGGATGGGAGGAAGCACAAGTCAGTGCTGGAAAAGGGGGAAGAGGAGCTGGGATGGGAGAAGAGGAGCTGGGAGGGGAGGAAGCACAAGTCAGTGGTGGGAAGGGGGAAGAGGAGCTGGGATGGGAGGAGGCACAACTCAGAGCTGGGAAGGGGAACTGGGGTGGAAATTCACTCCTGTGTGACCCTTCTTTGTACCCCGGGATCACTCCCAGGTTGTTTGGGAGCATCAGGAGGAGGGACCATGCTCTGGGATTTCAGCCCAACTCCCAGTTAGTTCAGCTGCCTGTGCTGCAGATGCCTTGGTGTAAATCTGTCCTGGAGTTCACTTGGAATTCCACACCAGCTCCAAGATAAGGCATTAATCAAACCCACTGGCACAGCTTGCATCAAAAGCCCTCATCCCAGGAGACCTCGTGCACGGGTTGTCCTTGCCTCAGTTTCTCCTCTCATTTAATAGATTGGGCTGTTGCCCACCTGAAAGCTAATCACAGCTTGTAAATTGCTTGGAGATCCTCAGATGGGAGAAGCTGTGGAAGGGCCAAGTTAATTAGAAAGCCTCATTAAATGGTTTAAGGAGCGTGTGGCAGGGCAGTGCTTTGGCAGGGCTGCCTCTCTGCTCCCAGGAGGCTCCTGCTCCCACTCTTGGCTTGAGGCTGACTCTGAATTGAATTCCATGCCCTGTGGTTTCTTTCTGCCCCCTCCCCAACCTCCGTGTCCCTCCTCCTTTGCAGATACTACCAGAGCATGTATGACACCCCAGAGAACATCCGGATGCAGTATCCTGAGGGGCTGAGCCCTGAGGAGACCTTGGAATATGTCACAGGCACAGCCAAGGTTCCTACTTTGCATTTCCTTCACCTGCTGTGGATGGAGCTGTGGGGAGGGGCAGGTAGAAGCAGGATCCTGGGGAGGAGGGGGGGTAAAAAGGGGCAGGAAGAAGGTGGGAATGCTTTGTGTGGGGCCAAAAGCACTGGGATAGAGGCAGGGGGAGGGTGTTTGCTGGGTGTGTGGGTCCTGCCTTGCTCTCCTTGCTTGTTGTGGTGGGTCTGCCCATCCTGCTGACCACAGAGCTCTCTTCCTTTGCAGTCCCTGGCTGAAGTGGCCACCGTGGTGGCCCGTGCTCTGTACCGACTGGCAGGGGGAGCCAGCAGCACCTCGGCCATCCAGGCAGATCCAAGAACGGTAGGAGCAGATGGAACCGAGTCCCTGGCATCTCTGCTGAGCCCTCACGTCCCTCCCTTCTGTCTCTGTTTATGTCTGTTTACACAGCAGGCTGTCCTGTCTGTCTCCAGCAGGGCTTTGCCTCCCCCCTTCTGCCTTTCCTCACCACAGCTGAGTGAAAAACCTTTCATAGAGTCATGGGATGGGTTGGGATGGAGGGACCTGAAAGATCATCTAGATCCAACCCCCTCTATGGGCAGGGACACCTCCCACCAGCCCAGGCTGCTCCAAGCCCCATCCAACCTGCCCTTCAACACTGCCAGGGATGGGGCAGCCACAGCTTCCCTGGGCAACCTGGCCCAGGCTCTCCCCACCCTTAGAGGGCAGAATTTCTTCCCAAGATCTCATCTCAATCTCCCTCTCCCAGTTTTCATCCCTCCCCCTCATCCCATCCCTCCCTGCCCTTGTCCCAAGCCCCTCCCCAGCTTTCCTGGAGCCCCTTCAGGCACTGGAAGCTGCTCTAAGGTCTCCCTGGAGCCTTCTCCTCTCCAGTTGAACATCCCAACTCTCCCAGCCTGGCTCCAGAGCTGCTCCAGCCCTTGGGTCATCTCTGTGGTCTCTGGACCCTCTCCACGAGCTCCATGTCCTTCTGATGTTGTGGACAACCCTTCCCTGGTTCCTCACCTCTCCATCCCAGGGCAGACACTAATCTCCACAAGCCCTTTACAAGACAGAGCTCCTTGATCCTCCTGCCACAAAGCAGAAGAGGAATCTGAGGTGAAATGCCACGGGGATCAGCTAAGGAATCAGTGGGGCTGGAATCACCCCAAATTTTCACAGCTCTGTCCTGACTTACCTAAATTTGTGACACCAAGTCTTTCCTTTGCTGAGCTCTTGGCCCCTGTAGCAGGAAACATCTGTCAGCCAAATAATCCTGAGGGGTTTAGCTGTGAAGATGCTGTTTTCTCTCCCCTTTTTGTGAACCAGTTTCCATCTCCCTCCCAGGTCACTCGGATGCTGTATGGATTTCTGATTAAAATGAACAATTCCTGGTTTCAATCCATCATTAAACCAGACTTAAAAGGAATTCTGGGTAAGAACAACCTAGGGATGAAGAACACAAGAATGTGTTTGACCTCATATGTTACCTGGCAGCTTTCTGAGTACTAACATTGTCCTCTTCTGGTCACCTCCCTGCCAATCCCCACTGTTCTGGCTGTTCCAGGTGATGTTCCCCAACACTACGTGGCTGTTTCCAGCCCTGTGAACACCACCTACCTTGTGCAGTATGTCCTAGCCAACCTCACAGGCACTGTGGTTAACCTCACCAAGGAAGAGTGCCAGAACCCTGAAAAGGCACCCAACAGTGAGCAAGAGGTAAGGAACCATCAGGGTGGGCTGCTGGGCAAGGGCAGGTCAGCTGCCCAGTTTGGATCCTGTTCTTGGGGAAAGCTGCTTGGGAATCTTTGGTATTGATTGTAATAGTTGTGGAATCATGGGATGGGTTGGAGGGACCTTCAAGATCATCTGGATCCAACCTCCCTGCATGGGCAGGGACACCTCCCACCAGCCCAGGCTGCTCCAAGCCCCATCCAACCTGCCCTTCAACACTGCCAGGGATGGGGCAGCCACCTTAAAGATCATCTAGGGGATCATCTGGGTGGTCTTCAAAGTCTTTTCCAAGCCAAACCATTCCATGGTCTGAGGACCATCCAGTCCCACCCCCTGCACAGGCAGGGACACCTCCCACCAGCCCAGGCTGCTCCAAGCCCCATCCAACCTGCCCTTCAACACTGCCAGGGATGGGGCAGCCACAGCTTCCCTGGGCAACCTGGCCCAGGCTCTCCCCACCCTCACACTCCAGAATTCCCTCCTCATCTCCAACCTCCAGCTCCCTCTCCCAGTTTTCATCCCTCCCCCTCATCCCATCCCTCCCTGCCCTTGTCCCAAGCCCCTCCCCAGCTTTCCTGGAGCCCCTTCAGGCACTGGAAGCTGCTCTAAGCTCTCCCTGGAGCCTTCTCCTCTCCAGGCCCAACACCCCAACTCTCCCAGCCTTTCTCTAGAGCTGCTCCAGCCCTGGGGTCAACTCCATGGGTGGCTCATTTCTGTCTCTCCCTCCCATTTTCCCTGCAGATCTATGACTATGCCTGGGTTCAGGGTTCCCTGGACCCCAACTCAACATCCCGAGTCCCCTACTGTGTTCGCTCAACTGTCCACCTGAGCAAAGCTCTTTCTCCTGCCTTTGAGCTGAGGCAGTGGGGATCCACAGAATATTCCACCTGGACAGAGAGTCGGTGGAAAGAGATCCGTGCCCGGATCTTCCTGGTAGCCAGCAGGGAGCTAGAGGTGAGTTTGGACCTGTCTGAATGAAACAAGTAGAGGAAAAAGAAGAGATCTGAGAAGAACATCACCTGGGAGCTGGAGCAACAGCTCAGAGTTTGTTGGGAGATGTTGTGGCAGTGTCAGCTTCCCAGCTGAGAGCAGCCAGGCTTTGATCCTTGGGAATGAGGGAATCAGGAAGGAAAGGTTGGTGCTAATCCTGCCATCTCCAGCCATTTGTGGGTGAATAACCTGCTGGTTGTGGCTGAGACAGAGCAGAATAATCCAGAGTCCCCTGGGCAGGCTGAGGGCTGGGAATAACAGAGAGAAGTGACAGGAATCTTCCCCCCTTCCCTCAGCACAGGGAGGCAAGGCAGGGAATCTGGCTGCTCAGCTGCTCTGCCTGATCCACAGCCCAGATCTTCTCTTTGCAGTTTGAATCCTCCCTGGAAAGCCCAGAAATCACTTGGGCACCAACAAAAGCTGCTGGTGACTCAGGCTCTCAGGTGGGCCAAGGCTCTCAGGGTCTAGGCAGCCCTCAGCTGGTTCCAGCACCAGCAGAATAAGGGTTAAGAGGCAACTTGGGACCCTGGGTCTGTCTGGATTCCCTCTGGTTGGCTGTTAATGATGTCATACCCTGTGGGGACAGACTCTGCAGTGCTCTCCTCATCAGGAAGTGCAAGCCCAGGCAGTTATTGCATCTCTTTGGTGGTTCTTTGACATCTGAGCAAGTTATTCTTCTGGCACTGAGGGTTTTTTGACACAGCCAGGCCAGCCCAGAGACCTGCCCATGTCTCCCAGCCCATTACAGCCCAGTAACTGGTGCCCTGGAGATGCAGAGTTTGAGCCTAGAAGTGTTCACCCAGTAGAAAATGTACTTTAAACAGTTGTAGCAGCCCAAGAGGGTCCAACCACTGCACAGGGACTAGGCCAAGATGTCCAGGGGGGACCAGGAGCAGCACTCCTGCCCTGCAAGAGGAAGGGTTGGGAGGAAGGAGTCTCACAAGTGCCTGGGCTGGCACTTGGGCTTCAGGAAAGGTGCTGAGCAGGAGGAAATCTCTGTGCTGCTGGTGAGAGATGCTGGTTCTCCCAGCAGCTCTGCTGGGTTGAAGGCACTTCCAGCTCCTTGCTGGGGGAGGTGACAGTCCAGGCAGGAGCAGCCAATGTCTTACATTAAAACCAGGCTAAAAATCTTGGCAAACTGCTTTGACCACATGAAACATGATGGGTTCCTTATCCATGATACAACTGGCATGGATCCTTTTCCCTTAAACATCAGTTTATGTGCCTTGTTGGTGACTTTTGTCCAGCTCTGCAAGGTCGGAGGATCTTTTTTATTTTGCTTGTGCCTCAGGAGGGAGCTGGTCTCTGGTAAGAGACCCCCATTCCCTGCAAATTCCATGAGCTGCTGCAGCTCTGGGGCTGGACCAGGGGTGCTGGGTGTTTGTTCCTCCTCCCTGGGTCTGGACCAGGGGTGCTGGGTGTTTGTTCCTCCTCCCTGAGCCTGGACCAGGGATGTTGGGTGTTTGTTCCTCCTCCCTGAGTCTGGACCAGGGATGTTGGGTGTTTGTTCCTCCTCCCTGGGTCTGGACCAGGGATGTTGGGTGTTTGTTCCTCCTCCCTGGGTCTGGACCAGGGATGTTGGGTGTTTGTTCCTCCTCCCTGGGTCTGGACCAGGGATGTTGGGTGTTTGTTCCTCCTCCCTGAGTCTGGACCAGGGATGTTGGGTGTTTGTTCCTCCTCCCTGGGTCTGGACCAGGGATGTTGGGTGTTTGTTCCTCCTCCCTGGGTCTGGACCAGGGATGTTGGGTGTTTGTTCCTCCTCCCTGGGTCTGGACCAGGGATGCTGGGTGTTTGTTCCTCCTCCCTGGGTCTGGACCAGGGATGTTGGGTGTTTGTTCCTCCTCCCTGAGTCTGGACCAGGGATGTTGGGTGTTTGTTCCTCCTCCCTGAGTCTGAACCAGGGATGCTGAGTGTTTCTTCTCCCTTCCCAGATCATCACCTTGCTGGTGGGCATTGCCATCCTCATCCTCTCCCTCTTTGCCACCTACTTTATCAACGCCAAAGCTGATCTACTTTTTAGCATCCCACGGGAGCCTGGGGCTGTGACTTACTGAAGATGGAGCAGTCTTAACCCTTGGATTACAATTGTCAAAGAGCAAACTACACTGGAATGCCCCTCTCTCTGGATAGGGATGCAGGTGGGTCTCTCCAGAGCTCCCAAGTTCTGGATATTTGAGCCCTGAAGCAGAAGAGACTTTCCCAGAAAACTGTGCCGACCAAGCCCTGAAGAAACTGAGACTGGGAAGTTCCCAAAGCCTTTTCTTTTGAATTTATCCTGACTCCTGAGCAACTCCAGAGGGAGGATTGGTCCTGAATGCCACTGGGACAACCATGTGGATGTTCTCCATGAAGGAAAGGTATTTTCTCTGGGATTTGTGTGGACCAGCAGATCCCACAGTGTCTGCCAGCACAAGTTGTCTTGTCCACGTCCACCAGGTGTTGTGAATCAATGCAGGGAGGACAAGGTGTATTTAACAGATGATTAGATGTAAAATGTCCTGGTTTGTTTTTTTTTTAAATGGTGCAATATTTTCTGGGGTATGTGTGTATATATATATATATATAAATAGTCCTGTTTAATTAAAAAACCAATCTTCGCTTACAAATTAACCCCTTTGGTTGTTTTGTCTCAGTTGTTGCCAAAAGGACCAAAACCAACAGGGGTTGCAACATGTTTTGGTCTCAGGAGGAAAAAAAGAGTTGGTCTGATTTGGGGTTTGACTCCCAGTGAAACACTTAAGATTCTTTTTATACTAAAGGAAGATTTTGTGCCCCCAGAAAGGCCAGGGAAGGACAAGTGAAAGATTTTGTGCCCTCAGACAGACCTGGGAAGGACAAAAGGAAGATTTTGTGCCCTCAGACAGACCTGGGAAGGACAAAAGGAAGATTTTGTGCCCTCAGACAGTCCAGGGAAGGATAAATGAAGGATTTTGTGCCCCCAGAAGAGCCAGAGAAGGACAAATGAAAGATTTTGTGCCCCTAGACAGACCTGGGAAGGAGAAAAGGAAGATCTTGTGCCCTCAGGCAGTCCAGGGAAGGACAAGTGAAAGACTTTGTGCCCTCAGAAAGGCCAGGGGAGGACAAATGGAAGATTTTATGTCTCCACACAGGCCTAGGAAGGACAAAAGGAAGATCTTGTGCCCTCAGACAGGCCAGGGAAGGATAAATGAGAGATATTGTGCCCCCAGAAAGGCCAGGGAAGGACAAATGGAAGATTTTGTGCCCCTAGACAGACCTGGGAAGGAGAAAAGGAAGATCTTGTGCCCTCAGACAGTCCAGGGAAGGACAAATGAAAGACTTTGAACCCTCAGACAGTCCAGGGAAGGACAAAAGGAAGACTTTGTGCCCTCAGCCAGGCCAGGGAATGAACTTCCTGCTGTTTAGGCTGTGAGCTCTCCAGGGCTGGTCACTCCAAGTGTGTTTTGTACCTTGATCTTGGTCCATCTTTAGGTTCTGGTGTAATAAATGTGGTTTTGAGGAGTGACAACTTTGTTTCCTTCCATGCCATTGCTTTGTGCCCAGCAAGGCTGAGCCCTCAGGACTGGTGGTTCTGACTGGTTGGTTGGGTTTGGTTTTTTTTGTATGAGGACTCCCTTGTTCTTCAGTTACTGTGATTTAAAGGTGTGATGGTGCTGTTGTCCAAAGCAAGGACCTCAAAAAGAGGATTAATTCCAGAAATGAGAGCTGACAGGCACTAAAGGAGACACTTTCCCTTCCCCAGAGGACCATGAGAGCTTTGTGGTGGTGAATTCTTTTCTCAACCAGGAGTTTTTAAAGTGATTCAGACCTTGTATTTTTCAGTGCTACCCTGAGGGAGACTTTTCCCACTTCCTGATGCATCCAGATATCAGGAAACTGCTCCTGATGTTTGGCAGAATGTTTCTGTGCCTGTTGGCTTTGCCTTTCTTCTAACACTGCTGAAGAATCTCAGTTTCCTTGGGGATACCTTGTCTGTACAAGGAGGATTTTCACAGCCTCCAGCTCCTCAGCTTTGGGCCCATTCCAGCTTTGTCAGAACAAAGTCACTTCCCCCAAATTACCCAACTAGGCCATTTCTGTGCCTGCAATGATTGTGGGTGAGAGGGGCTGAGGGGGAGAACATGTGGTCAGGCAAAGAATTTTGTAGAGTGTGTTTCTCCTTCCCCAAGGGAAGTTGGTTAGATCCTTATTTGGTTTGACATCTCAAAGTGCAGATACTTAACCCATGGGGGGTCAGTGCTGTGTGGTGAGATGGTGGGATCAGTGGTGGCTGAGCAGCCAGTTGGATCAATCTACATGGGGTTCTTCATAGACTCATGGGATGGGTTGGGTTGGAGGGACCTTCAAGACCATCTAGATCCAACCTCCTGCATGGGCAGGGACACCTCCCACCAGCCCAGGCTGCTCCAAGCCCTCCTCTGGGACCAGGAAATCCTTGGCTGCTTTTGTGCAGGGCTGCTGAGCCCCTGCCCCCCGGGGAGCTGCTGCAGCCTGGGGTTAATGTCAGCCCTGCAGAGCCTCCCTCCTCAGCCATCCTTTCACAGGCTGGTGGGGGTTGGAAGGGACCTCTGGAGATGATCCAGTGCAACCCCCTGCCAGAGCAGGATCCCCTAGAGCAGATCCCACAGGAACACCTCCAGATGGGTTGGGGATGTCCCCAGGGACTGGGAGACTCCACAGCCTCTCTGGGCAGCCTGGCCCAGGGCCCTGTCACCCTCAAAGTCAAGAAGGATTTTCTTCTATTTAGGTTAAACCTCCTGTGCTCCAATTTGTGCCCATTGCCCCTTGGCCTGTCACTGAGAAGAGCCTGGTCCCCCCCTCCTGACACCCCCTGGAGATGTTGACCAGCACTGATGAGACCCCCCCCCTCAGTCTCCTCCTCTCCAGCTGAACAGCCCCAGCTCTCCCAGCCTTTCCTCCTGGGGCAGGTGCTCCAGTCCCCTCAGCATTGTGTCCCTGTGCTGGACTCCCACCAGTAGCTCCTTGTCCTTGAACTGGGGAGCCCAGAACTAGACCCAGTTCCCCAAATGTGCCCTCACCAGGGCAGAGCAGAGGGTCAGAACCTCCCTGACCTCCTGCCCAAGCTCTTCTTTTGCAGCCAAAAGAGTTGGAAGCAGGTAACTCATTACTCCTCTCCAACAGGAGAGGGGGTTCCAGTCTCCAGTTGATCTTCTCCAGGCCTGTCCTGCCTGCACCAGACCCACTGGAGCTGGGAGGAGGTGGGAAGAGGGACCCCAGAGTGGCACTGGCCCTCTTGGCTGTGGTGTTGGCTCGTGGCTCCCCATGCCCCCAGTTCCCTGCAGTCCCTGTGTCCCCAACTTGAAACAGGAACCAGGTTTGTCCCCTGGTGTCTCCCCCTCTTCAGTGTGTTGCTTTGGGCTGAGCTGTGTCCCTGGTTCCTCCTGCCCACCCCAGCTGTCCTCAGCTGTGCAAAGCCTGAGAGTTGATAACTCCCCTGATAACACCCTTCCCCATCCCTCCTGAGATTCTGGGCATTAATTAGAGCATCCCTAATGCTAATGAGCAGTGGGGAAGAAGGGCCTCCTCAGGAAATTCACGTGGAAAGTCGTCAGTGTTGGTGTCTACGTAGGTTTATTTTTATCTTGGTGATAAAAGATCTTGGGTTTGTTTCCTTCCAGTGCCTGAAGGGGCTCCAGGAAAGCTGGGGAGGGGCTTGGGACAAGGGCAGGGAGGGATGGGATGAGGGGGAGGGATGGAAACTGGGAGAGGGAGCTGGAGGTTGGAGATGAGGAGGGAATTGTGGAGTGTGAGGGTGGGGAGAGCCTGGGCCAGGTTGCCCAGGGAAGCTGTGGCTGCCCCATCCCTGGCAGTGTTGAAGGGCAGGTTGGATGGGGCTTGGAGCAGCCTGGGCTGGTGGGAGGTGTCCCTGCCCGTGCAGGGGGTTGGATCTAGATGATCTTGAAGGTCCCTCCAACCCATCCCATGGTTCTATGATAGAAACAAGATTGCTGTGCCCTGGGCAGCAGCTCCGTGTGTTTGATGGACTCTTGGGCTTTGAGCTGCTCAATAAGGTGGAGTCTCAGTTGCCCAGGGTGACAGGGCAGAGCTGGTGGTGTGGCCACCTTTGAGGGAGGCTGAAGAAGATCATTCCCCCCATGAAAGCCAATTTGCTTTGATAATTAGCCAAGTTTGCTTGGGGAATGATGCAAAAGAGATGGAAAACAAACAACCTTCCCTGCTCTGGGTGGCTCTGAGGCAGCAGCTCCCAGCAGAGCAGCCCTGGGTGCCCCTCAGTCTGGGGCAGGGCTGCAGCTGGGACCACTCCTGGCTGTCCTGGCTGGTCCAGGAGGACATCATCCAGCTGGGAAACAATTCCCAGGAATGCTCTGGAGACTCCTGGTTGGTTTTCTACCTTCAGATTTCTCCTGGCAAATCTTCCTGCAGCCTCTCAAGGGCCTCTCCCAGCTGACCAAAGCTGCTGACCCTCCAGCACAGGCAGCAGAGGAGACAAAACTCACTCCAGTTCCCTGGGAAGTTCTCTTCTCTCCCTCTTTACACCTTGGCTTGTTGCTCCAAAGCATGAATACTTGGATTTCTTCCAGACCTACTACATGGAAAGGTTGTTCTACATCATTCCTGGTCTAACCAGTTCTTCCTGGACAGCTTTGAGTCCTGTCCAAGTACTTGGCATCCTTCAAGCCACCCGAGTTCAGCAGGTCAGTTATTCAGCTGGTTTGGTGGGGTGGGAGCTCTGCAGGTTCTCCCCCCTGCTCAACTTTTGGCCAAAGGAAGAGGCAAGAAAGGAGAAAGCAGCTGAGCAGCCAAGGGGAAACTCACCCTCAAGGGGTGAAGAAGCAAGTTCTGCAGCCCTGTCCCAGGGGGGAGGGAAAAAAAAAAAAAAAGAAGTGATGCAACTTCCAGCAAGTCTTGCTGAGCTGCTCCTCAAAATAAACAGGTTGTTGATGCCAGGGAAGGCTGGGGCAGCTGCTCCCAGGGGCCTGACTGCACCTCCTGCTCGGCTCTGGAAGGTGAAGGCTGCAGCTCTGCCCCTCTTCCCACCTCCTCCCAGCTCCAGTGGGTCTGGTGCAGGCAGGGCAGGCCTGGAGAAGATCAACTGGAGACTGGAACCACCTTTCCTGTTGGAGAGGAGTAATTGTGTTACCTGCTGCCAGCTCTTTTGGCTGCAAAGTGTTGAGCCAGGAGCAGAAACCCAGGGATCTCACTTGTCTCCTGGCTGGCTGTGGCTGTGGCTGTGGCTGTGGCTGTGGCTGTGGCTGTGGCTGTGGCTGTCTTCCTCCAGGTGATGGGACAAGAGGAAATGGGCTCAAGTTGGGCCAGGAGATTGAGGTTGGAGATGAGGAGGAAATTCTGGAGTGTGAGGGTGGGGAGAGCCTGGCCCAGGTTGCCCAGGGAAGCTGTGGCTGCCCCATCCCTGGCAGTGTTGAAGGGCAGGTTGGATGGGGCTTGGAGCAGCCTGGGCTGGTGGGAGGTGTCCCTGCCCATGCAGGGGGTTGGATCTAGATGATCTTGAAGGTCCCACCAACCCAACCCATCCCATGATTCCATGATTCCATGACAGGCTGGGAGAGTTGGGGTGTTGAGCCTGGAGAGGAGAAGGCTCCAGGGAGAGCTTAGAGCAGCTTCCAGTGCCTGAAGGGGCTCCAGGAAAGCTGGGGAGGGGCTTGGGACAAGGGCAGGGAGGGGTGGGATGAGGGGGAGGGATGAAAACTGGGAGAGGGAGCTGGAGGTTGGAGATGAGGAGGGAATTGTGGAGGGTGAGGGTGGTGAGACCCCGGCCCAGGTTGCCCAGGGAAGCTGTGGCTGCCCCATCCCTGGCAGTGTTGAAGGGCAGGTTGGATGGGGCTTGGAGCAGCCTGGGCTGGTGGGAGGTGTCCCTGCCCATGCAGGGGGTGGGACCTGGATGATTTTGAAGGTCCCTTCAACCCATCCTATCCCATCCCATGATTCTATGAACTCCCACCAGGATCACCCCAGACCAGCTCCAGCAAAGCCCAGATGAGGTTGGTTTTGGGGCAGCTCCCATGGCCAAGGAGGCCACCTGGCACCCTGGAGCCCCCGGGCATCGTGCTGAGCCCCAACTCCCCCCTTCACACACACAATTTCCAAGCATCCATTTCCTTTCTCCCCACTCTTCCAGGGATTTCTGCCCCCCCCAAAAAAAGATGCCACCGACTCTCTTGACCTCTGAACTCAGCTGAGCCCAGGGAGGAGGGTTTGCAGCTGCCCTGGTGCCCTGAGGGGGGAGACATATGGGGGTGACAGTCAATGAGACAAGGAGAAAGGAGAGGAAATGTGTGTTTTCTTAGCACCCAACCTCCCAGCTCCTGGGAACTTGATGGCTTTGGAATATTAAGAGGCAGGAAAGTTAATTAATACCCAGAACAAAGCCAGAGCTGTTTGGCTTCTGGGAGAAGGAAGCAGTGCAGACAGGAAGGGAAAAAAACAATGATAAAATATTTGTGTTGTCTTAAAGAATTTGTTTTCTGTGTTTTGTCAGCAACTCAAATAGAGATGGAGCCCTTGGGGGTGAAGTGGGGGAGGAAGGGATTGAGTTTTGGAGACCAAAGGGGCTTTTTGACAATGGACAGGAGGGTTTGGATGAGCTGTAGGAGCAGCTCCTGTGCTCTTGTTGGGGCTGGGGAGGTGGCAGAGCAGTAGTTGTGACTCCCTGCTCTGTGTCACTGCTCCAAGAAGTGACACTTTTGTGAGACCCCACCTGGAGGACTTGGGGACATGGTTTAGTGTCATGGTGGGGTTGGGTTGGTGGTTGGACTTGATGATCCTTTGGAGGCCTTTTCCACCCTTCACGATCCCATGATTCTATCCAGGGAACAGCTCAACCTCAGACCAGCTGCAGCCACTGCTGCCCACAGCACAGACTGGGAACAGGACAGACAGCAGGAGCTGGGCAGGCTGGGGAGGAAGGATGCCAGGTGGGGAGCAGAGTCATGGAGTGGTTTGGGTTGGAGGGAACTTCAAAATCATCTAGATCCAACCCCCTGCATGGGCAGGGACACCTCCCACCAGCCCAGGCTGCTCCAAGCCCCATCCAACCTGCCCTTCAACACTGCCAGGGATGGGGCAGCCACAGCTTCCCTGGGCACCCTGGGCCAGGGTCTCCCCACCCTCACACTCCACAATTCCCTCCTCATCTCCAACCTCCAGCTCCCTCTCCCAGTTTTCATCCCTCCCCCTCATCCCATCCCTCCCTGCCCTTGTCCCAAGCCCCTCCCCAGCTTTCCTGGAGCCCCTTCAGGCACTGGAAGCTGCTCTAAGGTCTCCCTGGAGCCTTCTCCTCTCCAGGCTCAACACCCCAACTCTCCCAGCCTGGCTCCAGAGCTGCTCCAGCCTTGGCTCATACTCCAAATCTCTGTGTGCTTTGTCCTCGAGTCTCTTAGGGGGCCCTGAGCCCACCCTGTGCCCTGGTGGACCAGCAGGTCTTTGGTCTGTGGAGGAAGGAAATGGATCCAGAGGTAAGGGAGCCTTGATGTTCTGCTTCCCAAAGGAGGCATCGAGCCCTGTGTCCCCTCTGGTGCCTCTGGTCACTCTCCTGTGCTCCTGCTCCCATGACAGGTGCTCTCTGTGTCCTGCCCTGAGCAGCAGGCAGGTCCAGCAGAAGGAGCAGCTCCTCTTGGGATGGCTCTCAGGGCTGGGCAGTTGGCTGGGACCCAGCAGGCACCTGAGCCCAACACGTTTAAAATCAAGCTCTGAGTGCTAAAAATAGGGGTGTAGGAATTGCCAGGCTGGATCAAGCCCAGGGCCCATCTCTGTCCCTTGCCCTGGTCTCCAACAGAGACCAGCATGGGAGAGGCCAGAAAACCCTGGGGTGACCTTCTGGGAGGGGATGGAGGCTGGGGCAGGGATGGAGGAGGCTGCTCAGGACCTTCTGGAAGAAGATAGAGGCTGCTCAGGACCTTGTGGGAGGAGGAGGAGGCTGGGACAGGGCTAGAGGAGGCTGCTCAGGACCTGGGAGGAGATAGAGGCTGGGGTAGGGATGGAAGAGGCTGCTCAGGACCTGGGAGGAGGAGGAGGCTGGGATAGGGATGGAGGAGGCTGCTCAGGACCTTCTGGGAGGAGATAGAGGCTGGGGTAGGGATGGAGGAGGCTGCTCAGGACCTGGAAGGAGGAGGAGGCTGGGATAGGGATGGAGGAGGCTGCTCAGGACCTTCTGGGAGGGGATGGAGGCTGGGGTAGGGATGGAGGAGGCTGCTCAGGACGTTCTGGGAGGGGATGGAGGCTGCTCAGGACCTTCTGGGAGGAGGAGGAGGAGGCTGGGACAGGGCAAGTGGAGGCTGCTCAGGACTTGGGAGGAGATAGAGGCTGGGGTAGGGATGGAGGAGGCTGCTCAGGACCTTCTGGGAGGGGATGGAGGCTGCTCAGGACCTTCTGGAAGGAGATAGAGGCTGCTCAGGACCTTGTGGGAGGAGGAGGAGGAGGCTGGGACAGGGATGGAGGATGCTGCTCAGGACCTGGGAGGAGGAGGAGGCTGGGATAGGGATGGAGGAGGCTGCTCAGGACCTTCTGGAAGGGGATGGAGGCTGGGGAAGGGATGGAGGAGGCTGGGGAAGGGATGGAGGAGGCTGCTCAGGACCTTCTGGGAGGGGATGGAGGCTGCTCAGGACCTTCCGGGAGGGGATGGAGGCTGCTCAGGACCTTCTGGGAGGAGGAGGAGGAGGATGAGACAGGGCTAGAGGAGGCTGCTCAGGACCTGGGAGGAGGAGGAGGCTGGGGCAGGGATGGAAGATGCTGCTCAGGCCCCTCAGCTCTCGCTACCCAGGTGATCCCTCCCCGGTGCCAGCACAGCTTGAGCAGGGAGGTTTCTGGGGCTAATCAAGATGGACAGAGAAACCGAGCAGCGTCTCTGCCTCTCGCAGGCGGCAGCGAGGGCGAAGCAGATGGGCTGGAGGAGGCAGGGAGCTGCTGCTAAATGGCTTGATGGAGAGGCCTTGGAGGGAGATGGATTGGAGGGGGAACTGCTGGAGGAAAGGGCCGGGGCAGCCACGCTGGGAACGGGGCAGGGGCCCAGGGACAGGCTGGGAAGGGAGAAAGGCCTGGAGAGAACAGATGGATGGACACAAAGACTGGAAGGGAAGAGAGGGACAGATGGACAGGCAATAGAGAGAGTCAGGAGAAGAGAGGGATCTGAACGTAATTAGATTGGATCCGATGATGACAGACTCGATTAGAGCAATATTATGATCAGCAGCTTCTGTCGCTATTTGGCTTTTCTTTTTTGGGGGGTTGGGGGGGGGGACCAAAAGGCAGGGGGAGCACGGGTGGGAGGGGGGCGAGCAGAGGGGAAGGGGCAGGATGAAAGGCAAGGGGCTCCTTGCGAAAGCTGTCAGGGGTGGTGGTGACAGATTGTCTGGTTACCGAGCCCCGGGACCGTCTGTCACCGCCCGCTCAACCCACCCGGCGCTCGGCGAAAGCCGCGGAGACAAAGGGCGAGGGGAGACAGGGGGGCCGGGGGGGCCGGGGCTGCTGGGCAGGAGCCGGGGCGTGGGGAGAGCCCGGCGGAGCAGGGGCCTCTTCTGGGCGCTCGGGAGCGCGCGGAGGGAAACGGGGAGACACGGGTGCGGGGGGTGCTGGGGGTGATGGGGGTGATGGGGGTGTTGGGGGTGCTAGAGGTGCTGGGGGTGCTAGAGGTGCTAGAGGTGCTGGAGGTGCTGGGGGTGCTGGGGGTGATGGAGGTGCTGGGGGCGCTGGGGGTGCTAGAGGTGCTGGGGGTGCTGGGGGTGCTGGGGGTGCTGGGGGTGCTGGGGGTGATGGAGGTGCTGGGGGTGCTGGGGGTGATGGAGGTGCTGGGAGTGCTGGGGGTGCTGGGGGTGCTGGGGGCGCTGGGGGTGCTAGAGGTGCTAGAGGTGCTGGGGGTGCTGGGGGTGCTGGGGGTGATGGAGGTGCTGGGAGTGCTGGGGGTGCTGGGGGTGATGGAGGTGCTGGAGGTGCTAGGGGTGCTGGGGGTGTTGGGGGTGCTGGGGGTGCTGGAGGTGCTGGAGGTGTTGGGGGTGCTGGGGGTGCTGGAGGTGCTGGGGGTGCTGGGGGTGATGGAGGTGCTGGAGGTGCTGGAGGTACTGGGGGTGCTGGAGGTGCTGGGGGTGCTGGGGGTCCTGGAGGTGCTGGGGGTGCTGGGGGTGCTGGGGGTGCTGGGGGTGCTGGTTCCCGCACCTCCCTCCCCGCGGGGCTGGGTGCTGTGCAGGGCAGGGCTGGGGCTGCTCCCGTGCTGGTGTGGCTGCTTGCACTGCTGGGCGTGCACTGGTGAGCTCTGGCACACTCGTCCCTGAAGGCCTTGAGCCCTGGACCTGCGTCGTAGAGGGGACAGGGGAGGAAGGGACCTCTGGAGAGCATCCAGACCAACCCCCTGCCAGAGCAGGGGCACCTCCAGCAGATCCCACAGGGACACCTCCAGATGGGTTGGGGATGTCTCTGGAGAAGGAGACTCCACCACCTCCCTGGGCAGCCTGTCCCAGGGCTCTGTCACCCTCAAAGAAGTTTCTCCTTCTCTTTAACTTGACCCTCCTGTGCTCCAGTTTGTGCCCATTGCCCCTGGTCCTGTCACTGAGAAGAGCCTGGTCCCCCCCTCCTGACACCCCCTGGAGATGTTGACCAGCACTGATCAGACCCCAACTCAGTCTCCTCCTCTCCAGGCTGAACATCACCCTGAGTGGGGATCAACAGGCTGCCCAGGTGCTTCTCGTGGGCATGGTGGGTTTTTCTGGGTTGGACTCAGTGATCTCAGGGGTCTTTTCCAGCTGTGACCATTCTGTGATTCTCCAGCCTTGATCCAAATAGTTCTGCTTCCCACTTGCTGTCTGCAAAGAGCCTGGTAGCTGGGAGCATCACCCAGCTGAGCATCACAGGGTGGTCATTGAGGCCTTGTGGCATCTGTGTGGAGTGTCTGGACCTTCTCAGCCAGCCTGGGCTGCAGCTGCTGGTTGCAAGAGCATGTTGCAAGGCAGACCTGATGGGGCTGGCACCTGCCCCTGCACACACTGCTCTTGGACAGACCATGGTGACACCCAGCGTGACACTGTGGTAGCCCAGAGAAGTTGTGGTTGCCTCACCAAGTGTCCAAGGGCAGGTTGGATGGGGCTTGGAGCAACCTGGGCTGGTGGGAGGTGTCCCTGCCCGTGCAGGGGGGGGTTGGATCTAGATGAGCTTTCAGATCCTTTCCAACCCAACCCATCCCATGATTCTGTTCATGGATCTCTGATGGCTGCAGGGAACGGTCCAAAAGGCAGGTCTGCCAGAGGAGACTTTGCCATGGATGAGCAGCTGGATGTTCCCAGGAGCACAGCAGAGCCCAGAGCCTTTTGTTCTACAGAGGGTCCTTGCTGGAGAGCTGGGACACAGTCCCACCATGTGCATGGAGGTACCAGCTGATGGGCAGGGGTAGTGAGAGGCCCCAGGGACTCTTGTCTTTCCAGCATCTCTGAGCTGTGGCAGGGATCTCCTTCCAGGTCTCCCACCCCTTCTTTGGACCTGCAGCCCCTCTATAAAACGTACCCAACTCCAGCTGGGTCTGCTCCAGCAGACCAAGGGTTAAAGCTGCCTGTTTTCCCTGACAAGCCCAGGCCAGTGTGGTCCCCGGTGGCCTTGTACAATATGTCACCTCATCTCCTGCCAAATGCTGCCTCCAGGAGTCCCTGCTCATCCCTCTCAGTGTCCTCCCTGCACACATCCAGGGGGCCTGGATCCCTCTGCCACGGCTCCTCCATCTGCAGCTGATCCCTCAACCCTGGGCTGTGAGGTGGGCAGGTTCCTGGAGGGCTTCAAACCCTTGGGTGGAAACACCACGATGGACCCACCTGGCTCCATCAACCTCTCAGGTCAAGCTGAAGGGGTCGAGAGGTTCTTAAAAGTTGGCTGTGCCCCCCAGCAGGGTCCCCCAGCCTCCTGCTTCTTGAACCCAACTTTGAGGCCCAGGAATTCAGAGGAAAACATGGGGTTTCTGCAGCTCCTGGGCTCCTGGGATGAAAGAAACATGGTTGGTTTGGACCAGGAATACCCGTTTCTGTCAGTCAGGGAGCTGGGAAACTCAGAAGAACAAAGCCAGGAGGTTTCTTCTTCTCCCTCTCCCAAATCTCATCAGGTTCTGGGCAGCTTTGGGATACCTGGAGCTCAGTTGTCCTTGCTGAGGAGGTAGGGAAGGAGGCAGCAGCCAAAACCCCAGGAGTCACAGCAGCTCCCACGGGATGCAGGCTCTGAGCAGGGACCAGGGAGGATTTCAAGCACAGGGGGATTCTTGGCTTGGGTTGCAGGAGAAACAGCTCAGGTTTCTGACTCTGCCCTCACCCTCCTGTGGGACTCGTGGCTTCATCATCCCGTGCTCCTGGCACATCCCACCCTCCAGGGCTGCTGGGGTCCCCGTTCTTCAGGTACAAAGAGCAACAGTTTTTCCCCAGGCTGAGGGACATCCTGGGATGAAATCCTCCCTCCCAGCCCTGCAAACTCGGGATGCTGAGGGACCAAGGGGCCTTTGCAATCTCGGCTCTTACCTGCGGGAGGAGGAAGGCTGAGAGTCTTCCTCGTCCCAGGGCAGAGGGAGGGTGCTTGGGAAGGGGCCCTGGGCTGCTGGGAGCGCTGTGCTCCTGTCACTGCGGCCCAGCAGGGAGGACGGTCCCCAGGTAGGGTCTGTGCCCTGTCTCGGGCGTCCGTGTCGCTGCAGAGCCCCCCCCGTGTGGCTGTTCCCGGGAGAGCTGAGGGCTCTGGGGAGGGAGGATGGATCTGGGGAGGGGGGATGGATCCGGGGAGGGAGGATGGATCTGGGGAGGGGGGATGGATCTGGGGAGGGAGGATGGATCTGGGGAGGGGGGATGGACCCAGGGTGGGAGGATGGATCCAGAGTGGGAGGATAGATCTGGGGTGGAAGGGTGGATCTGGGGTGGGAAGATGAATCTGGGGTTGGAGGATGAATCCAGGGTGGGAGGATGGATTTCCCAGAGCCTCAGCCCCACACACCATTCCCTGGGAGAGCTGCATGGATCCAGGGTGGGAGGATGGATCTGGGGAGGGAGGATGGATCCAAGGTGGGAGGATGGATCTGGGGAGGGAGGATGGATCTGGGGAGGGAGGATGGATTTGGGGAGGGAGGATGGATTTGGGGAGGGAGGATGGATCTGGGGAGGGAGGATGGATCTGGGGTAGGGGGATGGATTTGGGGAGGGAGGATGGATTTGGGGAGGGAGGATGGATTTGGGGAGGGAGGATGGATCTGCCAGTGCCCCAACTTGAGAGAAGAACTTGAGCAGGAGCTGCCGCGGGGCGGGCAGGAGCAGGGCTGGCATTCCCAGCGGGAAGGCTCCTCTGCCAGCCCCGCTCCTGCGCTCCCCCAGCCCGGCCCGGCCCGGCAGGACGCCCGGAGCAGCATCAGCTGCCGAGAGAGTTGGGGGGGGCCCCCCTGGCGTCCTGGCAGGGGGATCGGCCCTGGGGGTGGGCAGGGGAGCCGGGAACAGCGGAGACCCGGGAGCCAGGAATGAAGGGAAACAGCGCGGTGGGCTCTGGGGGGGGGGGGGAGGTGGAAGGTTGGGGGGAGAATGTGGGGCGTGCAAGGATGTGCACAGACCCACCCCCACCCCCCATGTGCCCAGACGGGAGTGAGGAGCGTGTGACACGCGTGTCGTGACATGACGTGTGTCACCGGGTGGCTTTGGGAGGGGGGGGATGGGGATGGGATGGGGATGGGGATGGGGGGGGGGGGGGGGAATGTGGCCATCGCCACGAGCTCATTAGGGGAATATTGTTTCCTAATCGGTGCCATAGCAATGGGGAGGCAGCTCCTCGCTGCCACCTGATCCCTCTGCCTCGTGTGTCCCCCCCCCCCGCCCGCCCCCTCCCCGCTCGCCGGGACCATCTGCTGATCCGTGCCAGGGGCTGGAGCCCGCCCAGGTGCCCGTGCCCATCACCTGGGCCTCGCCTGCCGAGCTGGGGGGGGGGAACCAGCCCCCAGGGCCTGGGAGGCAGAGGTGGGGGGGGGCTAGGGGGGGATGTAACCCCCCCCCAGCAGTCGGAGAAGGGAGAGGATGGAAGTGGGAGTCTCCAATAAATAAGCTGCAGGGAGGTCTGGGAGGACACACGGAGGTGCAGGGCTGGGCTGGGGGATGCGGGGATTTCGGGGCAGGGGGTTTCCTGATCATGAGGAGAAACCAGGGAGGATTTTCTCAAGCAACTGGGCATTGGAGAAGGGTGAGAGGCAGAGAGCACGTCTGAGCCACAAACGAGGTCCCTGTTCGTGGTTCAGGAGAGGGTCCCGTGCTCCAGAGCAATTCCCGGGCACCCCTGCCTTTCACATTCTCTCTCTTTCCTCCCCAAACTTGGCTGCAGGTGAAGGTTCCAGCAGCTGATGGGCAGGTGGGTGGGTGGGCTGGTGGTTGCTGCCGGTGGAGCCTGTTTGAGAGGGGGTCAGCTGTGAGCTGGGCACTCCCCCGCCCCGCAGCAGCACCCCCAGGCCCGTGGGTGGCAGGGCTGCCTGCCCACGGACACCAGCACCAGGACACCCGTGCCCACGGACACACGGACCTGCCAGCCCAGCCCAGCACGGCCGCCCAGCCCAGCCCACCCCACGCACACGGGTGGGACCCCCCAAGCGAGGCTTGTCCCATCCGTCCTGCTCCTCCTGCAGGCTCTGCTCCTCATCCCCGCCCGGCGCAGGGACTCTCCTCCCTCTCCCTCCCATCTCTCTATTTCTCCTTTATGAAATATGCATGGAGAACAGATGTCGCCTTCTCCCCGAGCACCCCCACCCTCCTCCCTCCCTCCCAGCCCACCACCTCCATCCACCCTCCAGGACCACATCCAACCTCCACCTCCCTCCTCTCCCGGGGGCTCCAACCTCCCGCACAGCCAATGACAACCCCTCGCTTGACTTTAATATTTATGAGGGGGGGAGCACCGGAGCGGCCAATGAGGCAGCCGGGGTCGGACCCGGCCTGCGAGGCTGGGGTGTATAAATACTGTGTGGGGCACATGCCTCCTTGGGGTGTCCATCTCAACCCACTTGCTCTCCTGCCCAAGGAGTAGCATGTCCTGGCCTCAAGGCTCCCCCTGACCCCCTCACCCAGGTCCATCCCGTGGAGCAGAACACCACCCACACACCCAGGGAAAACTTTCAGCCTCCTGGATGGATGGATGAGCCAAGTGGTTCCTTCCTCCCTGGATTACTTTGAGCTTCATCCTGCTGGAAGAGAAAAGCTGGAGGTCGGGGATGGTCATCGGTTTGGGGGTAAGGTGGTTGTCCTGGGGATGGGGGAGCAGTGCTCTTGGGTGTTGCTGGGAGGTTTGGTGCTGGTGAGGAGTAGGATGGTGTGGTCTGGGTGGGAAGGTGGCCCTCAACACCCTCCTCCTTCAGGAAGGGGCTTGATCTTGTGGCACCAGGTGTAACCACCCACACACTTTGGGCTTGGTGGTGGTACGAGGGGTTTCTGACCAGGGGAAAGAGCAAAGAAACCTCCACCCAGGTGACCTGAAAGTGGTGGGTCTGTCAGTCTCCCTGTGGCCAGGGAGTCTTCAAGAATGGTGACACTGCTGCTCTGGAGTGCAAGGGAAAGGGCAAGTGAGGAGGTGGGAAGTGTTGGTTCCCATCAGGGGTGGAAGGTTCCTGGTTTTGCTGCTGGCAGGACTGGGGCCAAGGGAGGTTTAAAGGAGGTTCTGGCAGTGGATGAATTTAGGAAGGTGGTGGTTTATGGGTCATCTGAAGGAAGGAGTGAAAAAGAGCCCCTCAGAGCACGAGTCACCCATGAGAAGGAAAAGCATTTTGAGGACTGGACTAAGGAGCAGAGGAGGAGCAGGAGAAGGAGCTTGTTTGGGTCTGAAACTTCTCTCCATGCAGATGCTCCAGCATCTCCTGCTGCCACCCTTCTGCCCCTGAGACCCCCGTGCAGGATTCCTGCCTCCCGTGTTTGATGCACCCTAAATTCACTCCCCAGGCCACTGAGCCAGTGGCAGCAACGTGTCCCCCAGCCTGTGCCCTGTCACCATCCCCGCCTGCCTGAGGAGGAGGAGGTTTTGCAGCTTCTCCTGCTCCCAGATGAAGTGACACACTCGTGCCTCGGTGCTGGTGTCCCAGGAGGGGCCAGGAGATGGTTGCTTGTCTCCTTCCCTGCCCTGAGCTGAAGCCGGGGGGTCTTGCCAGGGTGAATCCCCCACCCGTGGCCGCCACCTCAGCTGGGTGGGATCGGGCAGCCCTTGGGGTTGCAGAGCAAGAGGAGAACAGGCCTGTTGTTTCCAGAGCAGCCGTGCCGGGCTGAGAGGGAAACAGAAAGGTGGGGAAGCCAGGGCAGGAGCTCAAACGCAGTTCCCCGGCCCCAGGAGCTGGGGGGAAGCCGAGCACGGATGCGGAGCTGCGGGCGTGACAGGGATCCTGGATGCCCACGCACCACCCCACGGCCCAGGAGCTGCCACGGCCCGTGCCCCGCCCCAGAACCCACCTTCCCTCCTTCTCCCTGCCCCCCCTGCAGCCCCTCGGGTGATCCCGCCCGGAGCTGCGTCCCAGTCCCGCTGCTGGAGCCGCCGCGACTGGGAGCGCTGGTCCAGGGGAGGGCGGTGGCAGCGCCAGCCCGGCGGGAACAGGGGGTGACACAAGCTGCAGGTGACACAGAAGGGTCCCTGCCCGCCCAGCCACCAGGAACAGGCTTGTAGGGAGAGGACGAGGGGGGAATGGGTGAGAACTGGGAGAGTTGGGGTGTTGAGCCTGGAGAGGAGAAGGCTCCAGGGAGAGCTTAGAGGAGCTTCCAGTGCCTGAAGGGGCTCCAGGAAAGCTGGGGAGGGGCTTGGGACAAGGGCAGGGAGGGATGGGATGAGGGGGAGGGATGGAAACTGGGAGAGGGAGCTGGAGGTTGGAGATGAGGAGGGAATTCAGGAGGGTGAGGGTGGGGAGAGCCTGGGCCAGGTTGCCCAGGGAAGCTGTGGCTGCCCCATCCCTGGCAGTGTTGAAGGGCAGGTTGGATGGGGCTTGGAGCAGCCTGGGCTGCTGGGAGGTGTCCCTGCCCATGCAGGGGGTTGGATCTAGATGACCTTGAAGGTCCCTCCCAACCCAAATCATTCCACAATTCCATGATTTGAGTGGTGGTCCCAGCAACAAGCTGCTCCCTGGGGCAGGGCAGGATGGGTCCCTCCAGCACCCAGCAGCAAAAAAAGAAGGTCCCAGGTCTGCAGGAAGGGGACAAGGGCAGAAGGAGGAAAGAAATGAAAGTTAGAAGGGAAGAGAGAAGGTTGAACAATGCAGGAGCCAGGGCTGCAGGGAACAAGTAACTCAGTCTTGTGGAAAATTAGTAAAGACTTAGTATCAATTATTCTAGTTCAAATAATCAAGGGTTTTTGGAAACGCTTTAAAACAAGAGCATAAAAGCCCAGAGGTGGCTAATTCAGAAGCTGGGACACACGCTCCTGCCTCAGTTGTGGCTCTTGGTCCCTGGCTGGTTTGTCCCTGTGGCTGGTGGCAGGGAGAGCAAATGAAACCCAAACCCCGACTCTAAGGACAGGGAATGTTCCCTGTGAGCTCAGAGCCATGAGAGGACATCTCTGTGGGTCCCAAAAGCCACGTTTCCATCAGCCCTTCCATCACCTCCAGGCTAAGGGCTTCACAGGAGCAACCTCTGGATTAGGATCTGGGTGGTTGACTTGTTCCCTCAGCCAGAGCTGAAAGGTTTTGTGCTGGAGAAAGAGAAAAGTCCAGGTTCATCTCTTTTTTTGGGGGTGGAATCTGAATTTCAGAGTGCAAGGACGAGTGTGTGCGTATGTTTGTGCAGAGATGCCCAACTTGGGGTAGATTTATGAACTCGGGTAGAAATTGTTGAGCATAAACGGACGTGGGATTCCCACAGAGGAGATTGGAACAGGGGAATATTTGCCCCTGTATCCTGGGAACCAGTTCTCTGTGTGTGCACGTGTGTGCACATGTGTGTGTACGTGCACACACGTGTGTCAGCGTGCAAAGAAACACCCCCCATGTTTGGGGGGGTGCTCAGAGGGGCCGTGCAGACCTTTCTGTGCAGGTTTAGGGGTTTCCTTGTGTTTCCTTCTACACACCCCTGGAGGGCTCTGCTCCCCCCAAGCCTTTTTCCCACGGGATTTGGGCTGTTCCTCCCCAATCCTCCCCTGTCCATATTCATTTCATTTCCATTTCTCAGTCTGATGGCTCATTACAAGCTTGTCAGGCCTGAGAGAGGTAAGATGTTGTACATCTCTGCCTGGCTGCTTTCCCAGCCTGCTTTCCCCTTCCCAGCAGCAGAATCGCCCCAGCTGAACTTTTCTTCCCCTGCTCCTACCCCAGCACTGCTGGGGGCTTGAGTGAGGGGATGAAAAATATCCCCACGGCAAGACCTGCTTTTTCCCAGCCCTGCTCCTGGAGGCATCTGGAAGCCCCGAAGCTGTGTTGGGGAAAGCAGCAGGGGGGAGGAGAAGGGAGAGAAGAGGCATCTTTCCCGGCCGGCGACGCAGGATCCCGGAGGGAACTCGGAGCCAGCGTCTATTTGGCCACATCAAGCAAAGCAGCTGTGTTGGGTTCCATATGTCGGGGGTGCCAGGATCCATGACATACGGGCTCATTTAGCACACAATAAGCGCCCCCCCCCCCCCTTCCCCCCCTTCCTCTCGCCCCCGCAGTCTGTTTTTCCCCTCGCTCATCCACCACCTGTCATCCCTCCGGAGAGCCGGCAGAAATGGTTTCTACCTTCTCCTGGAGCTCCCCAAGCGGCTCCTGCTCCGCTTCCCGGGACCCAGAGCCCCAAGAGAGGCTCCTGCTCTGCTTCCCGGGACCCGGAGCCCCAAGAGAGGCTCCTGCTCCAATTCCCGGGACCCTGAGACCCCCAGAGCAGCTCCTGCTCCGCTTCCCGGGACCCAGATCCCCCCAGAGCGGCTCCTGCTCCGCTTCCCGGGACCCAGAGCCCCCCAGAGCGGCTCCTGCTCCGCTTCCCGGGACCCGGAGCCCCAAGAGCGGCTCCTGCTCCGCTTCCCGGGACCCAGAGCCCCCTCAGAGCGGCTCCTGCTCCGCTTCCCGCGACCCTGAGCCCAAATAGCGGCCCCTGCTCAACTTCCCGGGACCCGGAGCCCCCCAGAGCGGCTCCTGCTCCAATTCCCGGGACCCAGAGCCCCCCAGAAGGGCTCCTGCTCCACTGTCCGGGACCCAGAGCCCCCCAGGCAGCTCCTGCTCCAATTCCCGGGACCCAGATCCCCCCAGAGCGGCTCCTGCTCCAATTCCCGGGACCCAGAGCCCCCCAGAAGGGCTCCTGCTCCACTGTCCGGGACCCAGAGCCCCCCAGGCAGCTCCTGCTCCAATTCCCGGGACCCAGATCCCCCAAAGCGGCTCCTGCTCCAATTCCCGGGACCCAGAGCCCCCCAGAAGGGCTCCTGCTCCACTGTCCGGGACCCAGAGCCCCCCAGGCAGCTCCTGCTCCAATTCCCGGGACCCAGATCCCCCCAGAGCGGCTCCTGCTCCAATTCCCGGGACCCGGAGCCCCCCAGAGCGGCTCCTGCTCAGCTTCCCGGGACCCGGAGCCCCATCCCAGCCTGGCAGGGACGAGCTGTCCCCGGTCCCGGCAGGGCAGGCGGAACAAACAGCCGCGCTGCCCCCGGTGTCCCCCAGGAGATGCTGAGAGCTCCTGTGCGTCCTTCTCCAGAGCCCCTGGAAGGAGCTGGGCTCTGATTCCTGCCAGCTCCGAATCTGGGCCCTGCAGGAAGGAGCCCTCGGGTCCCTGCGCACACGGAGGAGGTTTCTTGCCTTATTTATTTTATTTATATGCATCCTGTCACCTTTCTCCTGCTGCGGATGGTGCAGGATGGTACCCACCCGAGGAGATCTCTGGGGAAATGGGAAAACTTTGAAATTCCCCTGGGGAGACTGTGTGGGATGAGGAGGAGGGGGGGGGGAAATAACCAGGGGCTTGCTGGGATCTGGAGACCTTCTCTGTCGAGCTGAGCAGTTTTGCTGCCCAGGGTCAGTCTGTCCTGGCAGAAAGCAGCTCTGAAGCATCTGTGTGTCTGTCCCTCTCTTCTGTGAAGATAACTGAACCATGGAATTATGGGATGGTTTGGGTTGGAGGGACCTTCAAAATCATCCAGTCCCACCCCCTGCATGGGCAGGGACACCTCCCACCAGCCCAGGCTGCTCCAAGCCCCATCCAACCTGCCCTTCAACACTGCCAGGGATGGGGCAGCCACAGCTTCCCTGGGCAACCTGGCCCAGGCTCTCCCCACCCTCACAGCCCAGAATTTCCTCCTGATGTCTAACCCAAATCTCCCCTCTGTTCCTTACAGAATCATAGAATCCCTCAGGTTGGAAAAGACCTCTAAGATCATCAAGTTGAGATGATGCTCAACTCGGACCAGACGGAGATCGACCTCCCGCCGACCCACTCCGAGCCCGAGTCCGTCTTCAGCGACTGCGGCCGTTCTGGGGGAGCTGAGGACACTGGAGGGGTGGGTTTGTGTTCCCAATCCCGGGTGGGTGAACCAGGAGAAGCCCTGAAGAAAGATCTGCAGCACCTGAGCCGGGAGGAGCGGCGGCGCCGGCGCCGCGCCACGGCCAAGTACCGGACAGCCCACGCCACGCGGGAACGCATCCGTGTGGAAGCTTTCAACATGGCCTTTGCTGAGCTCCGGAAGCTGCTGCCCACCCTGCCCCCCGACAAGAAGCTCTCCAAGATCGAGATCCTCCGCCTGGCCATCTGCTACATCTCCTACCTGAACCACGTGCTGGATGTCTGAGCCGCCCCAGCTTCGTCCGTCCGTCTCGGCTGGTTGTCGCGTCTTCTTACCTGGACTGGGCAGCTGAGCCCAAAGTTTTGAGTCTGTCTGTCCGTCCGTGAGCTGATCCACATCTTGGGCAGCCCAAAAGGCTGTGCTTGTGTTCCTCTGTCTGTTGGAAAGGACCGAGTCCCCTGCTGTCCCCTCTTCCTGGACCATGTTCTCTTCTTTCCCCGCCACCAAGTCTGTGTCCGTCGGTCTCTCCATCCTGCCTGAGCCAGGCTGGGTGTTTGCCCCACCAGCCGTCTGTCTGTCCTGCTGGATCTGCTGCCTGAAGCCTGTGCTGGCCCTGCACCTTCCCAACTTCTGTCTGTCCTGCCACTGATCCTGCCAGGGGGTCCTGAGCCCACGTTTCTCCACCATCTCTGCTCCCCGTCCCTCAGCAGGAACCACCCGGCCAGCGTCTGTCTGTCTGTCTGTCACCTTCTAGAAGAGCCAGAAAATACAGACCTGTGAGACACGGCAGCACCAAGCAGCCCTGGCGGGTTGTCCATCTGTCTGGCTGCTCTTCCTGCCACCAGCCACCCCACCAGCACGGCCAGTCTGGGTGTTTTGTCCCTTTGCTGCTGCTCTGCCCCTGGCCTCGTGCTGGGAAGTTCACGTCGGGACCAGTTTCTCCACGGAGGGACCCCAGCCTGGGAGGGTCCCTGGGCACAGAGCTGTGGGTGTGGCCCCCCCAAAGGGCAGCACAAAGACACCCCCCCCCTCCCCCTTCCAGGACCTGGCCACACTTTCCACGGGCAGGGGCTGTGCTGCCCCTAAGGTGCCCAGTGGCCCTGCCAGACCAGGGGCAGCCTTGGGGTGTCCCCCCCAAGGCCCCCCACCCATGTCCCCCAAGCTCTGCACTCTGCCCCCCTGTATCCCTGGGGAGGGGGGGGGCTGCCTGACCCTCCTTTGCACTAGTGCACAAGTGTGAAGCCCTCCTGAGCTGGCCTGTTGCACCAACAGATGCCACCACCCCTGGGCAGCAGACACCCCCCCCCCCCCCCCCCCCCCATGCAGCTCTTCATCCCTCCCTGCTCTTCCTCTGTCTCCCCTTTAGTGCTGGGGGGGGGGGTAAAGGCTTAAGGGGGGTCATAAGTGCTCCAGTTTAGGGGGGGGCACCCACGCTGAGCTCCCCCAGCCCCACAACCCCCTGCACCTGCAGTGCAGCTGCTGCTGGAGCTCATGGCAAAGAGGTTTCACCCCAGCGGGCCGCCCAGTTGACACCAGTAGAGCACTGGTGCAGTGAGACCTTTCCCAGCACACGCTCTGCAGGGTTGGAGTGGGGAGGAAGGAGGAACAGCCCCCTCTGCCCAGCTCCCAGCAGCTGGGGGGGGTTCTCCCTGGCCCCCCCATAAGATGGATCAGCACTTTGGGAGGGGAGCAGGAAGGGAGAGCTGAGCCCAGCACCCTCCAGCAGGAGCCTGCTGAGGCTGGGGGAAACTCACTGCAGGAGTGAATGGTTTGCTTGGGTTTGCTGGGTGGGTGGTTGGGTTGGAAGAAGTTGATTTTGCACGGGCAGTGGCAGGAGCACAAACAGAGCCCGGGTGGGGGGGGGGGGACCCAGGACCAGGTAGAAACCACCGGTTGTGTTTGGAGCTGATGGTCCAGACTGGGAGCAGAGGCACAGCCCAGTCCAGGGGTTCTGGGGGTGCTCCTCCCTGACCCCCCCATGGGGAACGTTCTGGGGCTGCTTCTCCTTGACCCCTCCCATGGGGAATATTCTGGGGCTGTTCCTCCCTGACCCCCCCATGGGGAATGTTCTGAGGCTGCTCCTCCCTGACCCCCCCATGGGACAGGCAGAGCTCCAGCCCAGGGTGGGTGCTGGGTGAAGATGGGTTTTGGAGAACCCGAGATGAAACCTTCCTGGCCGGAGGGTCAGTGCCATGTCCTGGGAACACCAGCAAACCCCCCAGAGCAGGAGCAGGGGGTCCCAGCAGGATCCCACCCTCTGCTTTTTGCCCTGCTGAGGTGTTGTTGGCCACCACCTGTGTGGGTGTCCAAGCTCCAAGAACTTCCCAGGACACCACAGACCCCCCCCAGCTCCATCCCCCCAGCTCCCAGAGACCCCTCACTCTGTACCTCAGTTTCCCCCTCCCCATAAAAGCAGGGAGAAGGATCACTACCTCTGTCTCCTCACACCTCTGCCTCCCAAGGTCTCCCCAGTAACTGTGGGATCCCCAAGGGCTGGAGAAGGTGACACAGTCATGTCCCTGTCACCTTTCTTTTTTTTTTGGGGGGGCAGCAGCAGAGCAAACCAGAGCAGGGCAGCCCACCCTCCCCCTCCACCCCCCCAGCCAGGTCTCTGTGCCATGAGGATATTTATTGAATTAATTTATTGAGAAATGTTATTATTTATTTGCTGTCTCGTGCACTTTTGGGAAAGGAAAACTCGTGAACAAACACACACGAAAATAATAATACTCCTAATAAATAAGATTGATAATGAACACTGCAAAAAAACAACACCCCCCCCCCCTCCTACACCGTGTGCCCCAGAGTGTGTTTGTCTTGGCTGTTCAGACTGTGCAAGGTTTTATTTATGAGTTCACAAGGAAGTCGGGGAGGGGGAAATGAATTAAACTGCCAGGAAAAGAGAGATCTTGAGCCCGGAGTGCCCGGCTTCCCTGGGTCTTGCTTTCTCTCATCTTGTCTTCAATCATCTCCTCCTCGGTGGTGGGTTCCTGGGGTGGGAGTTGGTGCCAAGGGAAAGGATGGGATGGGAGGGAGATCATCAACCACCTCGCTGGCCAGGGGACCAGGGAGTGTCCCCTCGGAGCTGGGAGAGTCCTGCCAGCTCCAGCTGGACCTGGGGTCACCCATGGGTGGACACCATGACTTGGGCTTTCCCCAGGTCTGGAGCCCAGCCTGGGTTCACGGGGACAAACAGACCCCACGTTTCCCAGGGACAGCAGAGGGATGAGGACATCTAGGTTGGGTCTAGATGATCCCTAAGGTCCCTTCCAACCCCAAACCGTTCCATGATTCTACGATGACCTGCTCCAAACACCAGCAGCTCCCAACCCACCCCAGAAACCACCCTCTTGCATCCCCCTGGGACATCAGCACAACCCTGGCTCCAAAGTCCCCAAGGGCTTGACTGTGCAGACCCCCCCATCCCTGTCCCCTTCCCCAGCCCTGTCCCCTGCCCCATGGCACACCCCCCAGCCCTGTCCCCTGCCCCATGGCACACCCCCCAGCCCCTGTCCCCACCTCCTCAGCTCAGGCCGGGCTGTGCTGGGGAAACAAGTTTGCAGCTCGTCTCCTTTGTCTGCCGCGTCCCCGGGGGTGGTTGCAGCTGCTCCACGACTTGCTCCAAATTTCTTCATATAATCAATTGGCCTCGGCTCAGCTGAGCTGCATCAAAGGGGGGATAATGAACGTGGGGGAGGGAGAGGGGGGGAAACAACGAGAAGGCTCCTCCAGGCTGCAGCAGGTCAGTGGTGGGGTGTTTGAGGGGACCTTTCTGGGGCATCAGTGCTTCCTTTTGTCCCTGCTCAGGGATTTTGCCCCTTGGGATGCACCGTGTCCTCACTGTGGGCATCCTGGCCCAGCTCTGCTCCCAGCCTCCCGAGAATCAGGGAATGGTTTGGGTTGGAAAGGACCTTCAAGCTCATCTAGATCCAACCCCCTGCATGGGCAGGGACACCTCCCACCAGCCCAGGCTGCTCCAAGCCCCATCCAACCTGCCCTTCAACACTGCCAGGGATGGGGCAGCCACAGCTTCCCTGGGCAGCCTGGGCCAGGGTCTCCCCACCCTCACAGCCCAGAATTTCTCCCTCACATCTCAGCTCCAGCTCCCTCTGCCAGCTGGAAACCCTTCCCCCTGCTCCCATCCCTCCCTGCCCTTGTCCCAAGCCCCTCCCCAGCTTTCCTGGAGCCCCTTCAGGCACTGGAAGCTGCTCTAAGCTCTCCCTGGAGCCTTCTCTTCTCCAGGATGAACACCCCAACTCTCCCAGCCTGTCTTATGAAATCATGGAATCACAGACTGGTTTGGGTTGGAAGAGACCATAAAGCTCATCCAGTCCCCCCCTGCATGGGCAGGGACACCTCCCACCAGCCCAGGCTGCTCCAAGCCCCATCCAACCTGCCCTTCAACACTGCCAGGGATGGGGCAGCCACAGCTTCCCTGGGCAGCCTGGCCCAGGCTCTCCCCACCCTCAGAGTGAAGGATTTCCTCCCAGGGGAGGTTGGTGTGGGATGGTCACCTCCAACCCAGCCCTGGCTCCTCTCTGGGAGGTGACAACCAGGTTTGGGCAGCCCCCAGACCTCTGAGGGACCCGTGGTCCTTCCCGGCTGCCAACCCTGGCCCTGACATCTGGTCCTCATTGTGCCTCACACAATGGAAACACTTCATGCTAATTTAGATGCTGGTTCTGGCCGTGCTGTCATCTGACAGCTTGGGTCCCTTGCCTGCTCTTTGTGCTGGCAGGCAGGGTGACAGGCAGCTCCTCTTCTCCTCTACCTCCCTCAGCCTTTTCCTAAACCTTTCCCACCCCCTCCTCTAATTCCCGAAGCCATTTCCTTCCCTCTCCCCTTCCCCACACCCATCTCCATCTCTCCAGCCCTTCCCCAACCTCTGGAGGACTCTGGTCCCTGTGCCCAGGTCGGTGTGTGCACCAGGAATGTTTCACAAGGGCTTTTCAATTTGGGGGGGGGGGGGGGGGGGGGAAGGGGGAAAAATCCCCCTGGAAAATTGTCCTGGAGATGCAGATAAACTGGGCACTAAACTGCTCAGCTGCTTCTGCCCCTTGGCTTTTCTGTGTCCAACGAGGTGGAGGGGGGGGGGGATGTGGCAGCGGGTCCTTTTCTGTGGTTCTTATGATCCCCCCAAAAAAAAGGAGCAGCCGGGGCAGGGCGGGACACCCCGGGTTGGGAAGGGGGAAGGGCCCCCCCGCCTGGTCTCAGCCTCCTGCCCCGGGGCCGGGCTGGGGGCGTGTGCCCTGCTCCCCCCGGGGGTGGCAGCGTGGCCAGCAGCTGGGTCCCCTGCTCGGCTGCGCGGGGCGGCAGTGCCATCTGCTGGGTCCCCAGGAGCGGGCCCTTGCAGGCTCACACCACAGCCCTGTCACCCCCCAAGCTGGGAAAAAAACATCCCCCCCCAACCTGGGAAACCTCCCCCCCCCCCCCAGCCCTATCGGAGCCTGGAACATCCCCTGTTCCCTGCGAGGGGACCCGTTGCTGCTGGGACTGGGATGGGTGCAGGGGACAAAGGCAAAAGGCACCAGTGGGACCTTCTCAAACGCACCCTTTGTGCCCCAGGGCTGTCAGAGGGGTCAGACACAGCTCGGTGGGGCTGGGACGGAGGCTGCTGGTCCTGCCCAGGGCAGGGAGAGGCCACCACCCCCAGCCCGGTGCTTTCCAGGACCTCCTGATCTTTTTTCCCTGGAGCCTCTTCCTTCCCCTCCCTGTGGAGCAGGAAAACCAGCCCCGAGCCCTTGGGATGGGTGGGCTTTGGATCCCTCTGGGGTCTGGCTTTGTGTGGGGGTGGTGGGGCAGCTCTAGGCAAGGGGAGGGGGCTGGTGAGTGTGGGGGGACACAAGTGTCCCCCGCTGTGCTCAGGGAGGACCTCACAAGGGCACTGCATCTTCCCTGCTCATTTCCAAGAGCCAGGGCAAGACAGAGCAGGTTCTGGGGTCTCCTTCATCCTCGGGAGGTGGGTGGGAAGCACCCAGCACCCTGTGCACTGCTGATCCCGGGTGCTCCACGTGGGACGGGCCTGGGCACCTTGAGAGCTGGGTGGGCTCCTCTGTTTGGTGAGCAGGGTGCAGAGGGAGGGACTGTCCCTGTAAATCACGAGGTGGAACAATGCAGCTCTTCCCAGATGGCAGGGAGGCTCCAGCCACCCCAGCTGGCCAGGAATGAGCTCCCAGGGCCCATTAATCACTCCTGGAGCTGGAGCAGGAGTGAGGGGACAGCCCGGGGCAGCTGGCTGCAGGGGGGAGGGACAGCAGAGGGGCCCACACTCGGCAGCCATCCCCAAACCCTGCAGGGTCACGGGGACCCAAACTTGGCCATAGTTCCTGCACCCCCAAAGTTACATCTCAAGGCAGCTCCAGTGACTCCCACTACCCATTGAACCACCTGAAAGGGGGGGGGGCACCGACCCCCCAGCTCTGTGCCAGGAGGCAGGGGAGGCAGCACAGGCTGGGATCCACCTCCCTCAGGTCTTCATCGTGTCTCCTTGCCATTTTGGAGGTGGAGACAGAGAAGGAACTGGGAGCAGCCCCAGGGCTGCTCAGACTGCCCCAGGGAACGGGGTGAAGCTGGAACAGCTGCAGCGTGGAGCCCAGCAGAGAGGCTGGAACATGTTTGGTGGGGTAAGTGTCACTGGCTGAGCTGCTGGAGCACCCTGGGCTGGGAGCTTCAGTGATGGCTTCTGGGTGGTCTCCTCCACCAGAGCCAAGACCTTGGACAAGAAGGGAGAGACAAGCTGGCTGGACTCAGAGAGACTCTCCTGAGGTGCCTTGAGCTCTGTGCTCCAGCTCACAGCTCTGGCTTCTCCCTTCCCTCACCCAGCAGCTCAGACCCTTCTGGATGTCGGACACCACCTGCCTGCTCCCTCGGCTTATTATGGGGCACAGGCTGGTGGGGAGGTGACCCAGAGGGCCCCAAAACACACGGGCTGAGCTGTGCCAGGACTGGGGCTGAGCAGGACCCCCCCCAGCCCAGGGCAAACCGAGCCCGACGCTGCCACGACCCTGCCCCGTCCCGCTCCCTCCTCCCCATTCAGGCAAAACAAGCCATTTAAATCCAGCCAATGGCGTGCGCCGGGCTGGGAGCGCCGCACGCCATTGGTCAGCGCCGGGGAGGGGGCGTGGCCAACCCGCTCCCAGCCTCGCTCATTGATATAAAGCGCCCGCCGAGCCCGCCCGGCTGTTCCGGGCAGGGGGTTCCCCCCCCCCCGCCCTGCGGGGGTTCCCCACTCGTGGGGTGGGTCCCACGACCCCTCCTCGCTCCGGGGGGGATCTGGTTCTATCTGTGGGTTCTGCACGGGGGTCTCTGGGCCCTGTAAGGGTCCAGGAGTCCCCCCCTTTGGAGCAGGTGGGGGTGCTGGGACCCCCCCGTCAATAAGTAGTGTGTCCCCCATGGCACCCCTCAGCTTCCCCCCCTCCCCATAAGGGACCCCCACGGCTGGTGGAGGGGGCTCACGTGGGGCACGACTCTAAACGAGTGGTCTGTGGGTGTGTGCTGAGCTGCTGTCCCCCCCGTGTCCCCCCCTCCGTGTTCCCTGTGCATTCCTTGTCCCTGGGGAGTAAGGGAGTTGGGGGCTCCCAAGTGCCGTGACCTGTTCCTGGGGCAAACCAGGACGTTTTTCCCACAGGAATCGTGGCCGGACCCTCCCCCCCACCCCCAGCACTGAGACCCCCCAGGGGACAGAGCCAGACCCGGGGGACGGACCCAGATTTCAGGGGTGGGGGGATCCAAGGGCCACGGCGAGTTCCCTCGGTCACAGGAAGGTCCTTATCCCCACCCCAAAAAAAGCCCAACAAAAGTGGGACTGGTTCCGTGACCCCCATGCCAAGGTGCAGAGGGGCTTTTGGGGGTATGGGGGCCGCCCCCTCCCCCTCCCCCCCCCCCCGAGCATGAGGCCCTGGTGGGCTCTGCGTGACGGGGAGAGAATCCCCTAGGGCTTCACCCTGAGCCGCATCACCCCCACCCCCCAAGCAAACAGGGACCCCCTTATCACACCCACCCCCCAAGTAAACAGGGACCCCCTTATTACACCCACCCCCCAAGTAAACAGGGACCCCCTTATCACACCCACCCCCCAAGCAGCGGGGACCCCCTTATCACACCCACCCCCCAAGTAAACAGGGACCCCCTTATCACCCCCCAAGCAAACAGGGACCCCCTTATCACACCCACCCCCCAAGTAAACAGGGACCCCCTTATCACACCCACCCCCCAAGCAGCGGGGACCCCCTTATCACACCCACCCCCCAAGCAAAAAGGGACCCCCTTATAACACCCACCCCCAAGCAGCAGGGACCTCCGCCCCCCCCCCCCCCCCCAAATTCCACCGCCATCCTTACCCCATCAGCCCCGGTAAAGGACCAGGACCCCCCCCCTCTGAGGCGGGACCCCCATCTTGGGCTGCCCCCCCCCCCAACCCCCTTTTTTACCCCACCTGAAGGTCCGGGGAGGGGGGAGCAGGCGGGGGGGGGGGGTGTCTCTCCCCAGACAATGGCCCCGGAGAGGAGACAATGGGGGCGGGAGCGGCGGGGATTGGGGGGGGGGGGGGGACACGGGACACACGAGACGCCGGGATCGGGACCGGGAGCACGGCGGGGTTGGGGAGGGGGGGGGGGGGAGCCGCTGGGATTCGGGATTTCCTCCGCCTCCTCCTCCTCCTCTTCCTCCTCCTCCTCCTCCTCCCCCGCAGCAGCAGCAGCAGCAGCAGCAACAACCACCACCCCGGGATTTTAGCGCTGGGGGGGGGGGGGGAGGGAAATTCGGGGGGACGCGTACGAAGCTGCGGTGGAGATGGTGAGTGCGGGGCAATGCGGGATAACGGGGGGGGGGGGGGTTGCGGGATGAGGAGCGGGACTTGGGGTGGGGGGGAGGGGAGGGTTGGGAAGCGGGGCTCGGCTCGGCTCGGCTCGGCTCGGCAGGAAGGGCCTGGGAAGCCGGGGACTTTCCTGGGCCGGCAGCCAGGCGGGGAGAGGCTGCTGGGGGTGCGGGAGATGCGGGGTTACCCCGCTTTCCTCCCCCCCCCAACCCCCCAAAGTGGGTGGGTGGGTGGGGGGTGCTGAGGATGCGGCCGGGGCTGAGCCCCGCTGGCCGGGGAGCGGGTTGTTCCCTTTTTCGAAGGGTTGCGGTGGTTTTGGGGGACACCCCGGGGACACCCCACCCCACCCCCATCCCACCCTCCCGGACCTGGGGAGCCCCCTCGGTGGGTGATGATGTAGAGGGGGGGTGGGCGGGTGGGCTCGGTGCCGGTGTCTGTGGGTTTCCCAGCGCTCAGCGGGCGTGTTTATACTGGAGTTTACTGGTCAAACCTCCCCTTGGCCTCGCAGCCCTTTGTGCCCAGGCTGGGGGGGGGGGGGGGAGCTCAGCCCCTTCTCCCTGGTGAGAGCAACAAGAGGAACAAGGAGACACGGGTGGGCACCTATGGGGGGGTGGGGGGGTCCCTCTCCCTCCCCATGTGCCAGGGCTGGGGAGGAGGGGGCTGCTCTGAGGATGGGGAGGTGAAAGAGTCGGATGGTCCTGCTTGGATCTGGTGGGATGTGGGATCAGGGGCAGCCCCCCCCAACCCCCCCCCCAGCACCCTCACCTGCTGCTGGGAGAGACCCGGCCGGATTGGGATCCGGTTTATCTTGGTCCCATCCTGGCTCAGTGCCCTGAGCCGACAGGGAGTTCCCTCCACTCCACCACCGGGCAGGAGCTCAGCCATCATTCCTGCTCCTCTGGCTGGCCTGAGAGGTTTTCCTTCCTTGGGAGAGGGTGTAGAGTCTCTTTTCTCCCCCCCCAAACACACCCCCCCCCCACACACACACCCCCACACACCCCCCCTGCCCCTTTAGGCCTTGGTATAATAGCCCAGGCAGGAAAAAAAAGAAGAAGAAGAATTAAATATTATCTTCACGGAGCCTCTGGGGATGGTTCTTGCTTAATCACAGCAATTTGGGATTGTGTTGGGACCGAGCTGGGCTCCCCGGGCAGCCTGAGTCAGATGTGATCTCTGCTCAGCCCAGCTCCTCCTGGGTATTTATGCTGCCTTTGTGCTGGAGGGGGGGGGAGCTCAGGATGAGACTGGCTGATTTAATTAGCAGACGGCTTGATTGGAGCTGGAGGTGGCTGGGGAAGGGGTGGGTGGGTTAGGGGGGGGTCTCCCCTGGGCAGCCTGGGTCTTGGAGGCACAGCCCTGAGGATGGGGCTGGGGGCACTGGTTTACCCAGGGCTGGGGGCACTGGTTACCCGGGGCTGGGGGCACTGGTTACCCAGGGCTGGGGACACTGGTTACCCGGGGCTGGGGGCACTGGTTTACCCAGGGCTGGGGGCACTGGTTACCCAGGGCTGGGGACACTGGTTACCAGGGCTGGGGGCACTGGTTACCCGGGGCTGGGGACACTGGTTACCAGGGCTGGGGGCACTGGTTACCCGGGGCTGGGGACACTGGTTGCCCGGGGCTGGGGGCACTGGTTACCCGGGGCTGGGGGCACTGGTTACCCGGGGCTGGGGGCACTGGTTACCAGGGCTGGGGGCACTGGTTACCAGGACTGGGGACACTGGCTGCTGGTCCCCGTGCTCCTTCTAGGCTCCTTTCAGCCATTTGAGTGCTTAAATGTGGTTCCTTGTTCTCCTCAGCTGGCAGACAATGGGGGCCAGAGGAGGTTTGGGCAGGGAGCCCATCACCCCGGCGTCAGGCAGGTCCCCATCAACCCCCCCCCCCCCCCCCCCATCCCCACCCAGGTCTTTTGGTTTGACTTGGAGATTTCGGTTCTGGTTTCGGAGCATTGGCAGATGCTTTATGGCTTCATTGTCCAGCCAGGATTGCTTGGGAGGGGACCCTGGAGGAAGCCACGGCCCTTCCCTGGCTGCTCCAGTGAGGAAGGAAGGAGCTTTTCAGGAGCACCAGGGGTGGCAAGACCAGGGACCCCGTGGACCAGGGAATTTTTGCCTTTGTGGCCTCCAGGGGTGTTTGCTGAGCGAGTCCCCTTCCTCCTTGCCTGCACCCAGGTGGATCTCATCTCCAGGCTCTGGATCATGCTGCCTGCCTGGCAGGGTTTCAGTGGGGTGAAGCACCTGGAGTTGATGGAGCAGAGCTATAATGGATCTCATTTATGCTGTGGGTGTCCCTTTTGGGGTAGGATCTGGCCTTTTGGGGTAGGATCTGGCCTTTTGGGGTAGGATCTGGCCTTTTGGGGTGTGGTGGCAGCACCTTGGGGACAAAGCTTCTGATGATGCTCTTGGTGAAGACACTGAATCCCAGGAAATGACCCCAACCACCCGTGGAGCCCCCACACCTCCGGGCTCGCCCAGTCTGAGGGTCCCGCAGCCCCACTGGGGTGCTTGGGGCTGCTGGAGGGGCAGCCTGGGACCCACCTTTGGATCCTCCCGGGGTGACTGTAGGTTGGTCACTTCATGCTGGAGGTGCCACTGGTGTGGCTGGAGGGATGGTGGGAGCAGGAGGGCAGAGGGAGGTGGGATTTGGGCAGTGGGGTTTGGGAGATGGGATGTGGGAGCTGCAGCACCTCCCTGGGGGGGTGGTGGGCACCTGTGGCAAACTGGGCACCAAGGGGCAATGCCAGGGATGAGCAGCTCTGCTCTGGAGCCAGGCTGGGAGAGTTGGGGTGTTGAGCCTGGAGAGGAGAAGGCTCCAGGGAGAGCTTAGAGCAGCTTCCAGTGCCTGAAGGGGCTCCAGGAAAGCTGGGGAGGGACTTGGGAAAAGAGAGGGCAGTGACAGGACAAATGATAATGGTTTTCAACTTGAAGAGGGGAGATTTAGATTGGAGATGAGGAGGAAATTCTTCACTATGAGGGTCAGAAGGTGCACGTGGAACAGGTTGCCCAGGGAAGCTGTGGCTGCCCCATCCCTGGCAGTGTTGAAGGGCAGGTTGGATGGGGCTTGGAGCAGCCTGGGCTGGTGGGAGGTGTCCCTGCCCATGCAGGGGGTTGGATCTAGATGAGCTTTAAGTTCCCTTCCAACCTTCTCCATTCCATGATTCCATGGTGGTGCCTGACCCAGCTCCAGAAACCATGAGGGTGAAGCTGCTGCTTGTTCTTCCAGGGATCCCTGAGTGCTCCTCAGGAGCTCGGGATGAGGTGGGATGGGGGTTTGGGTGCTGGCTGAGCCCCTTCCACTGGGTGCTGAGCCCCTTCCACTGGGTGCTGAGCCCCTTCCACTGGGTACTGGGCCCTTCCACTGGGTGCTGAGCCCCTTCCACTGGGTGCTGAGCCCCTTCCACTGGGTGCTGGGCCCTTCCACTGGGTGCTGGGCCCCTTCCACTGGGTGCTGGGCCCCTTCCACTGGGTGCTGGGCCCTTCCACTGGGTGCTGAGCCCCTTCCACTGGGTGCTGAGCCCCTTCCACTGGGTGCTGAGCCCCTTCCACTGGGTGCTGGGCCCTTCCACTGGGTGCTGAGCCCCTTCCACTGGGTGCTGGGCCCCTTCCACTGGGTGCTGGGCCCTTCCACTGGGTGCTGAGCCCCTTCCACTGGGTGCTGAGCCCTTCCACTGGGTACTGGGCCCTTCCACTGGGTGCTGAGCCCCTTCCACTGGGTGCTGGGCCCCTTCCACTGGGTGCTGGGCCCCTTGCACTGGGTGCTGAGCCCTTGCCCTGGGTGCTGAGCCCTGGGAAGGGAGAGGTGGAGCTGCAGGGGGTGCTGGGTGCCCGGGAGGGCTGCAGTTAGGATCCCTTGGTGCCGGCAGGTTTTGCAATGCAAATCCCTTTCTCTTTGCATCCAGCCCCCTTCTCATGCAAATCTCTGGAAGGTTTTGATGGGTTTTTTTTGTCCATGGTTATTTTTTGGTGGCTTTTATTTCCCCCCCTTTCTTTTCTCCCTCTGGTTCCAGATCTTTTTTATATATATATATATTTATTTTTTTTATATATACCTGCCACCTCCATCACTCCCAGGCACCCAAATCTCAGGGGGTTTTGTCTCCTGGTCACCCAGAGGGACCTCCCTGCTGGAGGAAACTCGGTGGGGATGGAGCAAATGAGGGGCTGGACGTTCCTGTTGGATACTGGAACAATCCCCGGGTGATGGTGATTGAAGGTGGCAGTTTGGAAGGGATATGAAACCTCCTGCATCCGAGCTGACGCTGAGCAATTTGAGAGCAGAATGAGACCCCATGGAGGAGGGGGAGGGGGGACACTTGGATTAAGCCACTGGGGCTTCCCAGGAGCCTTTCCCTGCCTCCCTTGGACCCGACAGACCAAAGAACTGGAAGTTTGTGGGTTTCTCCCCCATCAGTGGGGTTGGGGGGAGCTGCTTTCCCAGCCTGGTTGGGGTTTGGCTGTGGGAAGGAGCTGGAGCAGCCTCTGGCTTTAAGGGACACAGGGTGGGGGGATCTTT
The DNA here is from genome assembly GCF_020740795.1 of Apus apus. NCBI lineage: Eukaryota > Metazoa > Chordata > Aves > Apodiformes > Apodidae > Apus > Apus apus. The sequence continues at coordinate 629,903 of NC_067308.1, read as the reverse complement.
TTAGACCCCTCCCAGTTCCCCCACTACCCAAGCAGGAGCATCCAGAGCTTCTCCTGGTTGTGCACCCACCTCCTCCTCTTTGGTGGGCCCCCATCTCCTGGTGTCAGCCACCTCCTCCATCTCCCCAAGCATTTATTTTTTTTGGGGGGAGGCTGTTTATGAAATAGGGTCATGGCTCCATCTCCCCACATCTCCCCCCCCCTTCCACATCCCCAGCTGGGGGGCTTGTTTGGTGGCCACTGGGAGAGGGGTGGGGGGGGTGGGGAGGTTCCCATTGTGTGGAGGCAACAGGGCGTGTTTGTGTAGCCAAGCAAGCAAATGTGCTGGTCCCTGGGCTGGGCAGACCCCTGTGCTGGGGCCAGGAGGTGCCTCCTGTTCCCAGGCTGCTTTTTGGAGCCCTGCTGGGGGTACCCCCATTGTGGGTAGGACTGCTTGGGGGGGTCCCCAGGGCCAACCCCCCCCCACCATGTCAAGGACAGCCCAGAAGTTCTGGGTTGAGGCTCACGTTGGGTTTCCTGCCTGGCCATAAACAGCTTGTGTGGCTACAGAGGCCAGCTTGAGGTGTGCCTCAGTTTCCCCATCTCTGTCACGAGCAGAGCTCTGCTCCCAGCCCCCCCCCCCAGGGCTTTCTAGGGAGGATAAACAGTGGTGGAATGATGGACAAGGATCCTCCTGGCCTGCTCTGTGGCTCAGTTTCCCAGTCGTTGTGGTGCTTGTCAGCCCAGATGTGGCTGATCTTTCCTTCTCCTTGCTGGTGGGAAGGCAGCTGCTGCTGGGGTGTGACAGGCTGCGTTCACCCCCCCCTCTTGTAGCCACCTCGGAGCATCCTGCCTTGGTGCTGGGATTTATTTGCCTGATCTGGATTTGGAGCAGCAGGGGAATAAATCACTGAGCTCTGGCACGGGAGCAGGTGGGTTCTCTCTGATCCCACCCCCCACTGCCAGGGCAGCTGCTGGGATCCCAACCCTTTTTGGCCAGGAGAGGAGTTGTCCAGCCACTGGTTTCTTCCTCTGCCTTTGGCTCAGGGCAGGTTTTATTCCAGCAAACCCTGTCCCTGGCTCTTGCTGAGGTCTTGGAGCTGAATAAAGCAAGGAGGTGTGGGCTGGTGCTGCCCTGTCCCAGAAGGAAGGAGAAGATTTCCCTCCGAGGGGAAGATTGTCCTGGAGCTGTTGGAAATCAGCAAGTTTTCTGGTCTGGAAATGCTTGGATCTCTTTTCTTTTCAGCATTTGAATGCAAATGTTGGAGCTTTCTGCTCTCAAAGGCAGGAGGGAAGGTGGCAGCAGCTTTGCTGACCACCCCAAAGCCCCATCTCGCTGCTTTGAACCCTGTGAAGTTCTCCAGCCCCATCCCAAGAAACCATCCAGTCTGGACTTGAAGAAGCCAAGAGATGGCAAATCCTCTCCTCCCCTGGGGACTTTGTTCTGAGGGTTAATCACCTCACTATTAAAAAAAAGTGAGTTTTCCTCCTCGTTTGCATGTGTCTGGCTCCCTCTCCCAGCCCTGGGCGCTGCTCGGCGTCCCGCAGGCTCGGGAAGGTGAAGCTGCTTCTCCTCCTGGAGACAAGGAATCCAATCCCAACCTCCACCTGAGCACCCGGTGCTGCTGAACCGGCTTTCCTCACTCTGCCAGGCAAACCATCAAGATGAAAAAAAAAAAACAAACCAACCCAAATCCCTTTCTTCCCTGCTGGAGAAGCCAAGTTGTTCTGCTGGCACCAGAGCAGCGGTGGGACGGGAGGATGAGGAGCTCCAGAGACCCGTGGGGTGGCTGCTGGGTTTACAAATCCAGCTGGGAGAACTTCCAGGATGGGGATTGTTCCCTCCCACCACAACCACCACCTCTTTGCTGGGGAGAAAGTTTGGCCAGCTTGGTATGGATGAAGATGGAAGGTCCTCGTTGGCTGGAGCTGACCCCTGGTCTGGGTGCAGAGATCAGCCCATGGGTCGTGTTGGAACAAACCGTCCCGTGCTCTGCCCTGGGAAAAGGTCCCTGGCACCTCTGCCCTGTCACCAGCTTGTGAGGGAAGGGCTGGGCTCACCACGACCTTCTGCTGCCCTTCCCAGGGCTCATGGGTTGCTCTCCTTGGGAATGTGTGTCCTGTTCCCCCTTGGGACTGTGTGCCCTGTTCCCCTTGGGACTGTGTGCCCTGTTCCCCTTGGGACTGTGTGCCCTGTTCCTCCTGGGAATCTGTGCCCTGTTCCTCCTGGGAATCTGTGCCCTGTTCCCCTTGGGAATCTGTGCCTTTTTCCCCCCTAGGAATGTGTGCCTTGTTCCCCTTGGGAATGTGTGCCCTATTCTCCCCTTGGGACTGTGTGTCCTGTTCCCCCCTTGGGAATCTGTGTCCTGTTCCCCCCTTGGGAATCTGTGCCTTGTTCCCCTTGGGAATCTGTTCCTTGTTCTCCCTCTGAGTGGATTGACCTTCATCTCCCAGCTCTGGCTTTGCCCTCAGGAGCTGGGTGGCCCCAGGGTCCCCGTGTCACCAGAGCCCTGATTTGGGGACAGGCTCCAGTGTGGCTGCTGGCCACGGGATGGGGGTGGCCAAGGGGGCTTCAGGCCAGGGCCTGATGCCTCAAAGCCCTGAGACATGTAGGAAAAGCCTGTCTTGACTTTTGGCTGCTCCATCAGCTTCACCTCTCCAGGAGTGCCTGGCTCTGCTGGGATGGGTTGGTGGGAGCAGAGCTTGGGATGGCTCTGGATACCTTGGAGAGGGTCACATCCTACTGTGCCAGGGTTGGGGACAGGGTGCTGGTGTGGCCTGGAGGTGATGCTGGGGCAGGTTTGGAGATGATGGTGAGGCAGGTTTGGAGGTGATGGTGGGAAAGGTTTGGAGGTGATGGTGGGGCAGGTTTGGAGGTGATGCTGGGGCAGGGTTGGAGGTGATGCTGGGGCAGGTTTGGAGGTGATGGTGGGGCAGGGTTGGAGGTGATGGTGGGGCAGGTTTGGAGGTGATGCTGGGAAAGGTTTGGAGGTGATGCTGGGGCAGGTTTGGAGGTGATGCTGGGGCAGGGTTGGATCTGATGGTGGGGCAGGGTTGGATCTGATGGTGGGGCAGGTTTGGAAGTGATGCTGGGGCAGGTTTGGAGGTGATGCTGGGGCAGGTTTGGAGGTGATGCTGGGGCAGGGTTGGATCTGATGGTGGGGCAGGGTTGGATCTGATGGTGGGGCAGGTTTGGAGCTGCATCTCTGGGGACCTCCTGCCCACCCTCCCGTTCCTCCCAGGCCCATTGCTCACAGGGGGGGTCACAGCCAAGCCAGGAGCTCCTGGGGAGGGTGGGTGACCCAGAGGACGGGCACTTTGGCTGGTGCTGCCTGGTGTGACGTGCCCCGGCCACGTGGCTGTGGCAGCACACGCCGTGGTCCCTGTCCCCAGGGAGCAGAACCATCTGTGGGGTGGCCCAGCCAGCTCCTGATTCCCTTCCCTTTTGCTTCCCCCAGCTGGACCGTGGACCCCCAGCTCGGGTACCCATCCCGTGAGGAGACACCCCCCCCCAGTTCAGCCCCCTCCAGCTGGATGCCACCCTGGCCCTCCGGAGGTTCAGGATGTCCCAAGTGCCTCGGTGACCACCAAGAAGGGGGACAGCACCCACCTCCAGCCACCTCACCCCGACCCCACCGGTGAGTCCCCCTGCCCCGGGTATCAACCTCCTCATGGTGTTAATGGTCCAGACTGGGGAGGAGCCTGGTCCTTGGATGGAGGAGAGATCCAGGCATTGTTCCCAGCAGAAACTCGATCCCTGCCTGCAAACAAAGCCCAGAAGAAGAGGGGGGGGGGGGAGGTTGGCAGGAGGTTGGGGGGTGGGGGGTGGGCACAGGGGGGTCCTTTCTCTCCCAGCCCCTTCCCCCAGTGCTCGCTGGGGATGCTGGGACGAGCTCCTGGCCCTGTTACCATCTCCTAGACAACCAGTTGGGGGGGGGGCCTTTTGTTTCCATAGTGATAAATGTGTGAGCATCCAGCATCTGGGACAAAAGGATGGGCCCCCCCACCCCTCCTTTCCCCTCCTCCTCCTCCTCTGACCCCCCCTGCTCCTTTATTTTTTTTTTTGCCTCCTCGACCCCATCTCCCCCCACCCCCACCCCCCACCCCCACTTCCTTGTGGCTTTTGGAAAAGAGGCCAAAAGACACTGGGGGGTTTATTTTGGTTGAAATGGCATCTCCCTGGAAACCCAGCACAGACCCACCCCCAAACTCTGCGTGGGCCCCCCACGCCCTGGCAAGGAGGTGCTGGGGGGGGGTGGTGATGGTTTGGGGCTCTGGGAGATGCCCACAACCCCCCTCAGCACCCTCAGAGTGAGGACAGGAGGATTTGGTAGGACCCTTTTGATGGGAGCCAGCATCCCCCAGCGTGGGGCAGGCAGCAGTGTCCCCAAGGACACTCAATCCGTGTCCTGGTCCCCTCCCCGCTGGGATCACAGCTCCTGGGAAGCCACCACCGAGCCTGCAGTGGGGCTGTAAGCAGCTTGGGTGTCCCCCAAACCCAAGGGGGTGACCTGGAACCTCAGGATACCACCAACACAACTGCCCAGCTGGGATCTAACCAAGGGGTTGTTGTCCCAACCCAGTGGAGATCCAGCACCCTGAGGTGGGAATGGTGTGTGGGCATTTCTCATGTCTGCACCCTACAAGTGGCCATCATGGGAACGTGGGCTTGGCCTTGAGTTGGCAAGCAGGGTGATGGGTCCTTCTCCAAGCCAATCTTGCCATGCTGGCCCCATCCCCAGGTGTTCCCAGGATGGCCCAGGCCAGCCTTCCCATCCTTGGTGGCTCCCACCACCCTGGGAGCTCCCCAGTTCCCCCAGCTCAGGCTGCAGCTCCCAGGGGAGCTGGTTTTTGGCACAAAGCTCCTGGAGAACCCGGGGCTCCTGCTCCCATCTCTGGGGTGTGGGATCCCAGCTCCCTGCTGGGAAACGTGTCTGGGCAGAGCCCGGCGCTGCGAGATGGGCCTGAAACGTTCCCTGGGCCTGATTATTCATTCCTTTTTTTTTTTCTTCTTTTTGTTTTTTTTTTTGGTGTTTGTTCTGGGCCCCCACCCTCAGCGCTCTCTTGGCAGTTAAAATAAGGGTTGTGAGATATTAATTAAAAGTGTAAATCACCCGGAACAGCAGCTGATGATGTTGTGTCCCTCCTAAAGGGGAGAGTGGCCATCCCGGACGAGTTCAGGCGTGGGGTAAAACAGAAAATGTCCCCAAATTGACCCAAATTTCCATTCCTCGTTGAAGTCCTGTCCCCATTTGCCACCAGGGGCTGGAGCTGTGGTGGTGCAGGGATGGGATGGGTGGTGGGAGCCCTGGGGGGATTCCTGGGAAGCTGTGGTGCCGCCTCTGACCTTTCCCTCCGGCTTCCGTAGGCGGGAGAGACGTTTTCTCCTGAGACGAGTCCCAACCAGCTGATCAAAATAGAGTCCCTCAAGGTGACGGTCGACTTCTTGAAGGTGCCCTTGGGCCTGAAGAAGCCCCCTCTGAAGGAGGCCCTGGCTGCTGTCCCGGGGCCGGGGAGACCCAAGGTCCTCGGCGTGGAGCGGCACAAGCCCCGGCGCTCCGACACCATGGACAATGAGTCGCAGTACTCGGGATATTCCTACAAATCCGGGCACTCCCGCAGTTCCCGCAAGCACAGGTGAGGGGTTGGGGGGTTCCCTTCTCCCCAGGGGGGTGTTGCTACCCTGGTGTGCCCACCTCGCTCCCCTCTCCTGCCTCCCAGGGACCGGCGGGACCGACATCGCTCAAAAAGCCGCGATGGGAGCCGGGGGGACAAGTCGGTGACCATCCAAGCACCTGGAGAGCCCTTGTTGGACAATGAGTCAACTCGGGGGGACGAGAGGGTGAGTTGGGCGGGGGGAAGAAGGGGGTCGGCGTCTCGGGGGGGCTGCCCAGGGTGGGAGCTGCTGGTGGGGGCCATGGGGGCTCCCGGTGGAGCGGTCGAACCCATCGGGCTGACCCGTGGCTGTGGGAAGGGGGCAAGTGAAAGGGGGACCGGCTGCCCTGGCACCCCAGGGGAGCAACCAGGGTGGGCACGGGCTGTGCCCAAGGTGGGCAACACCCTGGGGATCCACTCCCTGGGGATCCACTCCCGAAGGTTTCAACTCCAGCTCCTGGCTCGGCGCCGGCCGGGCCGTGTCGAGGTGTGATCGTTCCAGCCCGGCTCCCGGCGGGATCGCTCTGGGAAGTGGGTTGGGTGTGAAGGAGCCCATCCCAAAGCTCCATCCCTTCACCAGCGGGATCCCTTGGTGTGGAGCTGCCGTGCCCCCCGTGCTGGGTGCTGGTGGAGCTCCAGCTTTCATCATTCCCAGCCACCCACGCCGGCGGCTCCGGCTCTTTTCATCTTCCCCCACTGAGGAGTCGGCGCCGGCAGAGCCGGTGGTGGTGGCTGAGCCTGCCCTGTCCAGTCGTGGCCAGAGAGAGCCCATGGAATCATAGATTTCCCTGGAAATGGGTTGAGATATGGACTGGTCCTCCTTGGACCCTCCTGCGCTCCACACCCCTCTGGGAAACCCCCGGGCTGGGGCTTTGGTTTTGCGGTTTGGAATGGAATTCCTGCTGAAATTCAGGGCTGGGGGCGGGGGGGGGGGGGGAAGCAGGGTATGATAAAGCCCCAAATTTCAGGGATACCAAAGCGCTGTGAAGTGGAATGTGAAGGTCTGGGTGAGAGGACAGACAGACAGAGCGGAGGCACCGCCGCGGCGTTCCCAGCACCTCCGGTGCCGCTTCTCCTCCCTCTCCCAAGCTGGGGAGGGATCAACTGGGGAGGGGTCTTTTCCACCCCCTTCCTGCTGGAGGGAAGGGGGTTTTGGAAGAGGTGGGAGACCTGGTTGGCTCTGAGCTGCTGGTGACTTGGTCCTGCCCTGGAGGCGGCAGCACCCGCCGGCGCGGCGGCGGCAACGAGGGTGTGTTGGGACACAACCGGGCATGTTCCTTCTGGCCCAGCTAATGAGGGGGTTTGCCTGGGAGCTTCCCAGTTCCAAACCTGCTTCTGCTGGTGCTGGAGAGAGGTGGAGGACGGCAGCACGGAGGGATTTTCCTAGAGGGTCCTGGCCAAATTGTTGTCTGTCCCCCCCCGCGGCCGGAGGTTTTCGCCGCGGGAATGGGGGTGATGGCGCCGGGCAACGCGCCGGGCTTGGAGGTTTGGTGGCTGGGGTGGGGTGGGGGGTGCTGGGGACAGGGTGAGGGGGGAGGTGGAGTCATCCCCCTGCCTGACCTTCACTCGGCTCTGGTGAGACCCCACCTGGAGCAGTGTGTTCAGTTCTGGAGCCTCCAACACCGGGAGGACGCGGAGCTGTTGGAGAGAGGCCAGAGGAGGCCATGGAGATGATCCAAGGGCTGGAGCAGCTCTGGAGCCAGGCTGGGAGAGTTGGGGTGTTGAGGCTGGAGAGGAGAAGGCTCCAGGGAGAGCTTAGAGCAGCTTCCAGTGCCTGAAGGGGCTCCAGGAAAGCTGGGGAGGGGCTTGGAACAAGGGCAGGGAGGGATGGGATGAGGGGGAGGGATGGAAACTGGGAGAGGGAGCTGGAGGTTGGAGATGAGGAGGGAATTGTGGAGTGTGAGGGTGGGGAGAGCCTGGCCCAGGTTGCCCAGGGAAGCTGTGGCTGCCCCATCCCTGGCAGTGTTGAAGGGCAGGTTGGATGGGGCTTGGAGCAGCCTGGGCTGGTGGGAGGTGTCCCTGCCCGTGCAGGGGGTTGGATCTAGATGAGCTTTCAGGTCCCTTCCAACCCACCCAACCCATCCCTTCATCCTCTCCTCCCCCTTCCACAGGACGACAACTGGGGGGAAACCACCACGGTGGTGACGGGGACGTCGGAGCACAGCATCTCTCACGATGACATCACCCGGATCACCAAGGACATGGAGGACAGTGCCCACCTGGACTGCTCCCGGCACCTGGGTGTGTCGCTGGCCGGGGCGCTGGCCCTTCTCGCCTTCCTCACCCCCCTCGCCTTCATGCTCCTGCCTCAGCTGCTGTGGCGGGAAGAGCTGGAACCCTGTGGGACACCCTGTGAAGGGCTCTTCATCTCCGTGGCCTTCAAACTCCTCATCCTGCTGTTGGGCAGTTGGGCTCTTTTCTTCCGCCGCCCCAAAGCCTTTTTCCCTCGGGTCTTCGTCTTCCGAGCTTTGCTGATGGTGCTGGTTTTCCTCCTGGTGGTCTCCTACTGGCTTTTTTACGGCGTGAGGATCCTGGACTCGAGGGACAGGAACTACCAGGGGGTGGTGCAATATGCTGTCTCCCTGGTGGACGCCTTGCTCTTCGTGCACTACTTGGCCGTGGTGCTGCTGGAGCTTCGGCAGCTCCAGCCCCAGTTCACCCTCAAGGCCGTGCGCTCGGCCGACGGCGCCAGCCGCTTCTACAACGTCGGGCACCTCAGGTAATGGGGCTGGGGGGGGCACACGGGGGGGGCTGTCCCTTTTGTTCTAGGTGGGGGAGGGCTCAGGGGTGTGTGGGTGGAACCGGAGAATCGGGGAGTGGTTTGGGTTGGAGGGGTCTTCAGGTCAGGTTGATGCAACAGTGGGCACGGACACCTCCCACCAGCCCAGGCTGCTCCAAGCCCCATCCAACCTGCCCTTGGACACTTCCAGGGATGGGGCAGCCACCTTAAAGGTCATCTAGGGGATCGTCTGGGTGGTCTTCAAGGTCTTTTCCAACCCAACCCATTCCATGAGTTAAAGATCATCTAGATCCAATCCCCCTGCATGGGCAGGGACACCTCCCACCAGCCCAGGCTGCTCCAAGCCCCATCCAACCTGCCCTTCAACACTGCCAGGGATGGGGCAGCCACAGCTTCCCTGGCCAACCTGGCCCAGGCTCTCCCCACCCTCACCCTCCACAATTCCCTCCTCATCTCCAACCTATATCTCCCCTCTCCCAGTTTCCATCCCTCCCCCTCATCCCATCCCTCCCTGCCCTTGTCCCAAGCCCCTCCCCAGCTTTCCTGGAGCCCCTTCAGGCACTGGAAGCTGCTCTAAGCTCTCCCTGGAGCCCGTGCGTGTGTGTGCATGTGCATTGATCCTGTGCACATGTGTATGTACATGTATGTTGGTGCCGTGCACGTGCAAGTGTGTTGACACAAGTCCACCCACATGTGTGCACATGTATGTACATGTCCTGGTGCGTGTGCACAAACGTGTGTGCACGGGCCTCAATGCACCTACAGTCATGGAATCATTCGGGTTGGAAAAGACTTTTAAGGTCATCAATTCCAGTTGTAGAATTCGTGTGTGTGTGTGTGTGTGTGTGTGTGTGTGTGTGTGTACATGTGTGCAGTGACAGGAGTCCATGTGTGTGTGTTGCCCAGGGAAGCTGTGGCTGCCCCATCCCTGGCAGTGTTGAAGGGCAGGTTGGATGGGGCTTGGAGCAGCCTGGGCTGGTGGGAGATGTCCCTGCCCATGCAGGGGTTGGATCTATATGATCTTCAAGGTCCCTTCCAACCCGTCCCATGGTCCTATGATTCCACACTTGTGCACAGGTGTTGATGCTTGTGTGTTCACATGCTGAGACACTGACGTGTGTGTTCAGAGAATCTCAGGAACACTGAGGTTGGAAAAGCCCTTTTGAGATCATCATGTCCAACCACAAAATTCACGCGTGTGCACATCAGTCTTCACGTGTGTTTACACGGGTCTTCATGCGTGTGCACACGGGTCTTCATGTGTGTACACGTGTCTTCATGCGTGTGCACATGGGTGTTCATGCGTGTGCACAGGGGTGTTCATGTGTGTGCACATGGTTGTTCATGCATGTGCACACGGGTGTTCATGCGTGTGCACGTGCAGCTGTGCTCTGTACATCCAAGGAATCTCTGAGGTTGGAAAAGCCCTTTAAGATCATCACATCCAACCCTCCCACCTGCCTGTGCACACGCACGTACGTGCACGGGCACTCCCATGTCCATGCACATACGTGTGGGTGCCTGCAGGCCCCGCGCTGCCCGTCCCCCATTCCCTGCCCCCCTGGCCCCTCCCGGGGTTCACCTCCTCTCCTGCCCGTGCCCCCCATTCCCACCCGTGTCTCCCGCAGCATCCAGCGAGCAGCCGTCTGGATCCTGGAGAACTATTACCACGATTTCCCGGTCTACAACCCCGCCCTCCTCAACCTGCCCAAGTCCGTCCTGTCCAAGAAAATGTCTGGCTTTAAAGTCTATTCCCTCGGCGAGGGTGAGCTCCCCGTCCCATAAATCCTCCTGCCCTTCCCTACCCCACAACTCCTCCTCCTCTCCCTCCTTCTCTTCTCCATCCCTCAACTCCTCTTCTTTCCCTTCCCCATCCCTCAACTCCTCTTCCTTCTCTTCTCCAACCCATAACTCCTCCTCCTCTCCCTCCTTCTCTTCTCCATCCCTCAACTCCTGTTCCTCTCTCTCTTCTTTCCCTTCCCCACCCCACTTCTCCTCTTCCTCTCCCTCCTCCTTCCCTTCCCCATCCCTCAACTCCTCTTCCTGTCCCTCCTCTTTCCCTTCCCCATCTTTCAACTCCTCCTCTTTCCCTTCCCTATCCCTCAACTCCTCCTCTTTCCCTTCCCCATCTTTCAACTCCTCCTCTTTCCCTTCCCTATCCCTCAACTCCTCCTCTTTCCTCTTCCCCATCCCTCAACTCCTCTTCCTTCCCTTCTCCTTCCCTTCTCCATCCCTCAACTCCTCCTCTTCTCCCTCCTCCTTCCCTTCCCCATCCCTCAACTCCTCCTCTTCTCCCTCCTCTTTCCCTTCCCCATCCCTCAACTCCTCCTCTTTCCCTTCTCCATCCCTCAACTCTTCTTCCTCTCCCTCCTCCTTCCCTTCTCCATCCCTCAACTCCTCCTCTTTCCCTTCTCCATCCCTCAACTCCTCCTCTTTCCCTTCTCCATCCCTCAACTCCTCCTCTTTCCCTTCCCCACCCCTCAACTCCTCCTCTTCTCCCTCCTCCTTCCCTTCCCCATCCCTCTCTTCCCCTCCTGGTGACTCCAGAGAGCCCGCAGTGGGACCACAGCCACCCATCCGTGGGGCCTGGGGAGCACTGGGGTCCCCCCCAAAGGTCCCTCTGAGCTCCCCACGTTCCCCACAGAGAACACGACCAACAACTCCACGGGTCAGTCCCGGGCGGTGATCGCGGCGGCCGCGCGACGTCGCGACAACAGCCACAACGAGTATTACTACGAGGAGGCCGAACACGAGCGCCGGGTGCGGAAACGCCGCGCCAGGTACCGGCACCCCTGGGTGCTGGGGGACCCATTTCAGGACCCCCCCCTTCCCCCCGTGAGGAGCTGGGCTGGTAGGAGAGAGTGGGGAGCTCCTTGGGGTCGTCTCTTCCAAGCTGAGGTGGTTCTGCTTTCGGGGAAGAGCATCCCAAGCGTTGGGTGGTGCTGGAAGATCTTCCTTCGAAAGGTTGTGGGGTGGAAGTGGGGTTCCTGTCATCCCTAGGTGGGGTCTTCTTGGGGTTCCTCTAGGCAGGCTGGTGGTGGAAGAGGCTCCATCCCTAGGTAGGGTGTTCTTCGGGTTCCTCTTGGCAGGCTGGTGGTGGAAGAAGCTCCATCCCTAGGTAGGGTCTCCTTGGTGTTCCTCTTGGCAGGCTGGTGGTGGAAGAGGCTCCATCCCTAGGTAGGGTGTCCTTGGTGTTCCTCTTGGCAAGCTGGTGGTGGAAGAGGCTCCATCCCTAGGTAGGGTCTTCTTGGGGTTCCTCTTGGCAGGCTGGTGGTGGAAGAGGCTCCATCCCTAGGTAGGGTCTTCTTGGGGTTCCTCTTGGCAGGCTGGTGGTGGAAGAGGCTCCATCCCTAGGTAGGGTCTCCTTGGTGTTCCTCTTGGCAGGCTGGTGGTGGAAGAGGCTCCATCCCTAGGTAGGGTCTCCATGGGGTTCCTCTAGGCAGGCTGGTGGTGGAAGAGGCTCCATCTCTAGGTGGGGTCTCCATGGGGTTCCTCTAGGCAGGCTGGTGGTGGAAGAGGCTCCATCTCTAGGTAGGGTCTCCATGGTGTTCCTCTAGGCAGGCTGGTGGTGGAAGAGGCTCCATCTCTAGGTAGGGTCTTCATGGGGTTCCTCTTGGCAGGCTGGTGGTGGAAGAGGCTCCATCTCTAGGTAGGGTCTTCTTGGGGTTCCTCTTGGCAGGCTGGTGGTGGCAGTGGAAGAAGCTTTCACCCACATCAAGAGGCTGCAGGAGGAGGACCAGAAGAACCCACGGGAGATCATGGACCCACGGGAGGCAGCTCAGGCCATCTTTGCCTCCATGGCCCGGGCCATGCAGAAGTACCTGAGGACCACCAAGCAGCAGCCCTACCACACCATGGAGAGCATCCTGCAGCACCTCGAGTTCTGCATCACCCACGACATGACCCCCAAGGTGTGCACAGAGTTGGGGTGCACAGGGGAGGTGGGACAGGTCTCCAGGGTTGCTCAGGGGCTTGGTCCAAAGGGTGAGGACTCAGGTGGGCTTTTTTATCTTCAGTGTTTCTCCCCCAGGAGGAAGAGGGGTTGGGGGACAGAGGCAGGAAGGTGGGTGTAACCCCAAGGGAGCACCAGGCAGTGATGGGAACCAACCACGTGGAGATGATTTTCCTGCAGGACCTGCCCAGCAGCTTGAGGCTGCAAGAGAACCAGTAGGCTGAGCCATGGGAAGGTGATGTTCACCTTCACCTGAGAGCAGCCCTGAGGAGAAGGACTTGGAGGTGTTGGGAGAGGAGAAGCTTGACATGATGCATCAAAGCTCACCATGGCCTGGGCTGTGTCACCAGCAGCGTGACCAGCAGGGCCAGGGAGGGGATTGTCCCCTCTGCTCTGCTCTGGGGAGACCCCCTGCAGGGCTGGGAACAGCTCTGGGGTCCCCAACACAGGGAGGACACGGAGCTGGTGGAGAGAGTCCAGAGGAGGCCCCGGAGATGCTGGGAGGGCTGGAGCAGCTCTGGAGCCAGGCTGGGAGAGTTGGGGTGTTGAGCCTGGAGAGGAGGAGGCTCCAGGGAGAGCTTAGAGCAGCTTCCAGTGCCTGAAGGGGCTCCAGGAAAGCTGGGGAGGGGCTTGGGACAAGGGCAGGGAGGGCTGGGATGAGGGGGAGGGATGGAAACTGGGAGAGGGAGCTGGAGGTTGGAGATGAGGAGGGAATTGTGGAGTGTGAGGGTGGTGAGAGCCTGGAAGAGGTTTCCTGGAGAAGTTGTGGATGATGGAAGTGTTGAAGGGCAGGTTGGATGGGGCTTGGAGCAGCCTGGGCTGGTGGGAGGTGTCCCTGCCCATGCAGGGGGTGAGATCTAGATGATCCTTCAGGTCCCTCCAACCCAACCATCCCATGGTTGTGATGTTCACATCTCCTTTCCTTCCTCCCAGGCCTTCCTGGAACGGTACCTGACGGCAGGACCCACCATCCAGTACCACAAGGACCGCTGGCTGGCCAAGCAGTGGACACTGGTCAGCGAGGAGCCGGTGACCAACGGCCTGAAGGACGGGGTGGTCTTTGTGCTGAAGCGCCAGGACTTCAGCCTGGTGGTGAGCACCAAGAAGATCCCTTTCTTCAAGCTCTCGGAGGAGTTCGTGGACCCCAAGTCGCACAAGTTCGTCATGAGGCTTCAGTCTGAGACCTCCGTGTGAGCTGGAGAAGGTTGGGGAGGGGTTTTTGGAGGGGGGAGACCCTCTCTGAACCCCCCTGGTCTCCATGGGGCTCAGGGAGGCCCGAGGGCAGAACTTCAGTGGGTGCCATCAAGCAGCACCCATGCCTGGCTCCAACCCAGGGACCACTCGCCCTCCACCCCAGGTTGGGGTGGGCTGAGCTCCTTCCTCCTTCCTCCTCCTCCTCCTTGAAGTCCATGTAGCATCCCCAGGGACAGCAGCATGGCCAGGAAGGAGAGGGCGTTTCGGTGCCATCACTCAAGGGCTAACTCCACATGTTCTTCACCAGCGTCCTCAAGCACCACCAGGTCCCAAGGACCTTCTGCTCTGGCTCCTTTTCTACCTGGCCGTTGTCCTGGCTCTGGCCTTAAACCACCACCCACCATCTGGGGCTGGTTTTTGATCTCAGAGATGTGGGTTTGGTGAGGATTTTGCAAACACCTCCGTGATCCATGGCTGCTATGAAAACCTCCAAGGCCATCCAAGACCATCCAAGGCCATCCAAGACCATCCAACACCATCCAACACTATCCAACACCATCCAAGAGCGATGCTGCTCCTGGCTGTAGGAACGTCCTTCTCACCCTTCTCCTGCTGGTTTCCACACTCAGCTCTTCACAAAAGCAAGTGAAGATCTGGTTTTTGAAGAGAACCAGAAGGGTGGGTTTTTTTTTTTAAGTGGTTCCTCTTCTCCTGAGGTGACCCATGGCCCTGGTCCCAGCAGGATCTCCGCGGGGCTTCCCCACTCCAGCTGCAGCCAGAGGAGCTTCAGGTGTCTCTCAGGGTCCAATTCTGGACCTAGAGGCAGTGGGAGGTGATGAAACCAGGGGTTCCTGGTGAGGGTGCTGGGAGCTGGTGGCTCAGTGAGGTCCTTAATCCATGTCCCATGGGGGCAGGTGGTCCATGGTGATGCCACCAGCAGGGACTGGTGATGAAACCTCTGCCTTGGTGGTGTCAAGGTCTCAAATACCTCATGGGTTTCTTCCTGGATCTCCTTGTCTGGCCATGCTGGGCTGGGCTGGGCTGGAGGGGGGGTCTTGTGAGGTCCTGGAGGGGTCTTGTGAGGTCCTGGAGGGGTCTTGTGGGGTCCTGGGGGGGTCTTATGGGGTCCTGGGGGGGTCTTGTGGGGTTCTGGAGGGATTGTGGTTGGGCAGGGAGGGGTTGGTGGTCATGGAAGCTTCATCCCAGTTTCATCCCAGTTGGATTTGGTTTTGGTTTCTTTTGTCCTAAGCACTAAAAGGGGGGTGAGCTGGGGGGGGGGGGACACGCACAATGAGGCTGGTGAGACCACCTGTGTCACCCCAGAGGGGCTGGGAGCTTCCCCAGTAACTCCCAGTAGCAACATCAAGGTACTGGGAGGGGATGAGGAGGCTGCTGGGGCCACTTGTGTCACCCCAGAGGGGCTGGGGGCTTCCCCAGTAACTCCCAGTAGCAACACCAAGATACTGGGAGGGGATGAGGAGGCTGCTGGGGCCACTTGTGTCACCCCAGAGGGGCTGGGGGCTTCCCCAGTAACTCCCAGTAGCAACATCAAGGTACTGGGAGGGGATGAGGAGGCTGCTGGGGCCACTTGTGTCACCCCAGAGGGGCTGGGGGCTTCCCCAGTAACTCCCAGTAGCAACATCAAGGTACTGGGAGGGGATGAGGAGGCTGCTGGGGCCACTTGTGTCACCCCAGAGGGGCTGGGGGCTTCCCCAGTAACTCCCAGTAGCAACACCAAGATACTGGGGGGGTTCTGGGGGGGCTGTCCCCATCCAGTCAAGGGGCTACTTGGGACTAACTTGCCCAATTTCCAGGAAATCCCCATTTTTCAAGCATTTCCAACCCCTGAGAGACCCAGTTGAACCCTCCCCCCAGACCCTCCCAGTTCCCACCAGTGCCACTGGGAGCCCGTTTTGGGGTGGTTCATGCAAACAAGAAGACTTCCCTGAATAGGAGCAGACGGGTCGGTGGGGAAAGGGGGAATTTTTTCCACTTGGGAGTTGAAGAAACCCTTTTTTGGTTGCTTTGGGGGTTGGTTTTGGTTCCCCCCTCCGAGCTGAACCCTCGTGCATGTGTGTAGAGAATTGTCCCATGGAAAGTTGGGGTTTTAATATATAAAAAAAGGTGGGTTTTTTGACCCAGTTTGCAGTGGATCAAAGCATTTAAGGCCGTGGTAGGAAGTTCTGTTGGTTGGTTTGGTTGGTTGGTTGTTTTTTTTTTTCATAGAGGAATTAAAATTGTACAAATTTGTTGGGTTTTTTTATATATATATATAAAAAATAAACCCCTTTGGACTTTTTTTTTGCTGTTTTGCCCTCGTCCTGGTGCTTTTGGAGGAAGAAAGTGGAGAGGAACCAACTCGTCCTGAGCTTTGGAGGATGGTGCAGGGCAAGGGTTGGGGTTGGTGGGGGCCAAAATGTGGGGGTTGGTGGGGCCAAAGTTTGGGGTTGATGGGGTCAAAGTTTGGGGTTGATGGAGACCAAGGAGTTGGGGTTGATGGGGACCAAAATGTGGGGGTTGATGGTGGCCAAGGAGTTGGGGTTGAGGTGGATCAAGGAATTGGGGTTGATGGGGCCAAAGTTTGGGGTTGATGGGGACCAAGGAGTTGGGGTTGATGGGGATCAAGGAATTGGGGTTGATGGGGCCAAAGTTTGGGGTTGATGGGGACCCAGAATTTGAGGTTTGTGGGGTCAATGGGGACCAAGGAGTTTGGGGTTGATGGGGCCAAAGTTTGGGGTTGATGGGGACCAAGGAGTTGGGGTTGATGGGGATCAAGGAATTGGTGTTGATGGGGCCAAAGTTTGGGGTTGATGGGGACCCAGAATTTGAGGTTTGTGGGGTCAAAGTTTGGGGTTGATGGGGACCAAGGATTTGGGGTTGAGGAATCAAAGTTTGGGGTTGATGGGGACCAAGGAGTTGGGGTTGATGAGGCCAAAGTTTGGGGTTGATGGGGACCCAGAATTTGAGGTTTGTGGGGTCAAAGTTTGGGGTTGATGGGGACCAAGAATTAAGTGTTTGAGGAGCCAAAGTTTGGGGGTTTGGGGGGGGGCTGAAGTTTGGGGTTGGTAGAGCTGCTGGCTGTGGTCACCTCCCTGCCCCAGCCAAGCTGGGGGCTTTGCCAGCACCTGCCTCCCCCCTTTCACCCCCCCCCCCCCCCCCAGCTCCCTCCCTGCCCCCCAACCTGCCCAGAGCCCCCCACAACCCACCTTGTGGGTCTCCCCCAGCTACAGCAACACCCGATTCACTGGGACCCAACGTCACGTTTCCTTTGGTTTTTACACCTTCCCCCCCCCCCCTCAATCTCAGCCTTGGGGGGGGGAGGGGGGGGAGCAGAGGGAGGGGAAACTGAGGCAGGTCGGGGGTGGGGGGTGGGGGGGTTTTTTTTGAGTCCTGTGTGGGTTTTGTTTTGGTTGGTTGGGGTTTTTTTTCCCCCCTCCTTTGTGAGTAACAGAGCAACACAAGAAACACGTTTTTTCTCCCCCCCCAAAAAAAAATCCCACCCCAACCACCCCTGCTGAGGTCCCAAGATGGGGGGGGGAAAAGTGACTCTGAGCCAGGCTGGGGGGGGCTGGGGAGGGGGCTCCCCCATCCTCAGAGTAGAGGAAATCCAGGGATTTGGGGGTGAATTCCTGCTTTATTGGCTCAGCTGTGCCCAGGGCAGCTGCCCCCAGACCCACCCCCCCACACAGACACCCCCAAAAAGTCCTTCCACATGGAACACAACAGTGATGGGACATGGGACACAACAGTGATGGGACATGGGACACAACAGTGATGGGACATGTCCCACCTGGGTCCTTGTTCCCATCCAGTTCCTTGTTCCCAACCAGTTCCTTGTTCCCGTCCAAGTCCCTGTTCCCCCCCAGGTCCCTGTTCCCTTCCAGTTCCTTGTTCCCACCAAGTTCTTTGCTCCCACCCAGGTCCCTGTTCCCACCCAGGTCTCTCTTCCCACCCAGTTCCTTGTTCCCACCCAGTTCCTCGTTCCCACCCAGTTCCTTTTCCCACCCAGCTCCCTGTTCCCAGCAGAATCCAGGCACACTCTGGAGCATCCACAGTTGGAAAGGCGGAGGTGGCAGGTGGTGCTGGGGACCATCACCGCAGCCAGGTCCACTTGCCCCCCTTGGGGGATGGAGTCTTGCTCCCTGGAGCTGTCTGGAAGGCACTGGGATCTTCAGAGTCCTTGGAACCAGCAGTGGCTGTGGGGCTGCCAGGCTGGGGGGAAGGAAGATCAGGGGTTGGGGGGGCTACAAACCCACCCTGGGGACCTGCGTGGGCTGGAGGGGCTGGGACTCAGCTGGCAGTGCCCACCCCCCCCCCCCTCAGCATTGGGGTGAAACCATGGAATCATGGAATGGTTTGGGTTGGTGGGACCTTCAAGATCATCTAGATCCAACCCCTGCATGGGCAGGGACACCTCCCACCAGCCCAGGTTGCTCCAAGCCCCATCCAACCTGCCCTTCAACACTGCCAGGGATGGGAAAACCACCTTGAAGATCATCTAGGGGATCATCCAGGTGGTCTTGAAGGTCCCTTCCAACCCAAACCATCCCATGAGCTGAAGCCCACCCAGTCCCACCATGGGCAGGGACACCTCCCACCAGCCCAGGCTGCTCCAAGCCCCATCCAACCTCCCCTTGAACTCTTCCAGGGATGGAGCTGCCACCTTTGAGATCATCTAGTGGATCATCCAGATGGTTTTTAAGGTCCCTTCCCAACCCAAACCATTCCATGGTCTAAAAACCATCCAGTCCCACCCCCTGCATGGGCAGGGACACCTCCCACCAGCCCAGGTTGCTCCAAGCCCCATCCAACCTGTTCTTGGACACTTCCAAATTCCTGACTTGAGGCAAGGTTCTTCTTCCCAGGTGTGGTTTTGGAATCCTCTGAGTCTGAGGTCTCAGAATCTGAGTCTGAGGTCTCAGAACCTGAGTCTGAGGACCTAAAATCAGAGTCTGAGGGTTTCTTCAACTCCTTCCTCTCCTCCTGCAAGAGAGGCAGGGGATGTACCGGGATGGGTGGGGAAACTGAGGCACGGGCTTCCCCAGAGGGATGGACCAGGGGGGACTCACCTTGGGCACGGGGATGGTCAGGGAGGTGTTGTCAGGTTGGGGCTGACCCACAGCTCCCAGATCTGCAACACAAGGAGCTGGGCTGTGAGGCAGGGCACTGGTGGGAGGAGGGGACACTCCAGCACGGGGCTGGGGAGGTGGGCTGGGGTTGGGGTGGGGGTTGGGGTGACCCCCTCTCACCTGAGGAGTCGCTGCCTTGGGTGGCTCCATCCTGGGCCCCTGTGGGTCAGGGCAGACACGAGGGTTACAAACATCTGGGCTTGGAGAGCCAGATGTGAGGGAGGGGGAACCTCTGAGGGACACAGAACCAGGGATCTGGCTGGAGAAGACCTCTGAGATCACCCAGTCCCACCATTCCCCCAGCCCTGCCAAGGCCACCACTGCCCTGTGTCCCTCAGCACCATCTCCAGGGCTTGGAAACCCCTCCAGGGATGGGGACTCCCCCCTGGGCAGCCTGGGCCAGGGCCTGACAACCCTTCCCAGGAAGGAATTGTTCCCCAGATCCAACCTCAACCTCCCCTGGGCACCTTGAGGCCCTTTCCTCTGGTCCCATCACTTGTTCCTGGGGAGCAGAGCCCGACCCCCCTGGCTCCAACCTCCTCTCAGGCAGCTGCAGAGCCAGCAGGTCTCCCCTCACCTCCTGGGCTCCAGGCTGGACACCCCCAGCTCCCTCAGCTGCTCCTCACAAGTTCTCCAGCCCCTTCCCCTTGTTCTCCAGCCTCTTCCCCTCCTTGTTCTCCAGCCCCTTCTCCTCCTTGTTCTCCAGCCCCTTCTCCTTGTTCTCCAGCCCCTTCTCCTTGTTCTCCAGCCCCTTCCCCTCCTTGTTCTCCAGCCCCTTCTCCTCCTTGTTCTCCAGCCCCTTCTCCTCCTTGTTCTCCAGCCCCTTCTCCTCCTTGTTCTCCAGCCCCTTCCCCTTGTCCTCCAATCCCTCTCCATGCTGACCACCCTCAGTTCCCCCTCACAAGTTCTCCAGCTCCTTCTTGTGCTCCAGCCCTTTCCCCAGCTCCCTTGCCCTTCTCTGGACACAGTCCAGCCCCTCCATCTCCTTGTCCTGAAGACCCCAGAACTGACCCCAAGCTTCCAGGTGCCCCCTCCCCAGTACCCAGCACAGGGGGGACAATCCCTCCCCTCACCACCCACTAACTCCTACTCAGCTGCTGGCAACCAACACCCCCAGGTCCTTTTCCTTCATGGGACTAAAACGTGGCCAAAAGGGGGTTCTGGGGAGGGTCTGGAGCTGGTATGAGGGCCTGACCCTGCCCTCCCCACCCCCCCAAAGCCTGAACCCAACCCCCCCAAAGCCTGAACCCAACCCCCCCTCATCAAGACCCACCAGAACAACCCACTTCTTGCAGCACCTCTCACTGTTTCCAGGATGTGGGCAACCAGGTGCATCTCACCCCTTCCTGCCCACCCAGCACAGGGCTGAGCAAAGCAGGGAGATGTTGGTGCCCCCCAGAGCTGGGGGATGGGCGTGAGGGGGGGATATTTAGGGGGGGAGGTTCTCACCTTTACGCTTGGTCCGTCGGTAGGTGAAGAAGAGCACGAGCAGAGCGATGGCCACAAAGAGGAGAGGGGACCAGTACTTGACGTGACCACCCATGGTGGTTCCTACTGGATGAGATGGGAGTTATGGGGGTGCTGGAGGGGTTGGGGGGTGCCAGGCACCTTGTTGATGGGGGGGGTGGTTCTCCCAGGACCCTCCAGGTTGGTGGCACCTCCACATGGGTTCCTTCCTCAGTGGGACTCACCGGTTTTGTTCCCTTCTCCTGTGGAACCCCAAGAGCCAGGGGGGGTTGGGGTGACCTTTGGTGATGGTGTCCCCTTCTCGTCTTGCCCGATGTTCGTGCCGGGGTCTCCATTGGACTCGAACACGTAATAATTGTGGGTGATGACTTGAAAAGTATCATCATCTTCCAGGACAATAGCTGGGAACCGGGAGCGTTAATTCCCATCGGTGCCTCCCCGAGCCAGAGCAGCCCCCGAGGAGCAGGGATGGAGCTGCAGGTCACCAGGGCCCAGGGAAAAGCAAGAAGTGGCTTGTCCCAGGGCCCTTCAACTTCAGGTGACCTGAGGTGGAGGAGTGGACATCACTGGGCCAGGCTGGTGGGTGCCAGGGGAGCAGTGGGAGCTGCTGCCCCACGTCCTGCCAGGTTCAGAGAGTCATGGGCTGGTTCGGGTGGGAAGGGACCTGAAAGATCATCCAGATCCAACCCCCTGCACGGGCAGGGACACCTCCCACCAGCCCAGGCTGCTCCAAGCCCCATCCAACCTGCCCTTCAACACTGCCAGGGATGGGGCAGCCACAGCTTCCCTGGGCAACCTGGGCCAGGCTCTCACCACCCTCACTCTCCAGAATTCCCTCCTCATCTCCAACCTCCAGCTCCCTCTCCCACTTTTCATCCCTCCCCCTCATCCCATCCCTCCCTGCCCTTGTCCCAAGCCCCTCCCCAGCTTTCCTGGAGCCCCTTCAGGCACTGGAAGCTGCTCTAAGCTCTCCCTGGAGCCTTCTCCTCTCCAGGCTCAACACCCCAACTCTCCCAGCCTGGCTCCAGAGCTGCTCCAGCCCTCCCAGCATCTCCGGGGCCTCCTCTGGCCTCTCTCCACCACCTCCATGTCCTCCTTGTGTTGGAGACCCCAGAGCTGTTCCCAGCCCTGCAGGAGGGGATCTCAGAGGGGGACAATCCTGCTGGTCCCACTGCTGGTGGCAGCCCAGGCTGGGGTGTCCTCTCCCTTAGTTCTCCCATGCGGCCCCACGGAGACAAACCTCCCCCAGGAAGGACAAAGGTGACAAGGGGGGTGACACCGTGGGGGCTGGTGGGGACACCCAGCCTGTTGGAAGTCGGGCAGGGCCACCAGCTGCCACCAGCCCCACGGTGACACCACCGTCAGGGTTGGGCACCCAGCAGCAAGGCCAGCACCAACGGGTGCCCTGTGGTGGGAAATGGGGGTCCCCAGGAACCCCAGCCCCCTCTTATGGGGAAAGAGGGTCCCCAAGCACCCCAAGACCCTTGCTGTGGCAAAAGGGGGTCCCTGAGCACCCCAGCCCCCTGTGGTGGGGAAACGGGGTCCCCAAGAACCTCAGCTCCCTATGGTGGGGAAAGGGGGTCCCCAAGAACCCCAGGCCTCTGCAGTGGAGAAAGGGGGTCCCCAACAACCTCAGCCCCCTGCAGCAGGGAAAAGGGGTCCCTGAGCACCCCAGCCCCCTGTGGTGGGGAAAGGGGGTCCCCAAGAACCCCAGCCCCCTGCTATGGGGAAAGGGGGTCTCCGAGCACCCCAACCCCCTGAGACAGGATTGGGGAGCCCAGGGTGTGGGTTTGGGGTGCAGAAAGGTCAGGGAGCACCCCAGTAAAGGGCTGGGCAGGACTGGGGAGCCCAGGGTGTGGGTTTGGGGTGCAGAAGGGTCAGGGAGCACCCCAGTAAAGGGCTGGGCAGGACTGGGGAGCCCAGGGTGTGGATTTGGGGTGCAGCTCCATGCTGGGGAGCCCAGTGAACCCCAACTCCCCCCCCCCCCCGAAGGCTGAGCCAGGACAAACCATAAAGCAACTGGTCTGAGCCTCAACCCCCCTGGAACATGGGGCAGAGTGTCCCCCCCAGAAAGGGTCCCCTGGGAAGGCATCGTGGCCTCGCACCCTCTGCCTTCACACCACCCTCTTCATCCTCCTCCTCCCTCCAGCCCCAGGGATGGGGGGAGCCCCAGATCCCCCCCCCTTTCCAGCCCCAACTCACCCCCCGTGGAGCCGAGCAGCACGATGCAGAGCCAGGAGGTCACCACGCCTCTCAGCCCCATCCTCCTTGGCCCCTCCGAGCCCTTCAGCACCAACCCCCCCCTTGGCAATGGCTTCCTTCCCCTTTCTGCCCCACCGAGGGCTTCCTCCCAGCTCAGAGATGTTGCCACTCAAACTGAGTCATAGAATCATGGAATCGTGGAACCATAGAATGGTGGGATGGGTTTGGGCTGGAAGGGACCTGAAGGATCATCTAGATCCAACCCCCTGCGTGGGCAGGGACACCTCCCACCAGCCCAGGTTGCTCCAAGCCCCACATTAGATCCTTCAACACTTCCAGGGATGGAGCAGCCACCTTGAAGATCATTTAGTGGATCATCTGGGTGGTCTTTAAGGTCTCTTCCAACCCAAACCGTTCCATGACCTAAAGATCATCTAGATCCAAACCCTGCATGGGCAGGGACACCTCCCACCAGCCCAGGCTGCTCCAAGCCCCATCCAACCTGCCCTTCAACACTGCCAGGGATGGGGCAGCCACAGCTTCCCTGGGCAACCTGGCCCAGGCTCTCCCCACCCTCACCCTCCAGAATTCCCTCCTCATCTCCAACCTCCAGCTCCCTCTCCCAGTTTTCATCCCTCCCCCTCATCCCATCCCTCCCTGCCCTTGTCCCAAGCCCCTCCCCAGCTTTCCTGGAGCCCCTTCAGGCACTGGAAGCTGCTCTAAGCTCTCCCTGGAGCCTTCTCCTCTCCAGGCTCAACACCCCAACTCTCCCAGCCTGGCTCCAGAGCTGCTCCAGCCCTCCCAGCATCTCCAGGGCCTCCTCTGGCCTCTCTCCACCAGCTCCATGTCCTCCCTGTGTTGGGGACCCCAGAGCTGTTCCCAGCCCTGTAGGGGGTCTCCCCAGAGCAGAGAAGAGGGGACAATCCCCTCCCTGGCCCTGCTGGTCACGCTGCTGGTGACACAGCCCAGGCCATGGTGAGCTTTGATGCATCATGTCAAGCTTCTCCTCTCCCAACACCCCCAAGTCCTTCTCCTCAGGGCTGCCCTCCATCCATTCTCCTCCCAGCCTGGGTCTGCACTTGGGGTTGCCCTGATCTACGGGCAGGACCTTTCACTTGGCCCTGTTGAACAACACGAGGTTGGCTTGGACCCACCTCTCCAACCTCTCCAGGTCCATGGGGATGGCATCCCTGCCCTCCCTGGCTGTCACCACCTCGTGTCCCCTGCCAACCCAAGTTCATCAGGTTGATGAGTGCTCAGAAACCATCCCTGGGTGGGCGGGGGGGTCACTGGAGAGGCTTTCCCCTGGGTGAGAGATGGAGCTTGGCCCCCCATCAGGCAAAGGAGGGTCCTCCAGCTCTTCCCCACCTCCCTGGGGACCATTCCCTGGTGCCACCAACCCTGTCCAGACCAAGGATTGGAGACCAAAGGCCAGCTTTGGTGCCACACGGGTGAAGCCCTGGCTGAAACACACTCCCCACCGAGATCAACGTTCCTCACAGCTCGGCAGGAACTTGAGGAGCTCCCAAACCAACCTGAGCCACGCGGGGAAAGACGCCGAGAACCAAGAACTGGCTCCTCAAGAACCGGTTGTTTTCATCCCCCACCCCCAAAGAACAAGCAGCCAGAACCAGAGCTGGGGTGGGGGGTGGGTGCAGTTTTATTCCAGGAGCTCCTGGAGGGCTCTGCTGTGCCAGGCACATCAAAGGGAGCTCTGGTTGCAGCCCTGAATAATTTACTCTCCTGCACAGAGAAGACAAAGAGCAGGGGAAGAGACTCAGAGGGAAAAGACTTCCCACCCCCCCGGGCACCCCTCTGTCCCCAGGCACTGGGAAACTGGTGCCAAACTGGGCGTTCTGCTCAGCTGGGGGGGGGTGGGTGGGAGTGAGGAGGAAGGGGACATGTCCTGGGTCCTGCTGGCTGGAATTCCCAAGCAGGACATGAATCCTGCTGGGATGCAGCTGCTCCTGGGCTGTGCGGTGTGCCTGGAATTCCCAGTCAGGCCCAGTTGCAGGACACACTTCCCAGTAGGATGCAGCCACCACCATGTTGTAGAGCACTCATGGAATTCCCAGTCAGACCCAGTTGCAGCCACTATGATACTGTGCAGCAGCCCTGGAATTCCTGACTGGAATTCCCAGTCAGACCCAGTTGCAGGACACACATCCCAGCAGGATGCAGCCACCACCACGTTGCAGAGCACTCATGGAATTCCCAGTCAGACCCAGCTGCAGCCACTATGATACTGTGCAGCAGCCCTGGAATTCCCAGTCAGACCCAGTTGCAGGACACACTTCCCAGTGGGAGGAAGCCACTATGACACTGTGCAGCATGCCTGGAATTCCTGACTGGAATTCCCAGTCAGACCCAGTTGCAGCCACTATGACACTGTGCAGCAGCCCCGGAATTCCTGACTGGAATTCCCAGTCAGGCCCAGTTGCAGGACACACTTCCCAGCAGGATGCAGCCACCACCACGTTGCAGAGCACTCGTGGAATTCCCAGTCAGACCCAGTTGCAGGACACACATCCCAGTGGAAGGAAGCCACTATGACACTGTGCAGCATCCCTGGAATTCCTGACTGGAATTCCCAGTCAGACCCAGTTGCAGCCACTATGATACTGTGCAGCAGCCCTGGAATTCCTGACTGGAATTCCCAGTCAGACCCAGTTGCAGCCACTGTGATACTGTGCAGCATCCCCGGAATTCCTGACTGGAATTCCCAGTCAGACCCAGTTGCAGGACACACTTCCCAGCAGGATGCAGCCACCACCACGTTGCAGAGCACTCGTGGAATTCCCAGTCAGACCCAGTTGCAGGACACACTTCCCAGTGGGAGGAAGCCAATATGACACTGTGCATCAGCCCTGGAATTCCTGACTGGAATTCCCAGTCAGACCCAGTTGCAGGACACACATCCCAGTGGGATGCAGCCACTATGATACTGTGCAGCATCCCCGGAATTCCTGACTGGAATTCCCAGTCAGACCCAGTTGCAGCCACTATGACACTGTGCAGCACCCCCGGAATTCCTGACTGGAATTCCCAGTCAGACCCAGTTGCAGGACACACTTCCCAGCAGGATGCAGCCACCACCACGTTGCAGAGCACTCGTGGAATTCCCAGTCAGACCCAGTTGCAGGACACACTTCCCAGTGGGAGGAAGCCAATATGACACTGTGCAGCAGCCCTGGAATTCCTGACTGGAATTCCCAGTCAGACCCAGTTGCAGGACACACATCCCAGTGGGATGCAGCCACTATGATACTGTGCATCAGCCCTGGAATTCCTGACTGGAATTCCCAGTCCGACCCAGCTGCAGGACACACATCCCAGCACGGCTCAGGCTGCCAGACCTGGTCTCCTCCTCCCTAGATCTCTGCTGGGAACCCACCAGGCCCTGGAAAAGCAGCACGTGGAGCCCAACATTTCACCCAAGGACCAATCCCCACCCAGGAGCAGGAAGGAGCAGAGCAGGACCAGTCCCACCACCCCACTCCTTCTCCTGCCTCCCCTCAGCCCAGCCCATCTCCTCCCACCACCCCAGCACGGCCCTGCAGGGGCTCAAGGGGCCACATCCTGCTGGTTTCCCAGCACAGATGGTGCTGAGCCTGGTGCTGGAGGGGTTGGGAGGGTCCTGGGTGACCCAGGAGGAGGGAAGTTCTTGGTTTAGCCACCAAGTGAAGCAGGGAAAGTGGGGGCTGAGCTGGGAAGTTTAGGAAGAAAAGAAAGATAGAAGGAAAAAAGGGCTTGATGAAGTTCCTCAGGTTCTCCTTGTCCTCTCATCCTGGTCCTTCACATCAGGAGGGTGAATCCCACCTTGGTCCTTCACACCAGGAGGGTGAATCCCACCCTGGTCCTTCACATCAGGAGGGTGAGTCCCATCCTGGTCCTTCACATCAGGAGGGTGAGTCCCATCCTGGTCCTTCACTCCAGGAGGGTGAATCCCAGGAGGATTGTCCCTCCTTGTGTCCCTACACTGGGAAGGGTTGGACTTGCAGCCCCAGTTCTGGTCCATGGTCCTTGGTCTGGTCAGAAGAAAGAGCCCAAACCCCATGGAGATGTCAACCAACCCAGGCCAGAGCTTCTGGGCCAGGGGAGCCTGAGCTCAGGGGGCTCTGGTGTCCTCGTGGGGGTGTTGGGGTGGCAGGTTGGAGGCCACGGTGATGGGGAGGGGCAGGGGATGGTGGAGCCAGGGCTGGGCAGAGCACGGTGCTCAGAGCAGGCAGGATGGACGTGCTGGAGCTGTGCTGGGGCTCTGGTTAGCTGACCAAAGAGTGGAGGTTCTTCTTGTCCTGCTCCAGCAGCTCTTTGCCCATCTTCTCATCATCGGTCTGCAAGTCACAGAATCACTGAGTCACAAGATGGTTCTGGTTGGAAAACACCTAAAAGATCATCCAGCCCAACCATCACCCGACTCTACCAACCATTAACCCAACTCCACCAAGTCTGGTGCTAAACCAGGTCCTTCAGCACCACATCTCCAAGGCTTTGAAACCCCTCCAGGCATGGGGGCTCCACCACCTCCCTGGGCAGCCTGGGCCAGGGTTGAATTCCACTTGGAGTGAAGAAGTTTCTTCTCACATCCCATCCAAACCTCCCCTGGGCAACCTGGGGCCATTTCCTCTTGTCCTTCACTTGGGCTTGTAAAAGACATTAGCAAGAGGGGACCCACAGGCTTGGCTTGAAGCTCTGGACCCCCAAGAAGTCCAGTGAAGTCCCCTCTGTCCATGCCACTCACCCCAGGAGTTGTGTTTCTCACCCTGGGGTGTTGCTCATCTCCTTGCTTGGCACTGAAGACCCACCAAGGAGATGGCCACGGGCACCAGCTCACCTGGGCTGTAGCCTGGACGGTGAAGTAGATGGTTCTGGAGGTCTCCACATCAGGGGTTGGCGTCTTCTTGGTGTCATCTTGCCCTGCAGGATTGAAACTCTGCAGTTGCACCTGGGGAAAAAAAAAAAAGGGGGGTTTCAAAAGGGTTTCCAGGTCTCGGGGCTGGTGAAGGGATCTCAAAGGAGCTCAAGAAACCAAGTCCAGTGGTGGGGCTGGGGACAGAGACCCTGGTGAGGAACCAGGACCTGCAGGCAGGTGGCTTTGGCCGTGCCAGCTGCTCTTGGGCCAATGTTCCCCTTTGTCTTCCCAGGAGGAACTAAGGGACAAACCCTGGGGTGGTCCAGTTGCTGTTCTTCCTCCCTGTCCCCACCACGTCCCCTCCAGACCAGCCTCATCCCATGCAAGGACCTCCTGGCTCCAGCCACGTGTGCAGGAGGACGGAGATGACCTTCCAGGAACTCACCTGCTGGGAAGGACCAACTTCAGCATACACTGTGGAGTAATCTGCTCCAGCCTCTGCAAGGAGAAAAGAAGTGGATGGTGAGGAAAGGAGAAGGCTCCTGAGGGGTGGATCTCCTTGGATGACCCATGATGCCACCAGGATGTTCCTGGGCCAGAGGGAAACCAGGCTCAAACCCTCAGCCCTTTTGGAGGTGCTGGAGGTGTTTGTGGTGGGTCTGGGAGGAGATCAGCAGCACTTCTCATCCCACCATCCCTCCTGGCTGCTGTGGGAGCAGGACACTTGCTTCCAGCTCCAAGGACAGTCACACCTGAGGGACTTTCTGGTGAACAACCTGCCTTTTTTTATTGAAATACAAGATTCCAGCTGCTCTCAGAGGTGACTTGCATCTGGTTCTCCTTCATCCATGGCCACCATGGCAGCAAGAGTTGGGAATCAGCTCGTTCTTTGGCTCATGGAACAGAGGAAAGGGTGGAGAGAGGATCTCGACCTTCCTGATCCCATTTTTTGGGTGACACCTCCAGGACCTCTCACTTCAACTGCTGCCCCACAGGAACAGCCCAGAGAGGAGAGCTCTGGGGAGAAGCTTTGCCTGGAGCTCCTGATGGAAGAGCTGGATCTAAATTGTTGACCAGGAGGAGCTGGTGGGCCTGGTTGTGTCTTGGGCACCTGCAGGTGCAAAACACGAGGCAGGAACTCCCCAGTTTGTCTCACTTTATTTTCTGCTCACAGAGAGAATCAAACACTCATGTCATGAAATGAACCTCAGCGAGATCCCTGGTGGACTTGGGCTCAGTTGTAGCAGCGATGGGCCCATCCTGTCCCACCACGAAATGGTCCTGAACCTTCAGGGAGAGGAGATGGGAGCTGGGGGTATCTTCTGATGGTCCAGTGGGCTCTTCTCCCACCAGGTTTCATGCCTGGATTTGCAGCCTGAGCCCAGCAGAGGCCATCCAGGTGAGATGCCAAGGATGTTCTCCAGTCCCTCTGGCCACCACTGTCCTCCCCACCTCTCCCAGAGGCCTCCAACCTCTGTTCCCATGAGCCAGGGAAACCAGGCAGCAGTTGCAGGCAGGATTTGCAGGCAGAAGTTGCAGCAGCAGTTGCTGGAGCTGCTCAGGGCTGTTCCTGGCCCTGGGACACTCCTTCCCTCTTGGCTTGTCCCCCCCAGTTTCTTCTCACCAGCTCTTCTCTTTTCCCCAGATCCCTCTTGCTTTGGTGGCCTCACGGCTCTGCTCCCAGCTCCTTCTTGGTGGGCTGGCATGAAGATTCCCAGCAAGGAACTGGGGGAGAAGATGACTTCAGCCAGCACCACATCACCTGGGGTTGTCCCTTTGCTCTCCTCCGTGGGTGCAGGGTGGGGACACAGGGAGATGTTGGGGTCCCACAAGCCAGGTTACCCAGACCAAGCCATGGCAGGGGGTGATTTCCCTCCTGACCTTAGATGCCACCAGGCTATTCCCACCAGGAAAAAGGAGGAGGAGGAAGGGAAATGCCTGGGGGAGCCCTAAGGTCCTACCTGTGCTGGTTGTCTCAGCTGCAGACAGAGGGAAGATCCTCCAGCCTGGGAGAGAAGTGACACGAGGTTCCATCAGCAGAAGCCACCAAAGCCACATCCACAGCTTCATTGGGCAGCAGGGCTGGGTTTGTGTCCCCTCTTGGGTCCCCTCACCCGGTGGGGATGGTTGGGGCAGGGAAGCAGCTCACCTTTGGAGTGACAGTAGATGAGGGACACAACCACTGCCAAAAGGACCACGGTTCCCACCACCCCTGCAGCCACCAGCCCAGCCTGCCAGCCCGAGGAGCTGCCTGGAAAGAGAAGAAGGTCCAGAAACCACTTCCCAAAATGCATCTGCCTCTTCCCAGCATCGGAACTGGGGGAACTGGGCACGTCTCTGCCCCAACCCCCTTCTCAGGGACCTTTATTCCACACTCCCACGGCCCGACACGGAGAGGAGACAACACGCTGCACGAGGACAAGTGGCTTTGCAGGCAGAGCAGCACTGTGTGACACCCCCCAACCCCCCCATGGCCACAACTGTCCCCACCAATGTCCCTTTGGGCTCCAGGAACCTCACAGGTGGCTTTTGTAGAGGGAACCCCCCCCCCTCCATGGGTTGGGGACAGCAGGTGGACACGGAGCCACGTTCCCACCTCCAGCCCATCCTTGGCTCTGCCTCTTGGTTGCCCTGGTTGTTTTGGGATGTTCCTCACCAAGGGATGGCAGGGAAGGAGCTCCCAACCCAAGCTGGGACTTTTTTTTAGAGGAAAAAGCTGGAAATGTGAAGTCCCACCTCCCCTCCCCAAACACCTCAGGTGACAAAGACAGGGCAGGGGTGCCCAGAGAGCCTGGAAACCCCCCTGAATTTTTGGGGAGGGGATGGATGTGCTGGCCTCAGGCTGCCCACCAAGGAGGACCAGGGTATCTGGACATTTTGAGGTGGCTCCAACACACTCAGACACTGAGGAGCAAGGCTGGACACGGACAGGGGGGGGTTGGCAGCTCACCAGTGGTGGGAGGGTGGGTTGTGGCTTCTGGCAAGGGGAGAGAACAGGGGGGAGAGGTGAGTCCCTTTTCTTACGGGGTGGGTCAAGGAGTCTCCCCTTGCACAGCTTGGGGGGAAAGCTGGAGCTGTGGGAGCAGGACACAACCCATCCCCACCACCCACCCACCCACCCACCCACCCACCCTTACCTGTGCAGAGGGTGGCAGGTGAGGTGACGGTGACGTTGCGGGTGCTGACGGGGTTTCGCGCCGTGCACGTGAGCGGGGAGGGCTCCCCCGGGGGTGACCCCTCCACCAACACCCTGGGCTCATTTCTCCACAGCTGATCCCCCAAGCTCCAGCTGTAGGAGATGTTCCCAGAGCCAGAGCTTGAGGCAGAGCAGCTCAGGATGTAGCTGCAACCACGGGCCGAGCAGTTCCGCACCAAGCAGGTCACCCTCGGTACCACCAGCTCCTCTGGGGAGGAACACGGGGGGGGGGGGGAAGATGTCAGGAAACCCCCAGCCCCCAAATTTAGCACAAAGCATGAGAAAGCCCAACCCAGCCCCAAAAGGCACTTACTGTAGACACGGAGGGTGAAGAAGAAGGTTTTTTCATTGGAGATCTTGGCCGTGTAGGTCCCGGCGTCGTCCATCCTCAGCTGGAGGATGGTGAGGGCACTGCCATTCTTGGAGAAGACCAAGCGTGGCTTGTAGCTGTCATCAAAAAAGGTGGTCTCAGGAGGACTGCCAGGTTTCACGATCACTATGATTTCGTTGTGAAAGCTCCAGGCTGCTGCTCTTCCATCCAGGTTCTGGAGATGGAAGGTGACGGATCTGCCCACGGCTCCGCTCTCCTCTGGCCCGTGGCTGGCACGTGCTGGGGGGAGAAGGCCAAGCTGAAGAAAACGGGTCCAAGGAGGGAATGGGTTTGGGGGGGTTGGCTGGTGGAGAAGGCAGAAGGACTGGGGGAAGAGTCTTTGGTATATAAAGGAGAGTCTTGGCCAAAAAGAAGAGCCTCGCCCCGCTGTGACCACACAGCGTGGTAGGGGAATGGTTGGACTTGAGGATCTTGCAGGTCTTTTCCAACCAGAAGGTCTCTGTGACTCTGTGTGATGCCACAGGCTGGTCTGCAAAGCCCAGACCTCAAGAAGCTCAGTTCTGCTGCAGGTCAAGTCGTAGAATCATGGCCTGGTTTGGGTTGGAGGGACCTTCAAATGGGCAGGGACACCTCCCACCAGCCCAGGCTGCTCCAAGCCCCATCCAACCTGCCCTTCAACATTTCCAAGTGTCCACAGCTTCTCCAGGAAACCTCTTCCAGGGTCTCCCCACCCTCACAGCCAAGAATTCCTTCCCAAGATCCCATCTCCAGCTCCCTCTCCCAGTTTTCATCCCTCCCCCTCATCCCATCCCTCCCTGCCCTTGTCCCAAGCCCCTCCCCAGCTTTCCTGGAGCCCCTTCAGGCACTGGAAGCTGCTCTAAGCTCTCCCTGGAGCCTTCTCCTCTCCAGGCTGCTCCAAGCCCCATCCAATCTGCCCTTGGACACTTCCAGGGACGGATCAACCACAGCTTCTCTGGGCAACCTGTTCCAGGGTCTCCCCACCTTCACAGCCAAGAATTTCTTCCTTCCATCTGGTCTGAATCTCCCCTCTTTTGGTTTCAAACCATCACCCCTTGTCCTCTCCCCACGGGCCCTGCTAAAAACTCCATCCCCACCTTTCCAACCACCCTTGGAAGGTCTCTGCATCGGGGGGAGATTTCAGGCATCGGGGGGCTCCTTTTTCTTTGAAACAAACTCTGAGGCCCTGGGATGAGTTCCCTCAGGAGGACCTTTGCTTTCACATCCCCTGAGGGCTCCTCAAGCTGGTGGCACCAGGTCCTCCTTGCAGTGCCAGGACACCCACGCTGCTCCCAGCTCTGAGAAGGGGGTGCAAAGAAAACAGAGCCTGGGGGTGCAAAATGAAACTGCAAAGAGGAGTTTGCAGCAGCTCAGAAAAGTCAGGCAGGTCCCCTTTTCAGCACCAGGACAAAAAAGGTCAAGCTCAACTCCCCCAACAAGCAAGAACAAGGATGGTCTCTCTTCTCCAGACGTGCAGCTGCTTCTCCCCTCTTCTGAGAAGGAGGAAGAGATTTCCCTCTCGTTTTGGCTACTTCTCATTTTTAAATAAAAGAAACCCAAAACAATCAGTGCTGCCCAGTCTGGGTTGGACACAAAAGTTCTCTTCCCAGTTCCTGAAATGGGAAGTGCTCCTGGCTCAGCCAGGCAGTCGGTCCCCAAGGTTGTCACCTCTCCCTG
The DNA here is from genome assembly GCF_020740795.1 of Apus apus. NCBI lineage: Eukaryota > Metazoa > Chordata > Aves > Apodiformes > Apodidae > Apus > Apus apus. The sequence goes on along the minus strand of NC_067308.1, from coordinate 597,512 downwards.
GGTTCCATTTCTGGTCCCTGACTCCTCAGGGACAGCAAGAACAGGCATATCCTGACTCCAGGGGAGGAAAAAATGGTCTGGGAGATAAACTTGAAGGAGGAAATTCTGCTGAAACTACAGGAAAGAGGTTGGGAAGGGAGCAGGAGCTTCTGCCCCTCGTGACAAGAAAGACATTGAGGGGCTGGAGCTCGTCCAGAGAAGGGCAATGAAGCTGAGGAAAGGTCTGGAGAACAAGGGGAAGGGGCTGGAGAACAAGGAGGGGAAGGGGCTGGAGAACAAGGAGGGGAAGGGGCTGGAGAACAAGGAGGGGAAGGGGCTGGAGAACAAGGAGGGGAAGGGGCTGGAGAACAAGGAGGGGCTGGAGAACAAGGAGGAGAAGGGGCTGGAGAACAAGGAGGAGAAGGGGCTGGAGAACAAGGAGGGGAAGGGGCTGGAGAACAAGGAGGGGAAGGGGCTGAAGAACAAGGGGAAGGGGCTGGAGAACTTCCAAGGAGCAGCTGAGGGAGCTGGGGGTGTCCAGCCTGGAGCCCAGGAGGTGAGGGGAGACCTGCTGGCTCTGCAGCTGCCTGAGAGGAGGTTGGAGCCAGGGGGGTCGGGCTCTGCTCCCCAGGAACAAGTGATGGGACCAGAGGAAAGGGCCTCAAGGTGCCCAGGGGAGGCTGAGGTTGGATATTAGAAGAAACTTCTTCACTCCAAGGGGTATTAAACTCTGGCCCAGGCTGCCCAGGAAGGTGGTGGAATCCCCATCCCTGGAGGGGTTTTTAAAGCCGTGGAGATGGTGCTGAGGGACATGGGTTAACATCAGACTCAGTAGAGCTGGGTTATGGGTTGGCCTGGATGATCTCCGAGGTCTTTGCTAACCAGAACTGCTCTGTGGTTCTGCAAACAGAGGCAGAAAGTGTCTCCTGCTCCAACCAGCCCTAAACATCCCACAGGGAAACCTCAGGAGCAGAGACAACCCATGGGGGGACAGACCCTGGACACGGAGCTGAAGAGCAACCTCAACAAGCAGCAAACATCTGGCAGCAGATCTGGATGGAGACTGAGCCAGAGCTGAGACCTGATGCTTCCACTCATTAGCAGAGAGGAACCACACGAGAGTGAGGGACCAGCACTGGGTTCCTCTGGGCATTTTCCACCCTGGTTGGACAGAGCTTCACCTGCACTGCTGGTCCCCTTCATTCCATCCCTGTCCTCACTCTCCCCTTGGTCCCTAAAATCCCAAGGTGGGCTCCTTCCCTCCCAGCACTGAGGAGAAAAAGAGCACCTTGCACTTACTTGCCTGGTGGAGGAGGATGAGCTGCAGACACCAAAGCAGGTCCATGGTGGGGCTGGAGAAGGCTTTTCCCACACCCAGCATCTCCTGTGGGTCGTGGTAGCAGGAGGAAGATCTGTGGTAGCAGCACCCAAGTGGCTGCTGTTTCCACAGCTCTAGTGGGTGGGGACAATGAGTTGAGGGTGGTGCCACCAGCAGGGACATCTGGGGAGGGAGCAGGTGGGGGTGGATGAGAAGGAGGGGAAAAAAATCTCCTGTGGCCAAGGAAAACATGAGCTGGGGAAAAAACCACCTCCATTTCCAAGCAAAAATGGGCATGGGAGCTGGGACAAGGAGCAGCCTGGTGGCCACGGGTGACAAGGGGCCCAGGTCCACAGTGGGAACCTGCCCTAAGAGAAGAGGGAATCATGGAGACCCCACTGGTGGTGCCCATGGGGGCATCTTTTGGAAGGGACATGAGATTCCAAAACCTCCTCGTCTCCAGGCTGGTCCCCCACCCCCCAGAGCAGGGACAGCTGAATGTGCAGGCAAGGAGCTGGTTCCTTATTTCAGATGAATCTGGGAAATGGTGTGACCCTGGTGTCATAATGAGATTCAGGTGGGGGAAGAGCTCAGGAGCAGCTGGGGACCTTGGGCTTGAAAAAGTTCCTCCAGCCCAGTGAAGATTTGGGGCTGCTCCTCAGGGTTCTGAGATGAGCTACAGCAGCTCCAGAAGTCCTGGATTGCTCAATCCCAAAGTACTAACGAGGCTGTTGAGCCTAAAAATGGCTTCTCTCTTTCACAACATCCTGGTTGGGAGGGGATGAGAGACACCAAGAGCCACACCAGGGGGACAAAGCCACCCCATGACCCCCTTGGCCTCCTTCAGCCTTCGTTGTGGAGCCGGGGGGCTGGGGGGGTCTGTGGCATCGTGGCTCAGAGCTCCTTTGAAAAGGTTTTTGTAGCAGTTTTTTTTTTACTTGAACTCTTCCTCAAGTGGAGCATCTGACATCCCCTCCCAGCCATGGGGTGGCACATCACTGGTCATGCTGGGCTGACGCATCTCAGGGTGACCCATCACTCTGCAAGGACCAACCAGGCTCAGCTGAGCCCCGACCATCAACCAAGAGCCAGGCACAGAGTTTGGGGCTTTTGCATCAGCTGAATTGTAGAAACCCACCCAGGATTGGGTTGGAGGGACCTTCAAGATCATCTAGATCCAACCCCCTGCATGGGCAGGGACACCTCCCACCAGCCCAGGCTGCTCCAAGCCCCATCCAACCTGCCCTTCAACACTGCCAGGGATGGGGCAGCCACAGCTTCCCTGGGCAACCTGGCCCAGGCTCTCCCCACCCTCACCCTCCACAATTCCCTCCTCATCTCCAACCTCCAGCTCCCTCTCCCAGTTTCCATCCCTCCCCCTCATCCCATCCCTCCCTGCCCTTGTCCCAAGCCCCTCCCCAGCTTTCCTGGAGCCCCTTCAGGCACTGGAAGCTGCTCTAAGCTCTCCCTGGAGCCTTCTCCTCTCCAGCCTCAACACCCCAACTCTCCCAACCTTAGGTTTGTGCTCAGAGGCACCAGGACAAGGGTGACCTTCTCCTTCTCTGGAACTGCCCCTGCTCCCAGGGGAAGTTCCTGCTTTGGGGACAGACTTTTCCAAGGCAGCAGCTCAGCTGATTTTCTGTAGCAACAAAATCAGGAAGCTGAGGAGCTTCAAACCAAATTTCTCTTCAAATCCGGATCCAAGCCCTTGACACCAACCTTTCCAAAAGGCTTCAATCCGAATTTATTTCCCTTTTCCCTCAGCAGAACCACGTCAGATCAGACCTGCTGGTGGGATTATTAAATAGCTTGGACTGGGAGAAAGGGTTTGGAAAGAGTTCACAGCCCTGGTCCCTCCTCCAGGTCACCTCCAGCATCTCCACGTTGGGTTTTTCCACAGGGAGCTGCTGCAGGAAAAGGGGGTGGGGGCAGGGTGGGGGGGCTGCCTCCCCCTCTCGGCTAGAAATTCAGCTTGAAATTGTCCACCTGGAAGTTCTTCTTCTCCCTCAGGCGTCCAGGAGAAAGGGTTGGGATGGAAAAACCATCCTGGACGTCACTGGTTCCCTCAGAGCTGGGGCGGGTGCCGGGCAGGGCTGAGCCCCGAGGGGGTGGCAGATCTTCCTTCCTCCCTTTGGAGCCAATATTCGGGTGTTTTGGAACCGGTTTGGGGTGCAGGAGTTGAGAGACCAGAAGGAAAGAAACCTCTTCTGGTGGTTTTTCTCCCCGTTGCCTGGAAGCCACCGAGCTGCGCGTCACCCGTGGCACCTGCTGCCACCAGCCGGGGGCTCCCGCTAGGGAAGCGGGGGCCAGAGGACTGAGGTCGGTTTGTGGGGTCTTACCCAGAGCCCCTCGACCCTCTCCTGGTGCTTCACCCCTCACCAACCTCGCTGAGACCCCCCCCCGGGGAGTTTTCTTGCTCTTTGCTCCAACCGTCCCTCACCCCCGTGGCCGACCTTGCAGCCCCAGTTTGGCTGTGGTGGAGGTTGGCACGTTGCTGGTGGGTTGTGCCCCCGTTCCCTAGGGATGAGAGGGGTTTTTTCCAGCCAGGAACGTGGATGTTGGTGAGCAGAGGCTGGGCTGGGTTGTTTCCTGGAGAGGTTCAGGCCACGGGCATCATCACACAGGCATAAACTGTCGTGGGTTCCTGGTTGGGGAAGAGCAGGGAAGCAAAGAGTTGAGGGGCTGGGGAGAGAGAGTGGGTTGGAGTCATGGGATGGGTTGGGTTGGAAGGGACCTGAAAGACCATCTAGATCCAACCCCCTGCATGGGCAGGGACACCTCCCACCAGCCCAGGCTGCTCCAAGCCCCATCCAACCTGCCCTTCAACACTGCCAGGGATGGGGCAGCCACAGCTTCCCTGGGCAACCTGGCCCAGGCTCTCCCCACCCTCACCCTCCACAATTCCCTCCTCATCTCCAACCTCCAGCTCCCTCTCCCACTTTTCATCCCTCCCCCTCATCCCATCCCTCCCTGCCCTTGTCCCAAGCCCCTCCCCAGCTTTCCTGGAGCCCCTTCAGGCACTGGAAGCTGCTCTAAGCACTCCCCAGGTTGCCCCACTGTGGTGCCCAGTTGGGGTGAGGACCCCCCCCCCAGCTGCTCCCCCTTACCTGTGGCTGTTCTGGGGAGCTAGATGAGGGGCTTGGGGCTCTGCTGGGACCTGGGGCCTTGTCCAGGGGCTGCCCAGTGGCTGCAGCATAGATGGTGGTGCAGGGTGGGTGCTCAGTGGGGTGACTTCTCCTCCTCTGTTTGGAGAGGGAAGGATGAGCAGTGGCAGCAGCTGCCTGGGGGGTTCTTTCCTCTCCCTCCATGGACCCACCAGTTCCTCCCCAGCTGCACTGAGGAGGACTCGGGGGTGGGAGGGGGGGGCAGAACACACAGTCTGTCCCCAAAGTCCCCCCACTGGGACACTGGGGAAGTTGCAGCACCCACCCTTTCTTCCCAGAGATCCCGAAATTCATGGCAGCCTGGAACCACAGGGATGGGTGACCCCAGGGAGCCCACGGCCACCCCAGTGTGTGTCCCCCCCCCAGTCACAATTTCAGCCCCTATGGGGGCTGTGGTTGACACCGAACCCCATGGCAGAGTGGGCCACAGGCCAGTGAGGAGGCACCCAGCAACCCCCTGGGGCTTTGGGTGCTGCTGCTCTCCAAGACCCCCCACCCAAGAAACCCCCAGCAGGGTCATGCCCCCCACTCCTGCCCACTGCAGCACTGGGGGGCCCCTTGGCTAAAGGAGCATTTCCACCAGTAAAGGAGCTTTTTCCCCCTGTGGTCTTGGGCTGGTGGGGCCGTGGTGGCCCTGGTGGTCCTGGCTCACCTCCACCCTCTGCACCTGGGAGTAGATGGTGTGCACCCCCGTGGCCTGGGCCACTGGTGGATGTTCTTGCTTCTTGCAGGCTGAGGGGGAAAGCAGGTCATAAAAAGAGTCATGGGATGGGTTGGGTTGAAGGGACTTTCAAGACCATCTAGATCCAACCCCCCTGCATGGGCAGGGACACCTCCCACCAGCCCAGGCTGCTCCAAGCCCCATCCAACCTGCCCTTCAACACTGCCAGGGATGGGGCAGCCACAGCTTCCCTGGGCAACCTGGCCCAGGCTCTCCCCACCCTCACCCTCCACAATTCCCTCCTCATCTCCAACCTCCAGCTCCCTCTCCCAGTTTCCATCCCTCCCCCTCATCCCATCCCTCCTGCCCTTGTCCCAAGCCCCTCCCCAGCTTTCCTGGAGCCCCTTCAGGCACTGGAAGCTGCTCTCAGGTCTCCCTGGAGCCTTCTCCTCTCCAGCCTCAACACCCCAACTCTCTCTCACAAGTCACTGAGCTGTGAGGGGCACAGGGACCAAGGAACCCCAGCTCTTCGCCATCCTCATCCTGCTCCCATGTCCCAAGGCACCCAAGGGTGAACCCAGACTGGACCCATCCTCTGTTTGGTGCCACTGGCTGGACCCAGCTGCACCCTGGCCATGGTCAGAAGGTTTCTGGCCACCACAGGGGAAATTTCCAAATTTGTGGCTACCCAGGGAATGGGAGAAGGGGTCAGAGCCTGGTGAGGCACTCAGAGAGATGATGCTCTCCTGAATTAGGGCTGGGATCATCCAGTTCCCCATGAGACCACCCAGTACCATCCCAGAAGCCCACCACCCAGCTAGAAGGTAGAAGGTTGGAGACCATGTGCAGTTACATTTCTCTTCTGCCTTTTCTTTTTCAAGCTGGTTTCCTTCCTGCCTTTTACCTTCCAGAGAAACACCTTTTGCTCCTCCCAGGGGTTCTCCTGAGCTGTGGTGCCCACAAGGACCAGCCCCTTGATCCACTCCCTGAGGATGGCTGGGGGCAGCTTCTGGACTCTCCCAAATTCCAAGTCCCACCCCACCTTTGGACCCCCCGACTATCCCAGCATCAGAACTCACCCGTGTGCCTTCTCCAACAGATGACCATGATGAAGATCATCACTAAAACCACAGGCAGCACCACCAGTATGAGCTGGTTCCTTGTCAGCCTGGAGCTGTCTGAGATGGGGGACAGAGAGGAGAGGACATCATCCACCAGTCCTGGTTCCACCCAGAGCTGAGCAGCTAAGATCTCCCTTCATCTCATCACCTAATTTTGGGGTCATAACCTGGATCCACCCAGAGCTGAGCAGCTAAAATCTCCATCTCATCACCTAATTTTGGATTGATAACCTGGGTCCAACCCAGAGCTGAGCAGCTAAGATCTCCATCTCATCACCTAATTTTGGGTTGATCACGTTGGTAGAACAGGAAACAAGGGACAGGAAACCCTTCCCTCTGATCATCTCCAGACTGCAACAGTCAGCAAAAGAAAACAAAACCTGCTGGAGGCCACGTCAGGGCCAGATCAAGTCCTCAAAATGTCTCTGGTGGCTTTAGGGAGGCAGCTCCTTGGTAGAATGACTTTGCATCACAGAGGGACACAGTTCCCACAGGGCTCTCACCACGGGGTGGCCCCACTCCTGGACCACTGGTGGTGACACCACCCAGGAGTGTCCCAAGGTCCAAGGGGGTTTTTGGGGCCAGGGAGTGAGAAACAAGCCTGAACCCACCACCCTCAGAACATCTCATTTCAGCATCTCCTTTTCTTAAGGTCCCAACTGGGGATGTTTTCTCAGTCCAGGTCACTGTGGGAGTCCCAAGAGAGGTGTGACTTCACCTGCAGGTCCCCAGGGAAAGGGGCAGCCACCACTTTGTCCTGCCCTAGTGAAAGCCCCCCACGTCACGAGGGGGTGTCAGAAAACCCCCGTGACAGAGAGGGTGACACTTTTGCCCCCAGACCTTCCGAAGGGGAAGTTGTCACCAAGGTTGCTGCCGTCCCCAGATCAGCCACTGAGCAAGTCTCATGTGTTTATCATGAGCCTGGAGCACCAGGATGTGGTGGGGGCTGAGAAGACCCGTGGGACCCACAGCTCCACGTTGGGCCCTGATGGGAAGGACTGGGCCACCATGAGTTGGTTGACACAGTGGCCACCATGAGTTGGTGACACAGTGGCCACCATTCTTGCACAAAGCTCCTCTGAGGCTGCTTCAAGCAGGGTGGAAAAGTCCCCTGTGAAGCAAGAGCAGGACCAGGAGGTGGGAGAGAGCCAGGGCAGCAGCTGGGGACTCACCATCTTGTTTGTAGCTGCACCCGGAGGAGTTGAAGGTGACGACCTGGTAGCTGACGGGGTTGGTGGCCCTGCAGCTGCAGGAGATGCTGGTGTTCTGCAAGGGGTAGGAAAGGTGCAGGATGCTGCCAGAGCTGGAGCAGAGCCCCGGGGTGCTGAGGTCCTGGTTGACCCAGCTGTAGGAGATGTTGTCCCCTCGTTCTGCTGTGCAGTTGAGGGTGATGGTGCAGCTGCCGTTGGCCATGGACCAGCTGAGGTGCTGGATCCTGGGATCAGAGACGGGCTCTGGAGAGAGGGAGGGAGGGAAGAGGCAAAGGTTTGTGTCTGGAGAAGGATGGAAACGTGGCACCTGCCTGGGGAATCCTGCTGGGTTCTCCTAAACCCATGGGAGATAGAATCATAGAACCATAGGATTGTACTGGTTGGAAAAGACCTTTTAGGATCATCAAGTCCAACCATGGACCCAACTCTACCCAGTCCAGTGCTAACCCATGTCCCTCAGCTCCACATCTTCTAAACACCTCCCGGGTTGGTGACTCCACCCTGGGCAGCCTGTGCTAGACCCTGACAACCCTTTCAGTGAAGAAGATGGAGAGAAACCAATGACCATGAGAGAGGAACATGGTCTGGTAGGCACCCAAAAGCTGCTGGGGGTGCCCAGCTACAAGGGGACTCTCTGCAGCACCTTGACATCAGGGTGGAGCATCTCCCCCCAAACCTCGACCACCACCCACCTCCCAGACCTGCTCCCATCACCACAAGAGCTTGAGAGCACCCAACGTGGCCCTCCTGGAGCAGCAGCACGTCTCACCAAACACGTCCAGCCAGATCTGCAAGACTTCCTCCGCCGGCCCCTTGTTGACCGAGTACTCGTAGAGCTGCCTGTCCTGCCTGCTGGTGTTGAGGATCTCCAAGGAGAAATCCACCTCGTGGAAGCGAGTTCTTCCCATCTTGTAGTTGGTGTAGTTGCCTTCTGTGTACCTGAGCAGGACAAGTTTGTGCTTTGGGTCTTCTGTGTGCCTCTTCCACGTCGCTTCTCCAAAGCGTCGGGTGAGGTTTTGGAACTCGGGAGGGACCCTCAGTGTTGTTGCCATCCCCAGGGTGCCCAGGACTCTCTCCCCTGTCCCACGACTTGTTCCTGGGAGGAAAGTGGAGAAAAGGACTGAGGCAAGCAAGGAGGAGCTGGAGATCCATCCCAGCTCAGCTGGAGAAGGTTGGGAGCCCGCGGAGCTGCGGTTGCTGGTGGTAGAGTTGGACCCACCCTCGTCATCTGGGGATTGGGGGTTGGCTCAGGGGGGGTGAGAGAAATGGGTTGAGAATTGAAGAGGTTATCTAAGGGGGGTTGGGAGCTCTGGGTGATCCACCACATCCTGAGGGTGGGAACAGGAGCTCCTGGTGGCATCAGGGCTCCTTGAGAACTCTGCCCAGTGTCCACCTCCCAGGACCAGCCCCAGAACCAAAGGAGTGACCCCCCCAGTCCTTGACCCCACATCCTTGACCATGAAAGATGGTGGTTGAGGAGCCAGAGGGGAAATGTTGTTTTCCTCCCCTCTCCCTCCCCACCCCGGACATCCTGGAGTGAAGTGAGAGACTCAAAATCACTGAATGGTTTGGGTTGGAGAAGACCTTCAAGATCACCCAGTCCAACCATGCCCCCAGCACTGCCCAGGCCACCACTGCCCCATGTGCCTCAGCACCATCTCCAGGGCTTGGAAACCCCTCCAGGGATGGGGACTCCCCCCTGGGCAGCCTGGGCCAGGCCCTGACAACCCTTCCCAGGAAGGAATTGTTCCCAAGATCCAACCTCAGCCTCCCCTGGGCACCTTGAGGCCCTTTCCTCTGGTCCCATCACTTGTTCCTGGGGAGCAGAGCCCGACCCCCCTGGCTCCAACCTCCTCTCAGGCAGCTGCAGAGCCAGCAGGTCTCCCCTCACCTCCTGGTGTCCAGGCTGGACACCCCCAGCTCCCTCAGCTGCTCCTTGGAAGTTCTCCAGACCTTTCTCCTCCTTGTTCTCCAGCCCCTTCCCCAGCTCTGTTGCCCTTCTCTGGACACACTCCATCCCCTCAATGTCCTTCTTGGTGTGAGGGGCCCAGAACTGAGCCCAGGATTCAAGGTGTGGCCAATTCTTCATTTGCACCAGCCTCAGTGTTCTCCTGTGCTGGGCACCACTGCATCCCATGGTCAAATCCTGATTTAAGGCTCTGGGCTCCCTGTTGGCACAAGGAGAGCCAACCACCACGGTGACACATCACCCCGTGTAGTCCCAGTCTGTTGGGGATGCTGGTCCTGGGCGAAGGGTTCTGGCAGAGATGGGACCAGCCTGGAGAAGTCCTGGTGACACCAGGATAGTCCAGAGGGAAGTGATGCTCGGTTGCTTCTGGCAAAAGTCTGCATTTGGGTGCTCTCTATGGCACCCACCTCCCACTAGCTCCAGAAACCTTTGGTGGGACTTGGAATTGCAGAAATGCATCCTCCTGGAGCTGGGCTCGGGGGTAAATCCCAGGTTGTCCTTCTCCTGGATGAGGTGTGGTCTTGGCAGCCAGTGCAAAGTGCTCTGAGGAAGAGGTGTGAAAGCACCTCCCAAAGCCTCTCGACCACCTGGATCTCCTGATGAGCCCATGGGGGGGAAGATCTGCTCCCCCCTCAACCCTTTCCTGTCTCACTCTGCAAAATCAACGTCTCAGATTTTGCCCGGGGGGGGGGGCAAAAGAGTTTGGGTTTTGTAGGAACCAACGTGGGGTGAGATCTCAGCTCGGTGTCACCACCGGGCTTGGGTGGAAGGGACCTGCCCGCCTCACCCCCACGTTTCCTAACGACTTCTTTCCACCCTAGCGAGCCTTTGCCCAGCAGTGGAAAAGAAAAGTAGGGGGAACCACCCCAGAAGGAACCTGGGGAGCCCAAACAAGCCCCAAATCTTCCTCCCCCACATCACAAACGTTCCACTGAAAACCCCTGAGCGAACATTTTCCCCGGTAGCGCCACCGACTCATTTTCCTCCTCCCTCTGAGCTCAAAACCTGGGCAGTTCCTGACCTGGCCCTGGGGGTGACATCTCCCTAGGGTTGAAGCAACCATGCAGACCCTGCCACCATCCCACAGCAACCAGCCCCAGGCCTTGAGATATTTTTCACTCTGCGTTTCCCAGCACGAGGGCGGATGCTGCGTTATCTCAACAATTGCACGTTTTTAACCACACAGGAGTTGGGCTCCTCGTTAATGACCAAAGAGAAAAGCCCTTTTTTGGTTTGTTTGTTGGCCGGTTGGGTTGGTTTTTTTCTCTTTCCTTCTTATATCGTGGTAGAAAACCCCCCTCTCCCAAGGAGGAGCAGCTCCTCTGTGGGGAAAACGACTCGCGTGGAGCGAGGCTGCGGGACGAGGGATGTGAAGAGGTCACAAACCATCCCTTTCCAAGCCCAGATGGAAGAGCTGGAAGGAAGGATCCTCACCAGCTCAGCACCAGGTCCTGAGCGGCCAAATATTCGGCTCGGGGGACTTTGGGTGTCCTGGCCAGGCAGAAAACCCCAGGGGGATTTTAAGGGCAGGTATTAACAGCACCAGAAACCCAGTGGAGCTGAGGAGAAACCCCAGCTCTGCTGAGAACCTGGGTTTCCTGGCCAAACCTTTCTTTTCACACCTGGTAATCACAGAAATGAGGTCACAGGGACACTCAGTGTCCCCAGAACAAAGAAGGGAGCCAGGGGAGGGTCAGAATTGGTCACAGCTCCCTTTGCTCTGCTCAGGGAGGCCCCGAGCCACCCCAAGGCTTTGCACAAGGTCGGTGCCACCCAAAAAGATTTTGCAACATCCTCCTGTAAGTGCTGAGGGGCTGAGAGGACCCAGGAGCCCTGGGAGGGGAGCAGAGACATCTCCCACCAGCCCAGGCTGCTCCAAGCCCCATCCAACCTGCCCTTCAACACTGCCAGGGATGGGGCAGCCACAGCTTCCCTGGGCAACCTGGCCCAGGCTCTCCCCACCCTCACCCTCCACAATTCCCTCCTCATCTCCAACCTCCAGCTCCCTCTCCCAGTTTCCATCCCTCCCCCTCATCCCATCCCTCCCTGCCCTTGTCCCAAGCCCCTCCCCAGCTTTCCTGGAGCCCCTTCAGGCACTGGAAGCTGCTCTAAGCTCTCCCTGGAGCCTTCTCCTCTCCAGCCTCAACACCCCAACTCTCCCAGCCTGCCTCCAGAGCAGAACTTCTCCATCTCCACAGCCTCCTCTGGACTCACTTCCAACACCCCAAAATCCCCCATCCCAAGCAGGTATTTCATGGAGAAGAAAACCATACGTACCACAGACGTGGCTGAGAGAGACAAGCAGCCAGAGCCAGAACCTGCAGCCCATGCTTGGCTTCACCCAGTGCTCTGAGGAGCAAGTCACTCTTGCTGAGAAGTCAAATCTCTGCTGACTGTCTTACTGGAAGAGCAAGGGTACTCAACCCAGAACCTCTGCCCCAGCCCATGTGTTTCCTGTTTTTGGCTGAATAACTTTCTTTCTTCTTCTTTTTTTTTTTTTTCTTTCTTTCTTTTCTCCTTTTCTGAAGTGGAAAATATTCAAACCTTCACCTTCCACAGCCCAAGAGACCTGCAGTGAGAAGCAGAGCTTCTAGTCTGGAGCATCCTGCTGCAGGGGCCTTCATCTGACCCTAAAAGAAGAGGAAATGACCAGCAAGGGAAGTATTTCATTTCCAGGAACATCTTCTTGAGGTTTCCCAGAACCCAGAACAGCAGCAGGGGGTGAAGATGCTCCCCCCAATTCATGGTATCATCCTTCTGGATGCTGGGACACAGCCTGGAGCTCACCCACAGGGCCACGTTGGTGGCCACGTTGACCACTTGTGCAGAAACGTGTCCCCCCCCTGAAATTCTGGGACTTACCCATATCCCTGCTTTGGGCTGGGTGGGATCTCCAAGGAGGAGGAGTATGGGTGGTCCTAGAAACCCAGGGATGAAAGATCCAACCCTTGGTCTCAGGCTTCAGTTTCCTCCTGGGCAATAGAAAAGGGGGTGCTCAAGGATGGGGAGAGTTCTGGGGGATTCTTCACCCAGAGGGTGGTGGAGCAGGCTCCCCAGGGAAGCAGTGATGACACAGAACCTGAAACACTTGGACACCACCCTGAGGGACGTGGTGTGAACTTTGGGGTTGTCCAGTTGTGGGGTGGGAGTGGCACTGGGTGATCCAAGTTGTCTGAGGAGCTGGTTGAGCCACCATCTCTGGAGACATCTAAGAAGACAGAGGTGGTGCCAGGAGACAGGGTTGAGCGGTGGACACTGCAGAGTTAGGATCATGGTTGGACTCAATCTTGAAGGTCTTCTCCAACCAGAAAGTTACTGTGATACTGTGAGTGTCCCCCTGGGTGGGGACGGGGAGCATGAGAAAAACATCTCCCACTTCTTCCACTGCTGGAAAAGGTTGAGAAAACTTGGTTGGTTTGGGATTTTTCCCGGAATAAATGATTCACCTCCAACTCTTGAAGATGGGAAAAGGGGCTTTGTTTTCTTATTGATTTCTGGAGGTTTTCCTGGGGGAGGGGTTCTGCTTTTCAGAGGAGGACAGAAGGGAGAGCAGAAGAAGGAAGTCCTCTGCTGCTCTTCAATCAAATTTGAAAGCCACAAGAAGAAAAAGGGGTGAACTTCCATCCCATCCCTTTCCAGTGGAGCTGAGATCTGGGACCTTCGTTGGGTTTTGTTGCCAATGAATTCTTTCTAATGATAAAAAAGCCTTAAAAATAAAAGAAACCCCACACATTAAACCACCCTGACCTCCTGCTGGAGCTTCTCCTTCCTGGTCAGAAAGCTGAGTAGAAAAGAAAACCAAACCATTTCCCAGACACCAGAAGTTCAGGGGGTTGAAGAGCTCAGCAAAGGGATGGAAAAGGAAGGTGGAAGATGAGAGGATGTGGCTCCTTTCCTCACCACCATGAGGAGCTTCAGCTCAACCAAAACATGGTGCAGGTTCCTACAGGAGGCTCCAAACCCTTGGCCAAGAGGTGGTGAGGTGATTTTTTTGGGGGGTTATTTTGCAGAACATTGAGGTGGCCCAACACAAATCATAGAATCATCCTGGCTGTGAAGATCATCAAGTCCAACCATGACCTAAATCCCCCCACCATGACCTGATTTACCTGTTCAGTGCTCAAATCCCACCTCAAGGACCAGCTGGAGGTTCCAGTGAATGGAGTCCACCAGCTCAGCCCCCAGGAAGAGCAGAAGGATGGCCCTTCACCTTCTCCTTGCCATAGATGGGTGCCCCATGCTTGGGTGCTGGCATGGAGAAGACATTGACCCTCAAGTGGTCCAGGAAAGCCATGAAACCCCCCTGGGACACTACATCCTCCAGCACCAACCAAGAGAAATGGGGAAGAAAAGATTTAACAAACAAAACCATCAAGGAAAAAAGAAATCCTTCCAGGAAGAACATGATAGCACCAAAAAACCCCAACCAAGCAGTCCCAGAAAAACCTCCTTTAGCCAAAAATCATGATCCAAAAAACCTTCCTTTACCTCATCAGCTCAGGTTGGAACCTCCTGGGTGGGAAGATGACTGAGGAATGACACCAGGCTCCATGATTTATTCATCAGAGGAGGTTTGATGATGATCCTGGTGCTCACTTATCATCCTGGATTTTGTCTGAGGCAGAAGAGCCCCAAAACTCCACGTGGGAAGGGACCAAGACCCAAGAAAATCTTCTTAAAGAGGAGAATTCCCCCCCAAAAAATACACATTGGTGTTAAAACCATCAACCACCCAGCAGGAATGACCCCCAGTTGCTCATTAGACCCAGGAGCTGGAAGGACTGGTGGTGGTTACTGGTTTTTGAAAGGAGATGGTGAGGTCGCTGTTGACCCTTTGATGAATTTGGCCTGAGGAGCATTTGCTCCAAGCCACCTCTGGGAAGTGATTCCACTTGGGTTTTAGGAAAGGTAGAGTCCATTTCTCCCCTGGGTTGCTGGAGCTGGCAGGACCACGAGGTCCCAGGGTTGTGGTGGCCCTGGGACGTGTCCCCATCCCTCCTTGCAGGCTGAGGAACCATCTCCATCCCTCACAAGACGTATTCTCCCACCCCAAAGGATCCGTGGTCCCACCATCCAGATCCAGCTCCTCCCATGGGGCACGACTGTGGAAGGGCTCCTGTCCCCAGCAATGACTCCTTTCCTCATCCCCCATGGTCCCCAAGCACCCACTGCTGTTGACCCCAGCCCAGAATGCAGAACGTGCACCTGAAATCCTGGAGTTTCAGCTTCAGATTCATTTAATGCACACACAGGGAGACACTTCTGAAGGCAGAGACCATCCTGGCCCTGCTGAACCCCACCCTCGCAGAGAAAGCTGAAGGTGCCACCTCAGCTTGAGGTGGTCTGGAGCTCCAAACTTGGAGGTTGGGCAGCTGCACCCGTGCTGGTGTCACCCATTTCAGGCTCAAGACATCCTTCATTGCCCATGGGTACCATAAAGACCATCACCCATGGCCAAGGACCCCCCAGGTCCACGGGGAGCCCCAGGAATAGCTCAGATTGGGCCTCAAGGCTGGGGTGGGGAAGATTTCCAAGCAAACCATGGATTCTGCAAGTCAGGTCACCAGAGTTCTTGAAGCTCCTTTGGCAACAGATTTCAGCCCTGGTTTGTTCAGACCTGGAGAACGTGACCTCTAAAGTGAAGCAGAACAAGTGAGGAGGGAAACTGAGGCACAGGACGACCCTGAAGGCAACAGCAGAGCAGCCAGACCCTGGGCTGGTGGGAAGCAGGAGGTTGTGGATGAGACCAGGTGGGCACTGGTTGTGGTGGGTTCCTCTTGAGCAACCACATCTTTCAGCACCCAACCAGTTTGGGGAGCTCACCCAGGCTCTGATGATGAGATGTCACCCGTAGGGTGTCCTCAAGCCAGAGTGAAGAGGAGTAGAAGGACGAGGGGGTATCCCAGGGCCACCAGCACGTTGGTGGTGAAGGATGCAGCAGCAGAAGACTCACCTGGAGGCAGAAGGAGACCTGAGGTGTGGGCAGGTCTGGGGGCTGCCCAACCCTTCCAGGGGACCCCCAAACCCTTCCCCTCCTGCCACCCAGAGCGCAAGGGGAAAAAGGACCCACCACTCCAGACCCACGGGGGCCACCTCTAGGTTTGCAGGGACCCACTGTCCTCAGGGTCACCCCTGTGGCTCTGGGGACCTTCCAAAGCCCAGGTCACCTTGCAGCCCACCCGAGTTTTGCCACCCTGGGGGTGGTACCTGTCCAGGAGCAGGGGGGCCTGTAGGTCAACGAGGAACTGTTGGAGGAGACAGGGTTGCTGACTTTGCAGATGTAGGTTTCTTCTGAGGGTTTGAAGGAGACACCCAGCTGAGGAGCATTCGTACCCTCCAGTGAGAGCTTCCTGGGAGGGATCCACTCATAGGTCACCTCTTCAAGCCCCACTGAGCACACCAGGGTGGCTTGACACCGTGATGGGTCATTTCTGGTCACGTTGGCTTTCACCGTGGGCTGCGGGACCAGCTCTGCAAGAGACATCAGGATGTCACAACCTCCTTGTCCCCCCCTTCAGGATGGTGCCACAACCCTCCCGTCCTCCTCACTCACCGTACACCTTCAGGTGGATGTCCTCGATGTGCTCCTCACCCTCCTCATCCTCCAGGTACACCTGGTAGATGCTGCTGTCACTTTTCTGCAGGGGGCTGATTTTGAGGGTGTGGTTGGGGAAGAGTTCCAGGCGCCCCTGGTAGGACCTGGCCAGGTAGTGGACCTTCTCCCCACCATCCCAGTTGGCAATCTGCACCGAGTTGTTGCGTCTCCACTGGGTTCTGTGGTAGGTCTGATGTGGCACAGTGGGACTGAGATAGGCCACCCCACCAACAGCTCCAACCACCTCTGATGAGGGATGATGTCTTGCCCAGGCTGCCAAGAAAGGGGACACTGGTACTGCTCGGCTTGCTTGGACACAGCCCACCCCTCACAGAACCACCAAGTGCTCAGGGTTGGATGGGACCTCTGGAGATCATCTAATCCAAACCCTTCCCAGAGCAGGATCTCACAGGAACACCTCCAGATGGGTTGGGAATGTCTCCAGAGAAGGAGACTCCACAGCCTCCCTGGGCAGCCTGGCCCAGGGCTCCCTCACCCTCACAGCAAAGAAGTTTCTCCTGATGTTCAGCTTGACCCTCCTGTGCTCCAGTTTGTGCCCATTGCCCCTTGTCCTGTCACTGAGAAGAGCCTGGTCCCATCCTCCTGACACCCCCTGGAGATGTTGACCAGCACTGATGAGACCCCAACTCAGTCTCCTCCTCTCCAGGCTGAACAGCCCCAGATCTTCCCAGAACTTGACCCCAACTCAAGGACCTCAGTTCCTCCCAGACATGTGGAAACTACAAATAATCATCTTCTCACTCATTCCTGACACCTTCCCAGCCTTGGAAACACGTTGCAGGGACCAGCTCCTGCTGGTGGGACAGGTTGGTGGTGGGATTTCCTCCTCCCCACCCTCAGCATGGGACTGCCCAGATCTCCCCCTCCCCACCCCAGTCAAGTTCAGTTTCACTTCCATTTCTGGGGTCTTCTCCCCTCTCCAGGTTCCCCCAGAGCAGCCCCTCAACCCTTGGTGGTGACGGTGACACCCTGGGGAAAGCAGCTGGTGGGTCACGCCTCGACCACAACGCCAGGATGGGAAAAACCAGGATAAAGAGTGGGAATAGAGAAGGTTTCCCCACAGGCACATCCCCAAGGTCCCCCAAGGTCCCCAAAAGCCACCTCCCCCCCCCCCAATCCAGCACCCCCACACCAAGGAAACCAGCCCCTGTACCTGGCATGATGAAGAGGAGGAAGAAGAACCTCCACGTCAGCGCTGCCGACATCTCCTCTCAGCATCCACACTCACATCTGGGAGTGAAATCTCCCCCTCTCAGCAATTCCTCCCCAAGGAAACCCCTCCCTCCCAGCCCATCAGCCCTCAAGCTGGGGCTCGGGGGGGGGGGAAGGGGGTTGGTTCCTCAGGAACCACGAGGTTCCGCGCGTGGGCGTGAAGCTCCAGTCCCCAAATGAGTGGCTGAAAACTTCAGTTTTGAGGAAGGTGCACGAAGGGAGGGGGTTGAGGTTTCTGGAAGCAGAGCTTCAGTAGGGTCCGGGCTCATTTCCTAGAAGCCCAGAATGTGGAGGGTTGGGAGGGACATGGAGATCATCGAGTCCAACCTCACCCTGCCAGAAGAGGACAAAAAACTAGAGCAGATCACTCAGAAAGGCACCCAGACCAGTCCTGAAAGTCTCCGAGAAGTTCTTCCTCATGTTGACGTTGAACTTCCTGTGCTTGACTTTGAGCCCATTGCCCCTCGTCCTATCACAGAGCAAAGTGAGAAGACATTGTCCCTCCTTCTTGACCCCCAGCCCTCATCTATTTATAGACATTCATTAGATTCCAACTCAGTCTCAGCCCAGCTCTCCTCATCACAGCCACCACCAACAGGGATCCCATCACTCCAGCTCCCATCCCAGGGATGGGTTCTTGCTGAGGTCTGGCCTAGGGATGTGCCATCAAGTGACCCCAGCTTGGGTGGGGACAACCAGCAATGATGTTTGGGGTGTCCCCAGGACCCTGGCTTCACAGGCTGGGAGAGGTGGGGTGTTGAGCCTGGAGAGGAGAAGGCTCCAGAGAGACCTGAGAGCAGCTTCCAGTGCCTGAAGGGGCTCCAGGAAAGCTGGGGAGGGGCTTGGGACAAGGGCAGGGAGGGATGGGATGAGGGGGAGGGATGAAAACTGGGAGAGGGAGATGGAGGTTGGAGATGAGGAGGGAATTGTGGAGGGTGAGGGTGGGGAGACCCTGGCCCAGGTTGCCCAGGGAAGCTGTGGCTGCCCCATCCCTGGCAGTGTTGAAGGGCAGGTTGGATGGGGCTTGGAGCAGCCTGGGCTGGTGGGAGGTGTCCCTGCCCGTGCAGGGGGTGGGACTGGGTGGTCTTGAAGGTCCCTTCAACCCAAACCCCTCTGGGATCCCCAGCAGCCGCCGAGCAAGGCAGATGTTTCTAACGAAGGGTTTTAATGAAGGCCTGGGATTCCATCCTGAGAGACACTTCAGGCCCTTTGTTCAGCACCAGCTGAGGGACGTGGGGGGCTGGGAACCCAACCCCTCCCCCTCGGTGGGGACAACGGCCACCGGCGTCTCCCCGGCCACCAGCGAGGAGCGGCGGGGCCGTGAACAAAGGGGGAACGGTGGCACCTGCTGAGCCCTGACCCACTTTGATTTCACCCTCCCGAGATGTCCCCATCCACTGGGGAGACCTCCAGGCTGGTTGATGTCAGTCCCAGCAGCCACGCTGGGATGTGGCCGGATCGGTGACACCGACCCAGTGACCCCGAGAGGCCCCGGCGCCCGCGTCCCCGGAGCTGATGGAAACCTTTGGAGATGGGGAAGGAAAGTTCCTCTGCAGAGAGCAAAGTGCTGCCTCAGCGAGTGCAGCCAGGGCTGCAAATTCCCTCCAATATGCAAAAGAGGCTCATTAGCATAAATCAGAGGGCTGTGCTAGAGCGTGGAGCTTCGCGCTGGTGCCTTCGGTGTTTCCTCTCAGCAGGAGCTGGGAGGGACCTGGAGTTCCAGGCTTCCAAGGGACTGAGGAGACAGAATCATGGGCTGGTTCGGGTGTGAGGGACCTCAAAGCTCATCCAGTCCCACCCCCTGCACGGGCAGGGACACCTCCCAGCAGCCCAGGCTGCTCCAAGCCCCATCCAACCTGCCCTTCAACACTGCCAGGGATGGGGCAGCCACAGCTTCCCTGGGCAACCTGGCCCAGGCTCTCCCCACCCTCACACTCCACAATTCCCTCCTCATCTCCAACCTCCAGCTCCCTCTCCCAATTTCCATCCCTCCCCCTCATCCCATCCCTCCCTGCCCTTGTCCCAAGCCCCTCCCCAGCTTTCCTGGAGCCCCTTCAGGCACTGGAAGCTGCTCTAAGCTCTCCCTGGAGCCTTCTCCTCTCCAGGCTCAACACCCCAACTCTCCCAGCCTGTCTTATGGAATCACAGCCTGGTTTGGGTTGGTGGGACCTTCAAGATCATCTAGATCCAACCCCCTGCATGGGCAGGGACACCTCCCACCAGCCCAGGCTGCTCCAAGCCCCATCCAACCTGCCCTTCAACACTGCCAGGGATGGGGCAGCCACAGCTTCCCTGGGCAACCTGGCCCAGGGTCTCACCACCCTCACAGCCAAGAATTCTTCCCAAGATCTCAACTCAATCTCCCCACTTCCAGCTGGAAACCGTTCCCCCCTCATCCTACTGCCACGTCCCCAGTGCTGGTGCTGAAGGATTTCCATCCTCCCCATCATGCCTGAACACCTCCCACTGAACTCGGACCATCACAGCCCACCTTGCCACCTCTCCATCCACGTGGAGAGGGATGCCCCTCCAGTGCAGGTACCCAACTCCTACCTACAGCAGAGGATGAACCTTGGGGTGACATCAACCAGCCCAACCAGACACCCCCCTTTCCTGTGCCAGCCCCCCAGAGCAGCTCCCAGTTCATGATCCCAGTTAATCCTGGTTTTACAAGGAGTAGCCACAAAGCCATTTTGATCCAGGGACTCTGGCAGGACAGGAACGTTGTGGAGCCACCACCACTCCCCCCCATGCTCTCAAAGTGCCACCTTTTATTTTCATCCCAAAGAAAAACCCTTGATCTTGCCTTCAGGAAGACCTCTGAAGCTTTTCTCCACCTCCTTCTCCTCTCGTGCCATGGGATAACTTCAGTGGGAAGGGACGTGGTGACATTCCCGGGGCAGGTGACATCTCAGGGACTGTCCTGCCCAAAGCCAAGGCCCATGGCCACCTACCCAACACTGAAACCTTGCCAAGTCCATCTCCACAGGAGGCTTGTTCGCTTCAGGTGTTCCCAACCCACAACCAAGCAGTTCCCACTCCCTCCCTACCCACCCCAGGATACATTTCAGGCTATAAACAGCTAATTGAGTTCATTAAACCAGCACCACAACTGCCTCATGCCCTTCAGCTTCTACTCCCACCTGAACATACCTTCCCAAGGTTGGATGGAACCTGTCAAGACCCAAGGAAGACTCACAAGACCACACGTGGCCCTAAAACACACGTCACCATGGATGATCCTCTTTCCCCCTGATCCCTCCTGGCTGATTTCCCACCTCTCCCCTCCAAAGATCTCCATCCTTGAGATCTCCAGGTCTCCATCCTTGAGTCTTTCCTCCTTCCTTCACAGGGAAACCTCCAAGGCTCAGCTGGGCTTTGCATCCAGGGGGGGAAAAAAAAACCATCTCTGGCCATTTTCATCCTGAATGACCAGGTGGGGTCCTGGGAGGTGCTGCTGAAGGTCTCTGGGTGGTCCAGGAGAAAAAAAAACCCATAAGGAAGGTCTTGCCAAGACACTAGGAGAAGTGGTGGCCAGCAGGATGTGTTGTGTGCAAGGGGGGACACCGCTGTCTATAACCCCCTGTGTCCTGGAAGAAAATGGATGAGGTTTAGCCTCAAAAAGCTGACGAGCCCTGGAGGGTCCATCTCCCCACCCGTTACCTCTGTGTAGACAGTGGAAACCAAAGCTGGGTCCAGCCTCTTCTTCCTGGCAGAAGAAGACTGTGGAGAAGAGCAAGGAGCTGCCATCAGGCAACAGAGGAGTGGGATGAGGAATCCAACTTGGTTGACCAACCAAGGGGACCTGGATTTGTGTCCCTGCAGAGGGGTTGGGGGTCCCAGCTGGGCAACCTCACCTTCCTGGTGTGCTGAACTGTGGAGTAGATGGTGGAGCTTTCAGGTTCCCGAGGGGGGCTTGGTCCCTGCCAGGGAGAAATGGTCAAGGTGTGCAAAGAAAAGCAAAGTCTGGGCAACATGGGGTGGTCTTGGCAGTGGGACTGACCCTACCTGTGGTTCGGTGCAGATGGCAGCGTAGATGGTTCTTTCTCCTGTGGTGGCTTCACTGGTGCCATACTGGGGGAGAAAGGAAGCCCAGGCTGGTTAAAGGACACAACCCGAGGTGACAAACATCTCCAGAGGGTCTCAGCCCTCCTGGCAGAGTGGGGAGGGGACACCCAGGGACACCCCTGGCACTCACGGGGTCTCGGCTGGTTCGGTCCTGGCCCACCACTGCGTAGATGGTTGAGGTCTGCTCCGTGTCTTCTGGGGGAGGTGGAAAGGTCAGTGTGAGAGCCCCAAGACTTGGTGGGGGGAGGTTGAGCCCTCAAGCCAAGCAAAGCAGGAGGAGAAAGAGGCCCCTTGGCGACGGGGAGGTTGCAGGTTGGCACCTGGCAGGGGCTGGAGGGCAGCTCCAGGTGTGGGCACCCGAGATGCTCATCAACCTGGACCACCCTGCACCGGTGGGGATGGGCAGAGACCTGGTGGCCTGCACAGAGCCTGGCAGGGGGGGGGTGACAGTGCCTGATGCCATCAGTCACAAGCCACCACCCACCCCTCAGCAGCCCCAGGAGGAGGGACAAGCCCAGGGCCAGCACAGAGCGTGGCAGGAGGTGCCCAACCCTGGGGACAAACCTCCTGGGGGTTTCTTTCCTCTCTTCCTCCACCACCAGCAGCAGGTGACAACGAGAGCTATGCAGAAGACCAGTGGCAGCACCGTGCACAAGGCCACTGCCCAGGGTGGAAAGAAGCTGAAATGCCCTGAAGAGGAAGAAGAGGAGACCTTGAACACTGGGCAGAGCCTTGAGCTGTGTCTGAGAAGAAGCTCCACCACAGCCTTCAGGGGACAGACCTGGCCAGGAAACCTCAGCCCCAGTTTCATCACTGGGTTGAGTGGAAATGGTTACGTTTCCCAGGAAGGGAAGTTGGGTACATTTTGGTGTCAGCCCGATGCCCTCTGCAGTTTTCACTGACCCAGGAAGGGAGACCAAGGGTGCCAGGAGGGGACTGGGAACCACTGGGACTCGTGAACCCCCTTAAATCTTGGGTTTGAGGAGTTGAGGGTGAATTCATCAAGTCATGGAATGGTTTGGGTTGGAGGGGGCTGGATGTGACCAGCCAGGGGCAGAGCTGAGGCTGAGATCCTTCTCCTGGTCATCCCAGAGCTGTGATCCCTCCCCAGCACCTCCCAGTCCTTTTCCCATTGGAGCTGGGTGGGAACAGGGACCTGCCCCCAGGTGCTGCCCCCCCAGCACAGACGAATTTCCAAAGAATCAGGGAATGGTTTGAGTTGGAAGGGACCTTGAAGATCATCTAGATCCAACCCCCTGCATGGGCAGGGACACCTCCCACCAGCCCAGGCTGCTCCAAGCCCCATCCAACCTGCCCTTCAACACTGCCAGGGATGGGGCAGCCACAGCTTCCCTGGGCAACCTGGCCCAGGCTCTCCCCACCCTCACCCTCCACAATTCCCTCCTCATCTCCAACCTCCAGCTCCCTCTCCAGTTTCCATCCCTCCCCCTCATCCCGTCCCTCCCTGCCCTTGTCCCAAGCCCCTCCCCAGCTTTCCTGGAGCCCCTTCAGGCACTGGAAGCTGCTCTAAGCTCTCCCTGGAGCCTTCTCCTCTCCAGGCTCAACACCCCAACTCTCCCAGCCTGGCTTTCCTGGAGATTGGATCTGAGGAGAAACTTCTTCACTCCGAGGGGAATTAACCCCTGGCCCAGGCTGCCCGGGGAGGTGCTGGAATCCCCATCCCTGGAGGGGCTTCAAAGCCTTGAGGGACACGATTTAGCACCAGCAGATTTGGGTTCATGGTTGGACTGGATGATCTTTGCCAACGAAACCAATTCCATGATTTCTGGAGCCCCTTCAGGCACTGGAAGCTGCTCTAAGCTCTCCCTGGAGCCTCCTCCTCTCCAGGCTGGACACCCCAACTCTCCCAGCCTGGGTTACCTGGACCTGCAGCCCCACAGGTGGCCCCGAGGTCGCTGCTGCTCGTGCTCCAGCTCACCGGGTTGCTCACATTGCATTGACACACGGTGGGTTTAATGCCCTCCTCAACCTGCAGGTTCAACTGGGGCTGGTGGCCCAGGGCTCCCCAAGGACCCCCAGAGCAGACCCAGCTGTAGGAGACGTGGTGGGTGCTGGGCAGGGTGCAGAGCAGGGAGAGGTTGCAGTGACCCAGCTCCCGGAGCAGGACGCGCGTCTCCAGCTGCGGCTGAGGAACGGGCTCTGTGGGGACAACAGGGTGAGGAGGGACAAGAGGGATGGGGGGCAACAGGGTGAGGGGACCCAGCTACTCACCCCAGACCTTCACACGGAAGCACTGGATGGCAACGATGTCTGGGAAGTCAATGAATTCTGCTCTGTATTCCCCGTTGTCTTCCAGACCGACCGGGCTGATGTTCAGGGAGAGGGTTTCCTGCTGGAAAAAGGCTCTCCCAGAAAAATGACCCTTGGCAGCTGCAGACTTATTCTTCTCCACCGTCAGGATCCGTTGCTTCTGTCCTGCATCCAGAAACACTCTCCATTCCACTGTTTTCCATCCCTGGGGAGGACTCTCCAGCAGTAGCTCCAGTGCTCCATGGGCCAGCACGGGTTGTTCCCGGCACTGCAGGGATCCTGGAGGAGACAAGGGTGAGCCAGGGATCATGAGAGGTGCTCCACAGCTGGGAATGGGATATGGTCACCACTGAAGCCCACCCGTGCCCCTGACCTGCTCCCCAGGGGCTCACAGCCTGGTTCCCCATCCCAGCTGTCCCTTCCCTGCACCACCCCAGCCAGCTCGGGTGTCTCTCCTCACCCGCTGCTCTGACCACACCGTGTAGATGTTCACACAATTTCCTCTGTGCTGCCCAGAGCAGGGACAGTCCCAGACCCTCTGTTCCCATCCCTGGAAGTGTCCAAGGGTGGGTTGGATGGGGCTTGGAGCAACCTGGGCTGGTGGGAGGTGTCCTTGCCCATGCAGGGGGTGGGACTGGATGAGTTTTGTGGTCTCTTCCAACCCAAACCAGTCTGTGACCCCATAAGACAGGCTGGGAGAGTTGGGGTGTTGAGGCTGGAGAGGAGAAGGCTCCAGGGAGAGCTTAGAGCAGCTTCCAGTGCCTGAAGGGGCTCCAGGAAAGCTGGGGAGGGGCTTGGGACAAGGGCAGGAGGGATGGGATGAGGGGGAGGGATGAAAACTGGGAGAGGGAGCTGGAGGTTGGAGATGAGGAGGGAATTGTGGAGGGTGAGGGTGGGGAGAGCCTGGGCCAGGTTGCCCAGGGAAGCTGTGGCTGCCCCATCCCTGGCAGTGTTGAAGGGCAGGTTGGATGGGGCTTGGAGCAGCCTGGGCTGGTGGGAGGTGTCCCTGCCCATGCAGGGGGGTGGATCTAGATGATCTTGAAGGTCCCTCCATCCCAACCCAGTCTGTCCCTCAGCTCCTTCCTTGCCCTGAGGAACAGCAGGAAAGTTTCTCACTGGACCCTTTTTTTCTCGAGTTGCTTTTCTTGCCCCCCCTCCCCCCCCCAACCCCCCCTTTTTCAGCTCAGCCCCGGATGTCGAGGGCTCTGGCAGAAGCGAGATTGAAAAGCCCCTAAAACAAGTCGGGGCTGCGGCTTCCTCAGGGCTGCGTGTGGTCAGGACAGCGCCGGGACTGCAGAGCCCCACAACCCCCCCTTTGCACAGCCCCACAACCCCCCCCCCCTTTGCACAGCCCCACAAACCCCCCCCCTTTGCACAGCCCCACAACCCCCCCCTTTGCACAGCCCCACAACCCCCCCCCCTTTGCACAGCCCCACAACCCCCCCCCCTTTGCACAGCCCCACAAACCCCCCCCCCTTTGCACAGCCCCACAACCCCCCCCTTTGCACAGCCCCACAAACCCCCCCCCTTTGCACAGCCCCACAAACCCCCCCCTTTGCACAGCCCCACAACCCCCCCCCCTTTGCACAGCCCCACAACCCCCCCCCCTTTGCACAGCCCCACAACCCCCCCCCCTTTGCACAGCCCCACAAACCTCCCTTTGCACAGCCCCACAAACCCCCCCCCTTTGCACAGCCCCACAACCCCCCCTTTGCACAGCCCCACAA